>NC_138725.1:50750090-51127590 GCF_965113295.1 Leuciscus leuciscus | reverse complement strand
CCCAAAAAAGCATGTCTTAAACCAGACGCTAATTTGCGCTACACTTGGTAGATTGCGTTGGTCATTATGGAAATGATCTGGCTGCGGTTGTGCACATTGTCAGTAGATGACGAGAATAACTTTCCACTCCTATCAGCGCTTTTATGGGATTGCGCTCTCACGCTAATTTGCCCTGTTTAGTAAATCTGGCCCAATGTGTGGTTTTACCTTGGTCAGCTCTTGTGCATTGGCCAGATTGTCCACAGCGATAGCCAAGAACACATTGAGCAAAGTATCTGTTCACAGAGGTGTTAAGCAACATTAATACTTCATTGGTGTATGAGAAAACTGTGCAAACAGTATGTCAGCATGATATATTATCCATTTGGATACAGTTGCCGAAGAGTGTAAGAACAATAAAGAAGACTGAGAAGACCATGCCCGTTCTGACTCCACCCTGAGACTCAATCCCATCATACATGACCATGTTCCAGTCTTCACCCGTCAGGATCTGAGGTACACAGAAAGGTCCATCATCAAAAAGCCATGGAAAGCAAACCAAATGATTGCACAGTTTGATGGGCACATTTACTCACCTGAAACACCGTCATTATTGCTGCAGGAAAAGTATCAAAGTTTGTTGGTGGTGTGCCAGATTCAAAATTAAACCTGAAAAGACACAAATTTTGCTATATTATTGTTACACAGAGTATTTTCTATATCTTATTTATGGCACCAAGTCAGCCTGAATTTTATTTTTATTTTTTAAATAATAAAAAAATAAAATAAAAGTGAATGCCATTATTTTAGTGTTATACTTACTGTCCACCAAACAGCTGCATGCCCAGCAATGCAAACACCACGATGAAGAGGAAAAGGAGGAAGAGTAAACTGATGATGGACTTCATGGAGTTCAACAAAGACACCACCAGGTTCCTTAGAGATGCCCAATATCTGAGAAAGGGAAAAGAGAAGACTTTTAAGATACTTAGGGCCCTATCTTACTGCCGGCGCAATGCAGCGCCAAGCGCATCGCAAGTGTTATTTGCTAGTTTCAGTCCGACGCAGTTATAATTTTCAGGTCCTGCGCCACGTTGTTTAAATAGCAAATGCATTTTGCGCCCATTTGTGCGCCCATGGGCGTGCTGGTCTAAATACGAGGTGTGTTCTGGGGCATTGTTGGCGTGTTGCTATTTTGAGGCAACAGAAATAGACTGCACCAATGACCAACTGAAACCTGGTCTAAAGTCAATGGCGCAATATTGTTTTTGTTATTTAATGAGCGCGTTAGTATTGTGCGCCTATAGGCGGGTCCACAACGCGCGTACACTCTTCTTATTAAACACACAGGGATACACAGCAGCACAAAAACATGGCAAATATTTTAAATAAAAGGATTACAATGTAAAAGATTATTATTGTGTACATAAAGATATGGTGGAATCCGGCTTGTACCGTAGATGGTCTGCTTGCGCACTTTTACCTCGTGCACGAGCAGTTCCGTTTGCGCTCTGGAGACGCGTTCCGTCTTTCCACTATCAAATTCCGTCATGTAAATAAATAGCGAATCTGCCATGGGCGAGCGCAACTGGCATTTAAAGGGAATGGGAGATGAGACTCTGATTGGTTTAACACACGTAAATCCCAAAACACACCCATTACTCATTGTGAGAATAGGGACAACCCCTTTAGACCATGCGCCATGGCACGCCGACCATTTCTCCCGTCGTTAAACTTGCAAAAGTGGATTCGAACACGCCCTAAGTGAACTTGCGCCGTGCGCTTTAGACCATGCGCTTAGATCGTTAAAATAGGGCACTCTGTCCTTGAGACAGCTTGAAGGGTAAATAGGAAACTCGACAAAGAGAGGGACGGAGAGACAGACATAGGACTCGAGACGTGAGAGACTCACTTGGTCACTTTGAAGATCCTCAGTAACCTGAGAGCTCGTAACACACTGATTCCAAACGAGGTTCCTGGCTGGATCATAGCCCAGAGCACCTCGAAAATGCTGCCACAAATGACCTGTCCCACACACACACACACACGCACGCACACAAATACACACACATAAATAAAATACACATATTTACAGCTCATTCAATAACATTAAGCCACAAAACAAAACCCACTGAACCATGCTAAAACACTATTACATATTTACTTCTATTTTCTTATTCAGTGTTTTTTTATATATTTTTTTTATAACATGATAAAATAATCTTGAATTAAGTTTTAACATCTTAATATCTTGAAAAACAAAAATGCATATTGATGGAAATTATCTAGTAGCTCGATCTGGTGCAAAGCATCTTTTCTCTTGTGCGATTTTTTGGTATAATTTTTTTCATGTCCATGTCAAATTTAAATAAATAAATAAACTTAATTCAACATATTCTTGTACTATTTTACAATTTTGCTTGAAAATCATCAGACTTCAACACTAAAATACTGATTAAGAAACCAATTTATTTTACAACGCAGTGACAGTGAATTATGAATTATAACTAAATTTGGTTATATTTCAGTAAACTAATTTCAGTAACTATATTAACATCAAGACCTGAGAGTGGAATGATTCGAAAGCTGGTATAATGCTTTTGGTTTCCTCCAAAAATGTTCTGATTTACTAAAAGAAGACAATAGAACAAGAGACAAGAGAAACTCACGATGCAGTCAAAACAGTTGAAGGAGGAGTGAAAATAAGGTCTAGTCCCCAGCCCATACATCTTAATACACATCTCTGCCATAAAGATCCCCAGGAAGATGAACTCAGCAAAGTCTGGATTGAGGAGAGAGACGAAAACAGACAGAGAGTGTTTGCAAAGGACAAAGATATGAAGAAAAGAAAGAATACCACAGGAATAACCAAGGCTTTTAGTGACCCAAAATGCAGACAATTTAAAAATGTAACATGCATTATATGAGTTTATTTTTTTTTTTTAATTGAGCACACACATTTTGTCAGCAAAAAAGAGAAGTTGTTGTTTTTGGTTTCAAATTATAAAAACGTATTGATATACTGCTCAAAACTACGATTAGGACACTTTATAGTAGTCAAACTAGTAGAACATGTAAATTATTAATGTGATGAAATTGGCATTCAGACATTAAGGGTCCAAAATGTAATACTTTTGGGGTCCATTATACTTTCTAACAACTATTGAATATACTCAGATAAAAGAAGAGAAACAGAGTAACATCTTCAGAAAATAGAACATAAAGGAAAATAAAGAAAATGAATTTTATCTTCCTTTATCTACAGACAATGAAAGAAACTTCACAGATTTGAAACTGCTGACAAGCACATCTGCACAGATTATACAGCCACATATTTTCCCCACACAATATGCAGAGAAAATACAGAAAAGTTAGCAGATTCTGTGTTACAGATTAGTGAATGTAGTGTACAAGTGAACAGACTTACAGAGGAAATCGGAGAGCAGGTCAGGCTGGTCATAGTGCACGGCAGCCACACACAGTGTGTTGAGTCCCACCAGACATAGCACAGTCCAGTAGAACGTTTGCGTCTTCACTATGTGCCTAATGAAGAATCTCAGTCGACGCTCCTTTTTATGGAAGGAAGATCCCTCCAGCTTCGAGCTCTTCAGACTGCCCCGTGCAAATGGAGAACCTGACGGACCATAAAGAAACAGAGAAGCCAAGCGGCAGGGAAACAGGACACGATAAAATTCAATAAAAATCTAATGGGAAAAAAAAACCACATATGATTTCTAAAAGGAAAAAACGAAACAAAAAAAACAACACCACAAAAAAGCAGATACTATACTAATTCTGAAATTCAGGTTAATTTATCAAATCAGCTTTTCACTGAAATTGTTATGCTAATAATATATTTTGTAATTAAAAATAATATGTAATACTACTATGGTACTAATGACATATTTCAAAACTCTATATTAATATACCATGGTTTGTCTTTCAAAGAATACCAAACATTAGCATGTATTTTTATTTTAGTATTTTTATGGTAATATCCCATTCATCACCTCTTGAGCCTACAGCCCTACATTATATAAATGTATAAGTGTATTTATAACTCTCAAGCACACCTATATCTCCATCTCCATCCTCTGCATCGAGCAGCTCTGTTTTATTCTTCTTAATTGTGGGCCTCCTCTTTGAGCCTGTGTAACAGACCATAATCACTCATTTCTAATTGATCATACTCACAGCATACACACAGATTCAGACAGCCAAAAATACTCAATGGCACAGAATTATAGAATTACAGAATTAAACAAAGAAGAAAAGAAGAGACAACTAGGAAATGTAGTGTGTCTGTTATATGGATCATAGACAAATATGAAGTTGAGAAATCACATCTCTGCTGTGAGCTACAGATGGACGGTCCATGTAAATGTTCTCATGTACACTGCATTAACTGTGCTTATGGACATGAAGTATACAATTTCACCCCCTCAGCAAAGACAACATGCTATTGATATCTCTCTTCCTTTACAATGGGAAATCAACACCTAGTCCCAGTGAGGGAGCAAAGAGAGGAGGAGAGGGGGATGAAAAGGAAGGAAGGATAGAGGAGTTCACGTAAATACCGTCAAAGGGCATCCGGTCATCTGGATCATTGTCCTCGTCAGCCAGAATCACCTCTTCTGTACACAATAAAAAAAAGAAAAAAAGATTCAAATCAGACCACTGCAAAAGTCATGAAAATGAGGACAATTTATATTGAGTAAAAGATGCCTGATGAAACATTTTGTACGTTATCAGCACGTTCCAAGACTGAGATGTACACGTGTAAAGACATCCGTATCAAAAGAGACAAGCTGCTATCTGTATTCTTGGCTTTAGCTTCTCTCTGGAGTATTTAATGGCTATTTCTATGGCATTTACCTGCTTTGCAGATCCACTCCAGATATCCGTTCAGCTCTCTCTCTATCTGTTGCTGACGCTTCAGCTTAAGAAACTCGCTCCGGTTCTCCACACGCTCCCTTTCTTTCGCAAACTCTCTGTATCACATACACACATGCATGCAAAAAAAAAATACTCATCAACAGATGTACACAAAATGCACATATACACTAGTGACTAATCAATTCCAGATAAACTGGACATTTTTTGGACATTTTGAGATGGATCACTGGATAACTGTCTTCTTGCCTTGGTTGCTTAACTATGGAGGCCTACACATGACAAATATAATGATCAGGAATTAAGAACTTGTTCCCGTGACTTAATTAATGCCCTCATTTTAGTTCAAATGTGGCCATGTTGTACTAATTTGTGGCCACAATTTAACTAAATTAAAAAAAGAGGGAACAAATGAATAAATCGTGGGAACAAATTCTCTGTAATTAACATCTTTAGACATAATTTTAAGCATTTTAAGCTTGTGATGTCCTTCTGTTGTTTTTAAATATTTTTGAGTGAACATCATCTATAGGTACAATTAAACTGCATTATACCATGGTCTGTCTGAATACTCGATTCTGATTGGCTGGAAGGTGATCAATAAAAAAATGTTTTCGTTGAAGCACACACACACACACACACACACACACACACACACGTCTCTCGCACACAGAGCGGAGAGACACACAGAAACATTCAGGACCACAGAAACTTGAAAATGAATATCAGAATATCAATGCTGCCCCGCGACGTTTAGTAATAACACAGCTTCGCTACATTAAATTGATCAGCAGCAAAGAGGGGGTAACATTGCTATTTTTAAGTAATTCAACTCACAGCTTCGTTGTTAATAGAGAGAGTCGCTGAACAGACACAGGTACACATCTCTCTCTCTCTCGATAATTAATTTAAATAAATGCTATAATTCATTCATTCAAATAAATGTAATCTTATTAACTACTTTATTACTGTGTCTGATTCAAAGCGGGTAGAACGCTATAACTGATGATGTAATTGATGAAAATAACTGTAAATTTGATCCTTCCGGTCAAATATTGCACTGCAAACATCAATAACAGCTTTAAGTTGTCAATGATGGCAAATTACCATGGTATAAGCAGGATAATCCATGGCTAGCTGAGCATTAGCTTTTTGCCGCCATGTTGTGCATTAAAAAATTGTAATGCACAGCTAGCTGTGGATTATCCCTCACTTGAACAATGCTTACTGTAACACTAAAATCTGGGATTCAAAATGTAATTTAAAACATAGAATAAACTTGAATTTTTGAATAATGAATTTAACACAAAATATCCACACACTGCATATTTTCATATACAATCCACACAAATATCACAAACACTGAAATTTATTAGCAAATTAGACAATGCACCAAAAGTGTAGACATGAAAAAAACCGATACAGCTGATTTTAAGAAGAGCTCACACTCCCTGGGAGAGGTTTCTTACCCTGACAACACACCCAGCACAAGATTGAGCATGAAGAAAGAGCCGATGATGATGAGGGGGATGAAGTACATCCAGTTCCATGCACTCCCTGAAGCATCATTGCTCTGTAACGGCATAAAACAGCCCAGTCAGTACAATGAAGCACACATTCAAAATTGTTTCTCTCTCCAGCTGAGAGTACAGTTTGTTCATCTGGTTTTCTTTGCATTTGCCTTCCCAAGACTCTCAACAGCTCTCTTCCAATGATGTCAATTAGGAAGACATATGATTGTTAATAGTTTTTTTTTTTTTTTTTGGGAGAGGGCAAGTTGAAATCTGACCCTGCTTACTGCTTACAGAGGATGAGAACATCTATGACAGTACCGTGTCAGATCCTAGGACACCACGTACCATGCGATGTGCAACCTGAGAGTGGCAACCATCTGGCTGGGGCTGCTTCATCTGTGGTACACACAGCTGAGTGCTCGGCACCGCTGCACCCTGCCACTGCAGAGAGGAACAAATGGGCAGCCATCTTGTATGGCAATGCTCCACTGACTGCCTCTAGGGAAGGAACCAAGGCTACAAAAGCCCAGATTGAAACAGCCCACAAGTACTACTTTAGGAAAAACGTGCAATGTCTGCACAATTTGGTTTTGGAGCATTTCAAGAGCACACTTTTCGTTTTAAAGGGATAGTTCACCCAAAAATGAAAATGGTGTCATCATTCACCTAGTCTCGCCAGACCTTTAGACTAACGGCAGAAGGTTAGAAGTCATAGAAGTAGGCCATATGACTTTGTATGTATAGTCTTCTAAAGCCTACAATAGCTGTTTATGAGGGACAGACTAAAATATTAGATTTAAGGTCACCATGTGCTTTCATTAAATGGAAAAAAAGCAGCTGGGGCTTTCTGCTAAATATCTCCCTTAGCACTCCCCCCCCAAAAAAGAAGAGAAATAAGTCAGGAGTTTGGAATGGGATGAGTAAATAAAGTAAACTACAGTAGTTATTCCTTTAAAGATATTTTAAAATAGCTCATTCATTAACCAGCCGATAGTGCTGAGATCTTCGTATTTTATTTTCATTTACATTACATTGTTGCATTTAGCAGACACTTTTATCCAAAGCGACTTACAAAAGAGAAACAAAAGCAATCCGTAAAAAAAAATCTATATTTGTAATATACAATACCATTTTGTCACAACTATGAACCATAGTCTTCCTCCCTTCCCCTTTTTCTGTCTCCCTTAATCTGCCCCACTTCTTTTTCATCCACTCCTCCATGTCTGAGAGCTCTGAAAGCCCCAGTATGTAGGGGAGACCGGGGACAGTTGCAACAGGGGATGGTTGCAACATTTCATTTTTCTCCAATCAGAAAGAAGCTAGAGTGATGACACTCACACTGCACATGCTCAGTTGGATGCCCCTCCCTTGCAGAGAAAAATCAAGAAGATTCCTGAGCTGCTCCAGGATTTATTAAAAAAAAACTGTTTTTGAGGTATGAAAGTATTTATTTTCTTGAGCTTTATTTTTGTTAAAATGTTGTCACTGTTTTTGTGATTCAGTTCAAACTTATATGGTTTAAATGAGTGATATGTTAACTTTAAGCTAATATGGTTAGCATGTATCAATGCCACCTTGTTTAGCTAGCACATGAGGTTTTATCATGGCTGACAGGTACGGGGACAGTTGCAACAACTGTTGCAACTGTCCCCGTACAATGCATTAATATAAAAACAGACCACATAGCAGTATTTTTAACATTTTAAAAGTTCATTCATAATTTTTCATTCATCTGCACAAGTTTTTACTTAAATATAATATAGTTCATCAAGTTTATGTGTGTGTGCGCACGTGTGCAGATGTCTGTGGCCATGCTTTGGTGCAACTGTGTGTTTATGTGCAGAGGAGGACACAGTGAATAGTTTAATTATCTATAAATATACATATATTTATCTTTCTTTTCAGTATGCCCAGAGTGAGGAAGAGAGTCTCAGACAGAGGGGTCCCTCTCTATATTTTGGAGAGAGCCTCTAACATTATCAGGGATGAAGGCAGAGCAGTCAGGGCAGTGGCGAGAGAGTTTGCCATTTGTCACACCACATTGTACAGGTTCCACAAAAAGAGAGGGAGACTGCAAGCAGATAAGTTACCAGGTGTTGGCTACCGGAGCAGCAGAAGAGTGTTTACAGATGAACAGGAGAAGAGCGTCAGGCAGTATTTACAAAAGGCAGCTGACCTATACTTTGGGTTATGTCCCAAAGAGGTAAGAAATGAGGGGAAGACTGTTTTATTAAGGGACATATTAATATGAGAGAGAAGTCTGAAAACAGAGAGGGAGGGACAGGATAGAATTAGGCCTAAAGATAATATGATGGATGGTTTTTACATTTTTAACACTTTTATTTCAGGTTAGGAGGCTTGCATATCAGCTGGCCACTCACTATGGGTGCACATTTCCTGAGCAGTGGAGAGAGACTAGTATGGCTGGAGAAGATTGGTTTTCAGGATTTATGAAGAGGAACCCCAGTCTCTCAATTAGACGTCCACAAGCCACAAGCCTGTCAAGAGCATCCAGCTTCAACCAGGTGAATGTAGGAAAATTCTTTGACAATCTCAGCAAAGTTCTTGAGAAGCACAAGTTCTCTCCTCAGAACATTTGGAACCTCGATGAGACGGGCATTACAACAGTCCAGACACCTGACAGGATTGTGGCCAGACGTGGGGAGAAGCAGGTAGGGGCTCTTACCTCAGCTGAGCGGGGCACACTGGTCACAATGGTTTGTGCAGGGAATGCAATTGGCAATACCATACCACCAATGTTGATTTTCCCACGGGTCCATTTCAAGTCCCACTTTGTCCGAGATGGACCGACTGGCTGTATAGGGACAGCCAATCGCACTGGATGGATGCAAGAGGCTGACTTTATTGTGTATTTAAAACACTTCCTGTTGCACACTCGTAGCTCCCCAGAGTGCAAAGTCCTGCTTATTTTGGACAATCACCCCTCACACCTTTCCATCGAGGGTGTCAACTTCTGCCGCAGCAATGGCATTGTGCTCCTGTCGTTGCCTCCCCATTGCTCCCATAAAATGCAACCTCTTGACAGGACTGTCTACGGGCCATTAAAAAAAGCAGTAAATTCTGCCTGCGACTCCTGGATGAAAAGTCATCCTGGCATGACAATGACCATATATGACATCCCAAGCATTGTCAAGGAGTGTCTCCCTGTTTCAGCAACACCATCAAACGTGCAGGAGGGATTCCGCTGCACAGGGATCTGGCCATTCAAAAGGGACATTTTTAAAGACCATGAATTTTCCCCTTCTCTGGTCACTGATCGGCCTCTACTCCCTACCTCTGGGTCTTCTTCAGCTGCTCCTGCGGCCTCCACGTCTCCACCAATAGCCTCACCTGTTGCCACAGCCTATGCGTCTCCACCTGCTCATGTGCCTCCTTCAGCAGCTCCTGCGGCCTCCTCCTGTCCTGCTACAGCCTCACCTGCTCCTGTGGCCTCCACATCTCATCTGCCACCCCCACCTGAAGCCTCCACGTCTCATCCGCCAGCCCCACCTGAAGCCTCCACGTTTCATCCGCCAGCCTCATCTGAAGCCTCCATGTCTCATCCGCCAGCCTCACCTGAAGCCTTCACGTCTCTTCCACCAGCCTCACCTGAAGCCTCCACGTCTCATCCGCCAGCCTCACCTGAAGCCTTCACGTCTCTTCCACCAGCCTCACCTGCTTGCTTTTCTCCAGAGGCTATCCGGCCACATCCCAAAGCAGGGCCCAGAAAAATGACCACCAAAGGCAGAAAACGGCGCTCCACTGCCATTCTGACTGACACTCCAGAAAAGATAGCATTGGAGATCGAGAAGAACAACATTCTTCTCAAGAAGGCAAAAAAAAGAGTTGGAGAGAAAAAAGTTACAAAAAAAGGGGGAAAGAAGAGCAAAAAGCTGAAGAACGTAATGCCTGAATCAGAATCCGAATCAGATGAATTCTGTATCGTTTGTCTCGAGAGTTATTCAAGGTCGAGGGAAGTCTGGTTACAGTGCTGGAGCTGTAAATCCTGGGCACACCAGGATTGCACCCCTGGAGGTGATGTGTACACATGTCACAACTGTGACTCTAACTGAAACCAGAGTATTATATTGTTGTTGATATTACAGTTTTGACAGTTGTTAAAATGAGAGTGATTGCTGTAAAGTTATTATCGAAAGTTACTTACTACTGTTACTAAGAGTTAAAAGTATAAGTACTAAGTACTAAGCTGTATAGTTTCTAGTTACTAGTAGATGCAAGATGCAGTTATATTGTTGACATTACATTGTTAACCTTTGTTTTGCTAAAAAGAAAAATTATAATATAAAATATAGTTTAAAAAATGTTTTACATGACAATAGGCTAAATAAAAGTGAATTGCCTCACAAATTGTTCCATTCTTTATATTTTACTAAAAGCCTACTGTATTTGATATCAATTTGAATATTTTACATCTGCACATAAGGCCTACTCATCTAGAAAAATCTATAATTGTCATCTAATCAAAGCTGATGAATAAATAACAGTGTAATATTATTACATCTTACATTTTTGATAATAATAATTTTGCTAAAACTGACATACCGGTACTGTATATTGTATTTGTAACATGTTGCAACCATCCCCAAACAGTGTTGCAATTGTCCCCGGGCACGGGGTCAGTTGCAACATCTGACTCCTTACATTCAAATGCAAATTGTGAAAAATGTAGATTCTGGAATAATCTTTAAATGGTTTAGACTATTAACAGACAGATGCAAGTTTAATATATACAAATTTGGTTGGTCTAGTCCAAATAGTCTCTGAGTAATTGAGAGAAATGCAAAAAGTGTTGCAACTGTCCCCGGTCTCCCCTACTGCAGCTTTTTTGCAATTAAATTTTCATAGGTTTCTTTCTCAGCAGCTGTAAGAATAACTTCAGTTGAGCAGGGTGTGTTATATATAGAGCCCTGTTCACCAGAGAGAGGAGGGAAACAGGAGGAAGAAAAAAGCTGGGGCAAGTAGAAATAGGGGTTTAGAGGCGGCGAGACGCAGAGTAATGAAAAAAGAAAACAAGTATAAAAATACAGTAAGACCAAATAAGAGATGTTGACATCTTATTGGGCTGTGGAGAACTGCAAGCCTTAGTCATGTGGAATCACCACCCTCAGACTTATTTCTCATTGCCAAGATCATTTTTAAAATAAACCTTTAGTTCTTCAGGTAAATCTGCTGTTGATTTGTGGGAAGTATTGACGTGGCATTGAGATTGGTCCCTGATGTAACAACATTAGTATGTGGAAATCTTGAACATGGCATTGACATCACTGCCCTATTTTCTGTCGTAGAGGGCGGCTAAACTCACCTCACCGGAAACAGCTCTGTCTGTTCAAAGTGGACAGGCTGGCCACAAGTGATAAGACTATAAATGCACTGCACCGCCTCTGACTCTATAGGCAAGATTTTGCTTACTGTATGTCTGTGAGTGAAAGGTAACAGGGATGTGGATTAGGTGGGGCTATTCAGTCCCTAAGATTGGCTATTTTCTGATAATCTTGAAGTAGAAGAAATCAGTAATCCTCTACACTAAGGATTAATCAAAACCAAAATAAAACAGGATGTCCAGGTGAAAAGATGAGGCCCTCCAGTTTCAAACCCATCTGAGACAAAAGTACAGTGATCATGCACCAAAAATATAGTATATATAGAACATACACACACACATATACATATCATGACAACTCTCTGAAGATTTTAGCATGGTAATGGAAATGACAACGTTAATGTATTTGGTCTTAGCGGAATATATCTGCTACGCTGCTGCAGAGCAAGTACCGGAACTTGCTACTGCCAATGCATATGCTGATATGCTGCAGTGCTTATGTAAATCATACTGTTGATGCACAAATAGCATATATCATACAGGTTCTATACAGGTGGAGGTGGGGAAGGTGGAGGGTTTCAGAGGACACACACAAAACTTTCTGCATTTTTACATTTCCAAAAAAACTCATTCTGTATGATTTATAAGCTTGTTTACCCATGGGGACCTCTATTTAGGTCCCCACTGTGACACGAGTCCCCATGAGTCTGTGTGCATTCAGGTTGAAGTCCCCACCGGGATAGAAAAACATGAACACACACACACACACACACACACACACACACACACACACACACACACACACACACACACACACACACACACACACACACATATTATATATTATATATATATATATATATATATATATATATATATATATATATATATGAAAGTAAAATTAAAGTAAAGAGGGCAACCCCTCACGGACGACTGCCGCCACACATAATAAATCAAAACATCAAAAATAAAACAGTCCAGGCCTGGTCCTCTCTCATCCTTCACCATCGTCGCTCCACCTTTTATGCTTCCGCTCCTCCATGAGAGATACGAGACCGGTGCTTTGCACAGGTGTCACTCATCAGCAATCACGTCACCGGCCTCGCACCATTCTCTCACGGCCCTTGGCCTCGTCCTGCTCGCCACATACATGTTTGGTATCATTTGAAATGTCTCAGTGTGACTGGTACAAAGGTCTCATTCCCACAGAAATAAACCAAAAAGGTAATAAGGTGTGAAGAGTTTAGAGATATCTTGTTAACTGCTGTGGGTGTGCCCCCATGTAAATCAGCATGTAATGTTGAATGTCCTCAAGACACTCAGCATCATGTATTTTTCTTATGTTAGGTAGCTTATACATCTTTTCTCTTTATCTCTGAGCATTTGATGTTATTGTATTGATTATCTTTGAATCGATTATGTAATTGGCATGATACATTTACCTGACTAATAATAAATAGTTACATTTGGATTTATTATGACTTGCTCTGAAATTATTTTCCCAAGTAGATTAAGCGAATGCGTATGTTCCTGCAAATCTGCGTCAGATTAGTGACTGACTAAAGTCCAGTTTTGAGTGGAGCATAGGGCACATACCAACTGCGATTTTAGAGTTCCGGCTAATATTTGGCACTAATTCAAGTGTACCTGGTTTTGTAAAGACAAAAAGGGAATTTCTGTTTAGGACAGCAAAATGTTGCTCGACCAACCTAAATAGGGTGAGACACCTTAATCGATCCGTTTAATGTAATGTTCCTCTGGTTAAGTGTACGTGGGAAACCATGGCATGACCAAACCAAAGCTACTATCAGAGAAGTAATATTGGTCGGCTTATATCTGTAGTAGTGGCCATGACCTCTGTCTAAAGAAAACGTTACTTTAATTCAAGTGTATACTGACCATGGGGGGCTATACAAAAATATCTTTGATTGTGTAAGCGTGAATGCAACCATCTATATTAGCCAATTACCTCTGTTTAGTGACCAAAACTGACGAGTTTGTGATCGTGGGACCCGCATTAAACGGCCGGCGTGAGGACCTCAAAGCGACACAGCTTCCAAATGAACGGGTAAAATATAAAGTAAAGAGTTAAATAGAATAATCAAATGTGCTGCTAAACTATATGACCAATAACCAATTGGCATTCCAACCTAAATTCAAGGTCGTGATAAAATGGACTCAGATAAAAGTTTAATTGGAATTCAATTATTTTGCCCAGCTGAAAAGACAGTAGCATGCGGTAAACCTTCACCCGCTTATTGGAAACTGTCATTGGATCGATTGGGCAGGTCTTACAACACGCAACCAAATAATCTGTTAGTAATCGGATAGACGGCTCAATCGGACTGAAAAGCCCTCATGTAAACACCTTAATCGACCTGATGGAGCTCGATCCGAATGAAATTTCGATCGGATTGAAAGGGGTGGTTTTTTTCCTTTTCTAATCCGATCGAGGGGACATGTAAACACTTGATCGGATTGAAAACCAAAACTGAAAGGACTGTGCAGAACGCGCTGTTCTTCCTGTCATATAAATGAGTGTCCCGTCAGTCATTCTAAAATTCTCCTTTCACTCAGCGTCTGTGAAGTGGAGCAGGACAACGTCCCACCAGTCCTTGTTCTTTTGGATTCTCATTGACAGAAGACTGGTTTTGGGCGCGGGGAGGGGCATTTACTGCGTGACAAATATAAGCAGCATGGCACAACGGTTCATTTGTCATTGTCTCCAAATTATGACCAGAAATGGATAAATATTAAGTCTGCTGTTTAAAACAAATAAAGAACCAATGTAGGAGAATGGTTATTTTGCGCAAACAGTGGAAAACTCTGTATATTCGTTCAGTGTGCGCATGTCAAAAAATATATTCCGATTTGAAGCTTATGACATACACAGTAAATGCGCACATCAACCCGATCACATGTTTAGCGTTCATGTAAACACTACATTCAGATTCATCAATCGGAATGAATTCAGTCTGATTGAAACGAAAGTTGTGCACGTAAACATAGCCAATGAAGACTGGAGTAATGATGCTGAAAATTCAGCTTTGACATCACAGGAATGAATCACATTTAAAAAAATATATTAAAATAGAAAACAGTGTCCATGAAGTGTATAAAAAAATCTTAGTTTTTCAATCATATTTTTCAGTATTCATGTCATTTCAGTCATTGAAAAACATACCTTTATCCTTAATAAAAATGACATATTCCTAAAATAAGATTTTGGTCACCTTTGATCAAATAAAAATAAATAATTGCTTCTTTCTAATCTTGGTCTGTTCTTTTAAGGGTCTATTTAGGCATAGGTCAAAAATCCAAAAATGAAACGAGGAAGCTCTGTGGCATTAGTCAAGTGCTGCAATGCGACTTACATAGTATAGCAGGTCAGTCCAGCCCTCCATGGTGATGCACTGGAAGACTGTGAGCACGGCAAACAGGATGTTGTCAAACTGGGTAATACCATAGTTAGGTCCAAGCCAGTACTTTTTACATACTGTTCCATTAGGACACTGCCGAGCACCAGTTTCATTCCCGCAAGGAAACTCCTCTCGGATTTCATCTAACAGAAAGAATAGGGTGTAAGATAGAGAAAAATGTGAATTCTTTCATAATTAATTAAATTGTGATACTTGTGATTGTGACATTCCATGATCTCCACAACTGGCACTAAGTGACCTACCAGTGACTCTGTCAAAGCACGTGGTATGAAATTTGCCCATATAGAACTCTAGACCAATGATGGCGAACATGAGAATGGCAAAGAAGAGCAGCAGACCGATCTGCAGCAGTGGGATCATGGCTTTCATAATGGATTTGAGAACAACCTGCAAGCCTAGAGGGAAGAGAGCAAGCATATTGACATTGTCAGAGGTTTTAGTGTTTGTTTTTGCAGCATAAAATTGGATTACAAAACTTGAAAGCTTGTAATATGGCACAAAATGTATCATGTAAACTGTGCATCATCATACTTCAAATATACTAAATCAGCATATAAAAGCAATTCTTATGAACTGTATATTCAAGTCTTCTCAGATCATGAGATAGTTTTGAACGATGAATATAATGATATTTAATCTTCCCCTACACCAAGCCCTCAAATCACAGTTGCGGTTTCATTTTTAAACCGATCTGAAACCGAAATTGGTCACGTGACATGGAAGAATTAATGCCATTTGTCTTCAGCAGGGTTTATACAGGTTTTATGAAGACACATTTAAGACTTTTTAAGGCATTTTTAAGACCAAATAAAGAAAATTTAAGGAATTGATTGAAGGGAACACAATATGTCAATATGTTCTTTAAATGTAAATGTCTAGGGAGAAACACAATGATTTGGATTAACAACACTTCACAGTTTAAAAATACTACTTTCAACAGATATTGATTACTTTTTAATTAATTTTACAAAAATAGCTTGACTTGTTCTGCTTCCACCCACTAGAATATGGAATTATGTTTTACTGTACTTTCTGATCACACTGCACAAAAGTGACATTCTTCCTCTGTGTTTTTGTCTTGTTTTCCAGTGCAAATATCTAAAGAATCTTAAATCAAGATGCATTTACTGAGATACAAAATGACAAAATATGCATATTTTATAATATTTACTTGTTTTCTGTAAAACTGATTATGAAAATAGTTTATGATTAAAAAAAGAAAAAATATCTGCCAATGTGCTCAGAAAAGAAATCAACTTAATTCAGGGGGAAGTTTGCTAACTATTTGATAGATATAGTATGTTCTTGTCCTAAGCATAAACTCACTTAATTTTGTATATTTTTTCAAGACTTCATTTGCATTTCAAGTAAATGTATCTAGATTTAAAGATTTTAGATATTTGTATTGGAAAACAGGACAAAACAGGATATCAAATTTTCTTTGCAATGCATGCAACATTTAATGCCATGACTGTGAATATAAAACGTTCTCCTCTGATATAAGACCTTTTTAAGGCCATAATTTGTGTCAGGGTGAATTAAGACTTTTTAAGTCTTTTGTAAGACTCGCAGAGAGCCTGCTTCAGTGACTTCAAACCTAGTGCGATGCATTTTTGTTTTGTTCTTTTTGGAGCTTAGGAGTACAAATCGCATCCACTTTCATTGTACAGAAAGCATAATAATTAGGGATGCACTGAAATGAAAATTCTGGGCCCGAAAAATAAATGATTAAATGCAATAATTTTACTGAATCTGATTTTCTTTTTTAAATACAAGCCACTTTTAAAGTAACACACAAAAATTGGACAGAAAATAGGCCTATATTAAAATAATATTAAATATCAATATATTAATATCAATATATTATTATATTATTCTGAATTCAGTACTATGAAACAGAATCAGATTTAACAGATTGTTTTGGGGACTAATTATCAAAATAAAGTATAGACCTAGAAAGCTATTGTTATCAGAGCATGTGAGCAGATAGCAGGGAGCGGATCGGTGAAAAAGAGGGTAGCGTCATTTTACCAGAGTTACCCAGCATGGCTTTACCACACCATGGTACAGCACAGAAACAAGTCTACTACAGAGAAATTTTATCTCAGCACGTCTCAAACTCAGTTATTTGAGCGGACTTTGCTTTTCCGGTGAGTGCGAGCGGTCCATGTGGAGTGGAACACTGAGCAGTCGCTTCGAAGTTGTGCACCTTCGGAAGTGAAGCTGCTCACAAGGTTACAAAACATGCTGCGCAAGAGTGGAACCTGAGCGTCGAACATGGAGGGACGGGGCGGCATATTTTTGGATTATATTTTCGATAATTTTCGGCAGCCGAAATTTCGGTGCATCCCTACACATCCCTATACATCAAATTGAATCAATTGGAACAAATGTGTTACTCACTTGGAATCCCAGACACAAGTTTGAGAGGTCTCAATACTCGAACAGCACGCAGGGTCCTCAGGTCAAAGTCTGAGCCCACTGTTGACAGTATTCTGGAGAGAAATAACGTTACAGAATGAATTATAGAGGACCAAGACAACACAAAGTCAGTCACGAGGACTGACTTTAACTGACAGTTTAGTTGTTGTTTTTTTTTGAGAAAAACGTGTATAAATGGAGACAAAGGTGCATGAACAGAGCTCATGCATATCTATTTACATCGAGATTAAGCTAATGCCCATTCTGAACAATGACAAAATTAAAATCATAAATGATTGTATTTACGATTACCCATCGTATTTAAGTCCATGATTCACATACTGTAGCGTACAGTAGATGTCTGACCAGGTGAAACCTTAATACAGTCATTTATGATTTTAATTTTGGGCATTAGCATTCTGAACACTGACAAAATTAAAATCATAAATGACTGTATTAAGGCTTCACCTGGTCAGACATCTACGCTACAGTGTGTGAATCATGGAGTCAAATACGATAAGCAGTGGGCATTAATGGTTTGAGAGAGGATGGCACACACTGCCCGTCCCCCCGCGAATGTCAAAGGTCCATGCGCAGAGAATAGAGATAAATGTGGGTACCGCTGCTTTGTATTCATATGACCTTTATTTGTGCAGGAAAGTCACTGGAACCTGATTCTCTTTAGTGATAACATGCAGAGAAGAACAAAGACGCGAATACAACTGAATCAATACAGCATGGATAATGAAACATATATATGACACAGGAATTTTAATCAACATTCAAACCCACAGATGTAGCAACAAAATATCAGTTTTATCGCCACACAAAGCATGTCTTTGACGACAGTTGACAACCTAAACTTGCTTCATTGTGCATGACATTTAGAAAAATGTCCATTGAGATATTTTAACCTGTCTAAAACTGCTTTCATATGAGTGTCAACTGTTAAAGAAAGCTACTGCCATCATCTTTGTCTTTAGTAGAACAAACTTAAAGCAACTAAGGGCATAGAAAAAAAAGCAAAGGACATAGATGCAGAGAGGCAGCAATCATGGAGGTTGAAGGAAGACTAGTAATTCAGTTAATATTAATGTAAATTACTGGGGATGGACAGAAAGCCAAATGAGAAAGAAAGGGGAGAGAGAGAGAGAGAGAGAGAGAGAGAGAGAGAGAGAGAGAGAGAGAGAGAGAGAGAGAGAGAGAGAGAGAGAGAGAGAGAATGAACAGAGCAAAAGGGGAGGCGAAGAAAGAGAGCCAAAGGGGGTTGGAGGAGGAAAAGGGAACAGAGAGAGGGGAGGAGCTGGATGAGAGTGAGAGGAAGATGCTGACTGGCTGATTTATTCCCATCTCTCCTCGTCTATTTATAGAGCTGCAGTCTGAGAGCCACCACTGTCAGCTGTACCTGACTTATTATACAACACTTTCTCTCCCGTTCTCTAACACACTAACGCACTTATTTCTCTATGAGGGTGGGGACTTTTCATTGACTTCTACTGTTTTATAATGAGCTAATGATATTTCTGATTTGTAACCCTAAATCTAACCTTCATGGAAACCCTTATATTTTCCTTAAAAATATATATATATATATTTTTTTTTAAAGTCCTTATGGAGACTGTTGGCAGGTAATTTCAGGTTTTACTATTGAGGGACATTTGATCCACACAATGTGGGGAAATCCTGACTCACAGCTCATACACATTAACATCATGTTAACACATTAACAAACATACACATACACAAATAAAATGACCTAATGCTTGAGTGAACATTTTAAATGACCCTAAAAAACCTGAAACTAAAGTCAAACCATTCATAAAACACAGATTATTTGTCTTGTTGTTTACAAATTTTGTGCACATTTTGAAACAAAACAAAACATAACAAAACAAAAATCTGTTGTAACACTGTGAAAATGTTGGTGCCGTGGCCTACATGCATGTAAACAAAACAAAACAAAATTGTATTATATATTTAAATAAAATAAAATAAAATAATAAAATCTGTTGCCCTTCCTGGAGAACACCACCTAGCTCAAAGCCCCCAGGTAATTTAAGAATGAGACCCCTGTTGTAAAGGTATACATAAAAGTGTTTCTTCCACTAAACTGGTGTGCTAAGAGAGAGGCTTTGCTGTTTTGAGGAGGTTCAGTAAGGTGAACTGTGGGTGTGTGGGCTCCAGTGGAGCCCCCAAAGAATCTGACAGATTGGGCTTATGGGAAACAGAGGAGAACTCACAGGTGTTTACACTGCACTGACATGGGGCGGCCCACAGGGAGACATGTGCCAATCCATCTCACCACAATCCCAGACACACACTGTGAGTGTGAGAGAATGTGTGTACGGCTAGGTGTGAGAGAAAGCGGCAGTGTTTTTTGTAGCAGTGAACGTTAATGTAGGTCAGTGCTGCTACTAGTCAAAACACTACCGTTTAGTTACCAAAAATGTATGACTACTTGAGCAGCAGAGAAGTCAAAAACACATTCACGTTCTTTCTTTTTGTTTGTTTACACAGAGTCGATGAGGATGACAACTCCCACAACAGACTTCCTCACAATACACCATATCCCCATAGCAACCGGCAATTCCTCATTCAGACAGTTTCTACGGTTACTGGGCCCTTCTCATTCATAACTGTTTCCATGGGAACAAGAGCCATTTCTCATTGATAGAATCTTAGCATCAATGTGCTAACAAGGCAAAAGGAGGGGTTTAATGGATCTAAAAACATACAGCATCTACATACTCTGCAATATGTCCAATACACAGTAAATTATTGTTTTTACAAAATTAAATAGCCATAGCATAATCTCTACATACATATGCGGGAAAACAAACATGTTTAGTCACTGTGAAATATTAAAGTGCCCCTATTATGGATTTTTGAAAATGACCTTTCATGTAGTGTGTAACATGACTCTAAGTGATTGAAAACATCCTGCAAAGTTTTAAATCTGAAAGTGCACCACCGTATATAAAGTTATTGTCTTTCAAAAGTAAGAGTCGACTGAGTCAATGAAATGAATCGTTTTTCAAACAAGTCATAAGCCGTTTCGTTGTGACGTCAAGACGAAACATTAGCATATTGCCCGCCCACTTATTGCGCGAGATTTAGAGAGATTGATTCATCTGATGAGTCGTTTGAGAATCATTGAAAATCATTGAAAATGTGGTGATTTGCAAATGTATATTATGAGGAAATTAAAAAAATTTTTTTACTTTTGATGCATGTAAACCTGTTGTAGGAGACTCCAAAACAACATTAGGAAACTTTAAAATAACATAATAGGAGCACTTTAACTAAAACATTCTACATGATTTATCATGTGACCATAAAGGAACCCATACAAACGTTTATGAACATTTATGAAGATTTTAAAACAGATTTACTCAAATGATTCTGAAATTGATTCTCATATGCTCGAATCTCCAGCACTAAAGGATCATTTTAGTTTTCCTATTTCTCTGTGCATGTTTTTAAGGAAAGCAAGTCAAATGTTGTTCTGAAAGAGTTTTGATGTTAGCCAATCCGTTCTGGAAATAGCATGTGAAAGTCATGTTAAGAGTTTTAATGTTTAATATTACAGCCTGGTGTGGTGACATGGGAGTGAGGAATAAGAATAAGTTGCAAAGGATAGTGAGAAATAAAAAATAAAAAAATTACACAGACTGATAAACTGTATTTGCTGGCAATACACAGAAAAATAAGAAGGGTATATCTGAATCCACACCACACTTAACTCTAATAATGCTTCCCTCTGGAAGAAAGTATAAGGTTCCAAAATTCCCTAAAAAAGTATATAATAACATTATTTTATACCAGTGGCAGTTAGAATATTAAATGAAGGGACTGGGGAAACTCTTTTTGAGAATAACTTTTACACTGTATATTGTGTATAACTTGTTTTTATGAAAAGCCAAAGGAGAATTTCCCCATTGGTGGACAATAAAGTTGAAACTAACTAACTAAATACATAAGGTCCACACAAGGTAACACACACACATATTTACATTTATGCATTTAGCAGACACTTTTATCAGAAGCGACTTACACAGTTGACTGAGTAGGGTGAACTTGACACTAATAAATTCCTCGGACAATACAAGTACAATCAATGACCCTAACTGAAGGCATAAAATTTATATATGTGATAAATTGCATAATAAATAGCATTATTTTTTTTGAAAAGTGAATTTAATGTTAAAACAAAAGTATATGTTACACCTAAATGTGAGGTTTAATTTGAGAGAATTTATATTATATTATATATTACCAATAGTAATGTGAAATGAATTCTAATTATATATATATATATATATATATATATATATATATATATATATATATATATATATATAAATAGCATAATTTGTTTTGAAAAGTTAATTTAATGTTAAAACAAAAGCATATGTTACACCTAAATGTGAGGTTTAATTTGAGAGAATTTATATTATATTATATATTACCAATAGTAATGTGAAATGAATTCTAATTATATATATATATATATATATAAAATTAGAATTCATTTCACACTATTGGATGCAACCTCAATCAAATATTTCATAATAATTTTTTGGGAACAGCTAATCCATTGGTGTACAGGAAGGTCTTATTGTAATGTTTTGGCTATTTTCATAATTTAACCATAAATGATGTTTTTGTGCACTCTCTGCTTCATGTTGCAGCTGTTTTACATCAGATTTCAATGTGTTGTTCAGTGTATTTCTATCGGAAAATAAAGAGAAAAAGGGAAAAAGAGAAAGGGCTATTAATGTGTGTTATATCAAAGGACCAGAGCTGAGGTGTTGAGAGGGGACATATCATTTCATCTTCAAAGTGCTCCTCAACTGAAAGACACATCCGCCATTTACCTTCCACAGCAAAGAGAGAACAGCTGTGAGCAGAGAGAAAATATCAGCATGTGACTGTGTGAGGAAAGAGAAAGTTCTTGTGTCTCAAGGTTTTGCTGGATGATTGATCATCTGCAGTAGTGAAAAACAGGTTACTGCAGCAGCTCCTGCATAGACTGCTTTCATTGGCTTGCTCTGCTTCTCCTCTCTCTTAGTCTCTCTCTCTCTCACACACACATACAAGCCACTGCTTGTTTCCAACCTACTGCTTCTCCGGTTGCATCCTTCCCTGTCTCTTCTCTTTCTCCTCTCTCAAACATGGAAAGACAAGCCCAAGATCACGCTGAAATTCATTCCACCAGCCACAGCTTCTCTTACCCGTTTCCCTTTTCTCCTTCACCCTTGCTTATGTATTTATTTGTCCATCTTATTAGAGTTTGAATTCTGAAAATATGCACATACATCTGTTAAACTGGACAATTGCTCAGCCTACTTCAAACGTTCACTGTGCACATGATGAAGACTAAGAATAGAGTGAGTAGAGAGAAAATGGCTGCAGCAAACATGGCTATAGCTCTCCTCCCTACTGCAGCCAACACACCCTCTGACCCATTTACACACAGACACACACACACACAGTCTCTGAAAGATCAAACAGGAGAATCTCATTATGTACGTACACATATAAACACAAATACATACAGTTGTGTTCAAAATAATATCAGTGTGTTTAAAAAAGTGTGTAAAGCTCAAAATCCTTATTTTTAATTTCAATACACGCAAATTCATTGAGAACACTGCACATTCTATTCGAAATCAAAACGTATCAAAAGAATACGTGTAAAAAAACAATAATTTTGTTTAATCAAATTTGTTTTTACTTTATAGAAAGTGAAGAAAAGGGAATATTAGGCTGTTCAAAAAAAATAGCAGTGTCTGCATTTTGCTTTACAAAGTCAAACATTTACTTGTATAACCACGGTTTCTGAGAACTGCTTCACATCTGTGTTGCATGGAGTCGACCAACTTCTAGCACCTGTGAACAGGTATTCCAGACCAGGACAACTGCACTACATAACAAAATTCCACAGCATTTCTTGTTTTTTGCCTCAAAAACAGCATTTTTGATGTCACCCCACAAGTTTCTATTGGATTAATGTCCGGGGATTGGGCTAGCCACTCCATAACGTTAATCTTGTTGGTCTGGAACCAAGATGCTGCTCGCTTACTGGTGTGTTAGGGGTCGTTGTCTTGTTGAAACACCCATTTCAAGGGCATTTCCTCTTCGGCATAAGGCAACATGACCTCTTTAAGTATTTTGATGTACTCAAACTGATCCATGATCTGTTGTATGTGATAAATAGGCCCAACACCATAGTATGAGAAACATCCCCATCATGATGCTTGTGCCAGTACTCATAGGTAACTTTAGATCTTCTTTGATCACCCTGGAGCTGATCATTGGCTGCGTCTTTGTCTTTTTTGCTATTCTTTGATCCATTCGAATGATAGCTTATGTTTCCACGTCTTTTGTTTTGGTTGCCATTTTAAAGCATTTGATATCATTTTAGCTGAGCAGCCTATCACGTTCTGAACTTCTTTATATATTTTACCCTCTCCAATCAACTTTTTAATCAAAGTGTGCTGTTCTTCATAAAAATGTCTGGAACGGCCCATTTTACTCAGATTTTCAGAGAGAAATGCACTATAACCACCATGTACAGTACAGTACTGCCTTTGTCCTTAAATAAGGGCCACTTGTTTTACAACAGTTTTTATTTTGAATATTTATATTCGGTCTGCAAACTTCTCTTTGCTATATCATCAAATATGCAAATAATAATTAATAAAAATTGACAATTAATAATAATAAAAATATATATAATAATAGCATTTTATAATAAATTAGCATTTCATTTTTATATATTTTAAGATTTTAGTTGGCAATGTGCTAATAAGACTTGTGTCTTTAGGTTGCACATCTATCCTGTTACCATCATATTGTTCCTTTTAAAATATTTATGACACTTACTACACATATTTTATTTTGTTAGGTTTTACATAATTGGACGAGACTAATATGCCAAAACTACAACAATGACATTGTACAGTAAAATTTGGTCATTCAAAAGTAGAAATGTGCAAAAAAATATCAGCTTTAAATTCTCTATGAATCACCTTGTAATTTCACCTTGAGCACAAGGCTTAAAATGTCAATCCTGTTAGAATCAACCCTGTTTTCTCATAATTATATGCCCTTGTTAATGTTATATTAACTTATTCAAATTTACCTCAAGTAGCTATTCATCACATTTATTTATCTAACAAAACGTTTAAATCTTACAAAAGTTTACTGAAAAGGGCACCAGGTTCTTAGAATAACACAACCACACGAAAACTCTGCACTTCTACCCCTCTTCAGTACAGCTCAGAATATGACAGAGCTGAGAATCAGTTCACTGCTGATGTGACGGAGCACGTCACATGATAAATGTTTTTGCCACACATCTACCTCCTGCACATTTTTCAATTTTCACAACACCCACCATGCGTTAAACTACCAATAACAACGCATGATGAGATCCAGCAGTTCTGTGTTAGTAATCATGCTAACTGAGCTACAATGGTTGATCAATCAAGCTTGTGGATTGTAGGTCAAGTGGCAATATCTGCCTGAGCCAACCTTTTAGCACCTCTCCTTTCAGTTCCTAGTTCTCTAAATTACAAACTAAATTGGATATGTAAGCGAATTTGATGTACGCAGAGAGGGATGGCAAGGCTAGAACATATGCTGGAGAAGTAATGTACTGCAAGATGATAGGCAGTGCAGACATTATAACACTATAGATTAAAATTTCACAGTATTTTTTTCAGAAACATACAATACCATTCAAGGGTTTCAGGTAAGACATTAAATTGACATTAAAGATATTTTTCATTTAAAAAAATACTTCTATTTAAAAAAAATCCTGTTCTTTTGTACTTTCTATTTCTTTAATTTCAGTATTTATAAATGTTTCTTGAGCACCAAGACTGAAGACTGGAGTAATGAAAATTCAGCTTTGCCATCACAGGTTGAAATTACATTTTTAAATATATTAAAATAGAAAAGATTTATTTCAAATGGAAATAATATTTTACAACATTACTGTTTTTACTCGGGTAATACAATGTTTCATAAAAAAAAAATAAAAAAAAGCCTTTTTGAGCATAATTTACATCTTTAAAAAAATCATTAAAGAACCTTAACTGCCCTAAACTTTTGAACAATTATCATTATCATCAGATGCAGATCAGGAAACTCATAAGATCCACATTCAGCAGGGTACCCAGCTAACGTTTTGGCAAAGTTCTCTCAAAGTTCTCAACAAACATTCTCCAAGTAACGCTAATAGAATGTTATCTGGTCTTTAATAATGTTCTCAAAACGTTCGCACATGTTTATATATATATATATATATATATATATAAACATAGTAGAACAATATAAAACATATTAGCTACTAATTAGCAAACCGTTTTTAGAACATATTTTTGTTTGGGAAAAATGTAACTGGTGCACATGAACTATTCTAGAATCTGAGCCTCAGTATTGGCATCCACCATTCTGATTATCTTAAAAGTGCAACATCAACTTAAACGTAAAAGCCTGTTCATGCCAAATTCAGGGCTACTAAACAATAAGTAAATACATTTTCACATAGTTTTCACACAAACCAGTCCATTACTGAATTTTTGTTATTCGCTTGAAATGTTTTGGATACCTGAATTAATGCCCTTTAAAATAACCATAAAAACATCTGGCCATTTAGGAAATAAAGGAGTATGTCAAGACGCTGTGGGAATGCCCCTGCGTGATTGCGTCATGAAGCACGTGTAGAATCAGTCCAATGGTGTGACGAGACGTCATAGGCGGGTGACGTCAGACCAGGAAACTATAAAGCATATACCTAGAAACAGACCACGCTAACTTCTGTGTCTTCAGCAAGCGCTCTTTGTGATACGGTGATATATCATGGCGAACAAGCAGCAGTTCAAGCAGTGTGCTGTCCCTTGCCCTCGTTTCCTTATGGGTGGGGACACACACAAACTGTGTGTAGCTTGTTTGGGAGTGGAGCATGCCCAGTCAGTTCTCGAGGGGGCTGACTGTGAGCATTGCGATAAGCTGTCCGTGAGGACGCTCCGCTCCTGCCGGGCGATCTTTGAGGAGTACGGTTCGGTTCACGTTCCCCAGGGTGCGGGTCCCGCTGTTGCTGAGGCACAGCGGTGACGCACATCTTGGGGTTCGCAAATGGATCTGACAGAGGGGTTTGAGACGGGCCCAGCCCTATCTCTGCCTTCACCTGCCAGATTCAGTGCCTTGTCTCAGGGAGAAGCATGCGCTGCGGTTTCTTCTCCCCGATGCGAGGTAGCAGTGCTACAATTATCCAGTTCTGAGGATCTGGATGTTGTAAGCATTGATGCAGGGGATTTTGAGGATTCGCCACCTCATACCCCTGCTTATGAGGAGCTTATAGAGGTTGTGACTCGTGCTGTCGCTAAATTAAATAGAGTGGCCAGCCGAGAAAAAGGAAGTTCAAAAGAAAAGTTTACTAGATTAAATATTTCTACCATCTAGATCACAACCTCCTCGTCGGGGGTGTCGAGGTCGTGGAGAAAGCCAGTGTCATATCATGTGTTTAACCCACAAACATCAACTATAGCAATACTATGGGATTAAAACAACATGGTTATGTGACGATGCCTCAGGCTGAAGAGACGCTTGCGAGCTATCTCTCTCCTGAGTCAGCATCGCCACTAAAAGCCCCGATGTTACCCACCAAGCCATTAAAAGCCACTTCAGCACTGGTGGGTAAAGCATATTTGGCAGCAGGTCAGGCTGCAGCTTGCTTACATACTATGTCCAGTTTGCAAGCATATCAGGCTGACCTGCTACGGGACATGGATAAGAGTGAGGAAGTCGGTGCTGACGCAATTCGAGAATTGCGTTGCGCAACAGATTTGTCTCTTGGGGCCACCAAGGAGACGGCCAAATCAGTAGGCCGGTCTATGGCAGCCCTGGTGGCCACGGAGAGGCATCTTTGGTTAAATCTGGAGAATTAGAAATGGAGACTTGCAAGCCTTGTGGGTTGTTCCTTCGTGTCTGGAATTTGCACCTGGTATGGTGAAAGCCTTCCTTCACCCTAGGCCGGGTTATGTTCCTAAGGTCCCAACTAATGTTGCAGGTCCCATTATGCTACAGGCCTTCTGCCCTCCACCATTCTTATCATCAGATCAGGAAAAAATTGCTATGCCCTGTTCGGGTTTTGGATGCCTATGTCCACAGAGCTGCCCTGTGGCGAAGGTCGGATCAATTATTTGTCTGTTTCGGGTCACCTAGGAAAGGGTACCCAGCATCTAAGCAAAGAATGAGCAAGTGGGTGGTTGAGGCTATCTCACTTGCTTATGAAGCGGCGGGTCAGCCTTCACCTATGGCTGTCCGGGCCCATTCTACCAGAAGTATGGCTGCCTCAAAGGCTTTACTGTAGGGTGTCTCCCTTCATGACATTTGTGATGCGGCAGGCTGGTCCTCACCGCACATATTTGTGAGATTTTATAACTTGGATCTAGGCCCCCCTTCAGGGTCTAGAGTGCTTGTTTCTTGGTGTGTGCTATGACTTCACACAGACAGGCATTGGTTATTATGGCATCGTGGATATAGTGTTCCCACAGCGTCTCAATTCAGCTCGAGTTCCCTTGAAAGGGAAC
The DNA here is from genome assembly GCF_965113295.1 of Leuciscus leuciscus. Taxonomy (NCBI): domain Eukaryota; kingdom Metazoa; phylum Chordata; class Actinopteri; order Cypriniformes; family Leuciscidae; genus Leuciscus; species Leuciscus leuciscus. The sequence continues at coordinate 51,099,398 of NC_138725.1, read as the reverse complement.
GTCTCAGGTTACGTATGTAACCCTGGTTCCCTGAAGAGGGAACGAGACACTGCGTCGCCCTGCCATACTTCCTGCATGCTTGTGAATGCCTTGCTTCAGCCTATCAGAAGCTAGCACGGTCTGTTTCTTTCTGGGTATGCTTTATAGTTTCCTGGATTCTATGCAATAATTATGGTAACTTTTCATTAAGACAACTAAGGAGAATTTAAGAGCTTTATAGCCTGGATCCCATGAAAAGGATGAAGCTATGACTTTTTCTTCTGTGTGGATATGTTCCTTTCTAATAAACTTTAATTGAAGTTAAATATTAAATAAAGAGCCTGCAATATAATGCAATATTAAAGTTGTTAAACACATTTGCAGTATTTTCAAAAATATCTATTATTATTTGGTTCTGTCATTTATTTATTCATTGATTAATTAATTTATTCCAATTTAAAGGCCTTAACCCCAGTAAAACTTCAGGCTAAGTCCATTACCACCTCTGTCTCACAAGGTGTTCCCCAGGGTTCAGTTCTTGGGCCTTTACTCTTCATCATCTATTGAACAATTTTTTTTTTTTTATTATTCTCTCTCCTTCCTCCCTCACATTTCCTCTCTTACCAAATCTGCCTTCTTTCACCTCCAGAATATTACAAGTTTACGTTAGTTTTTAAATATCAATGATTCTGAGACCCTAGTCTAGCTTTAATTACCTTTCGGCTAGACTACTGCAATTCTCTTTTCTATGACTTACCCAACACAACAATAAATAAGCTCCAATATATTCAGAACTCAGCAGCCAGGGTCCTCACATATGCCAAGAAATCTTCCCACATTACTCCTTTTTTAAACAGACTACACTGACTATTAAAAACAATTTAAAGTAAACTCCTTACAGTAGACAAATGTGGAATTTTTTTTTTTGCTGTTTCTGGAAATCTTTTTGCTTTGACCTCATATCTAGTGAAAATGTATTTATGCTTTTAATGTGTTGAAGCCTGGAATATTTATACTCATTGTGTGCTTACTCACTCTGTATTGGAGATTTGATTATTATTTTAATTTTTTTAAATAAGAATTAGTCCTGTAGTAGAAAACGTTGCTGCACCAAGATCACCAGTTTACCATGAAGGGGGCCCTTGGGTTTGCTACAGCCCCAGGGCCCTATGTGTTTTTTATCCAGGCTTGGATGAGAATACAACTTATTAAAATAAATCAAATATGTGTTTTGTGCATTACATTGTTCTGTTCATTATATTGTTCATGTTTTTAAATAAGTATACTGTAAGCTCGACATGCCATTATAAGGCAAAAGCAAATCTAAGTGTCTAACCATCAGGTTTTCAAGTTATACTCTTCCTTCCTTCCTTTGCAAAAATCATGATTGTCTACAGCCCTGTGCTGTCCAATCATTCTTCCTTCTGTATGGTTCTCTTTTTTCTGTCAAACTCTCTCTCTCTCTCTGGTGACATTTGTAGTGTGTCCTCACCGCTTGTATCCACAGTGCTGCTCTGATCTTAGCTCACCATGAGCTCATTAGGTCAGGAGAACAACATCACTCGCCGTGTGGTTACACCTCACATACACACTCACGTCAACACGAAAACATGCAGAATTAACGTAAAATAAACCAAATTCACAAAAGCATTCCCCCATAAAACTTTTAAAAAACAGAACATAACAGTAGGCAATATTTCAAATGGCTTATTTGTATATTTAAAATACCAACACAGACGTTTAAAAAAGCTTGCTGGGTAAATTCACTAAACAGTGGCACCACTTTTGCACCTGTTTTATTCACTAGCCACCCTTAATCAAGTTTAACCAGGCATTATCTAAGCTTTCCTGTAATTCAAACATAAATGTAAATGTAAAATCTGCATCAGGTGTATTAAAATTAAGTCTTTGTCATTCTTTTCAGCACAAACACACCTTTTTCTATTCTAAATAGGATCATTATAGAGTGCCTGACACCGTGTCCTAACTACACGCCACGCGATGCTGCAACACGCGATAAAAGGTATCTTTTCCAATTTAATCAGAGTTTTTGTCCTAACCAGCCGCGACGGCGACACGTGACAATTCTATTTTAGAAACGCTTTTTATTTTTCTGCGACATCGCGCTGGAACAACAAACACAAAGGGCCTTATTTTAACGATCTGAAGCGCAAGTATCAAATGCGAAACGCAAGTAACTTTGTGGGCGGATCTCGGGAAATCTAAAATGTGTTGGTCTGAAGTAGCTACATTACTCATAGGTGTGGTTTGGGCGTAACGTGAAATAAACCAATCAGAGCATCATCTCACATTCCGTTTAAGAGCAGGCGCGCTTGTTCCATGGCGGCTTGCTATTATAACGGCGGATTTGCCAGGCGCACACCAGGAGCGGTTCACAGCCGAGGAGACCGATGTTCTCGCCAGGGCCGTAAAAGACAGAGAAGTGACATTGTATGGGGATGGGAGAAACCCACCCAAATAAGGTTAAACAGGCATATAATAATTTTGGTAAATGTGTAAGCTAGATTTATGCCTATTTTTTCACATCTTCATGGACACCACAATGATTTCCCTCATGTGGAATATTTTTCCTTGTAATTATGTATGGTTTGCAAAAATGGCAACTGCTGTGTCTGTGTGTAGATGAAAGAAGCAAAGTGTATGCGCGTTGTGCACACGCTACATTATGGCCAAGCATGTGCCCTTAAAATAGCATCTGAACGCGCCACTGAAAACGCGAATTGTTTTCTGGAACTACAAAATAGCACCAGGGAACGTTTGCGCCAGAACACGCCTCCTCTTTTCGCTGAACTGCCCCCGGGAGCGCAAGTTCATTCCCTAATTTACCGACGTGCATCTGTGGAGGGAAAAGTCCGCTGTGCGTCGGGTGCAAAAAATGAATGATATATGTGTCGTTGTACAAAGTCAATTGCGCTGGGTGCAAGATAGGGCCCAAAGTGTGGCAATATGATAATCTCAGGTACTGTTTATGTGCTTTATTTAATTTTGAAAGCATGCAATGTGATATAATTTAGTGCTCCCAGCTTTGTAGCTGTAAAAGCAACAATGGATAATTCATCTCAGATCTTGAAATTAAACAAATGGAAACAAGAACGTTCAAACTGTGAACAAACAAGTGTATTCTTTGACAAAGATTGTTTTAGTAACTCAGTAGCCTATGTATTTTTAATGTTTAAATGGTGTAATATTTGTGAATTTGATTATGTAGCCTACTTATCCATTTTCTTGTGAGTGCCATCAAGATTACTCTCTGGTACTGTGCACTTGCCGTGAGACTCCGCCCACACGCTGTTCTGATTGGCTGTGGGTTTTGATTGATTTTGACGTATCTCGCAGTCGCGTCGCGTCTAGTGTGGACAGACAAATTATTTGTCGCTGGAATCTTATCACATCGCGTCTGGTTAGGACACGGTGTAAGTCAGTGCTATCTGCCTGGTGCAATTATTGCTATTACTGCTCATAAAAAGCATGTGGCAGGGACAGTACTTCAAAGTAAAACAGTAACAATGGGCCCTTTTCACAGACTGTGAATGCATTTCCACTGTTATCAACATCGCAAATGTAGTAAAGTTTTTTATTTATTTTTTTATTCTTATTCTTATTATTATGCTATACTTTGTGTTATATTACCTTGGCATTAAAGTACAAAACACAATCTCTGGAAATGTGGAAAGGGTCCATACCAACATTTCTGCAGTATCGGTACCAACACAATGCTTTCAAATACGGTCATATTTGACAGATGACCTCCGAATATCGATACAGAACTTATTTCTTAAAAAAATGAGTGTGCTTAATAGCCTACAGGTTTTTGCTGTGACATCAAAATTGGTGTAGAGAATTTAGAAATTTCCCTTAGTATTGGATTTGCATAATTCCTAGTGAACCGGGTGCTAAAACTATGCAGTGTGACAAACAACTGTATCAGTGGGTGCAATTTATTGTAATTGAATGCAGATGTGTTTGTTCTGACTTACCCAGTAAGCACAACTACAAAGTCCATGACATTCCAGCCATTACGTAGGTAAGAGCCCTTGTGGAAGGCAAAGCCCAGGGCCAAGATCTTAATGCCTGACTCGAAACAGAAAATGCCGATGAAGTAAGGTTCTGTATCCTCCTGTGAGAGAGAAGACAAAGGGATGGACAAAGAGAAACAAGAGTGTGCAAACAGGAATCAACCACTGGACTTCTTCAAAAAGAATGATTTCAGAGACCAATTAGTTATTAGTTATTGTGTTTTCCGTTGAGTTATGTAGATTCTGGTATTACAGTATACTGAAACAAAGAAACACTGATAAACACAACTGCAACTCACCAAGCGCTCTGACATAGGGGTCTTGTCCCCATCTGGAAGGTGTTGTTCCAGAGCTAGGACAATGCAGTTAGCGATGATGGTAGCCAGGATCATGTACTCAAATGGAGTGAGAATCACAGGTCAAGGAAAACTTTTAAAACAACATGAATGCTACAACAGTTAAATACTCCTTTCAGAATATGTGGGTTTGTACAAATTGCTTTTAGTTTATGAATGATATAGACATAAGAAAAAATATAAATATTTATAATATATGCATATTTATCATTTCATATTTAAAACTTTAACATTACATTAAATAACAATATTTAAAATTAATATAATAAAATATAATAATAATATAAAAGGAAGCAACACACAATATAATATATACAATTGGAAAAGGATCATTCTTGTAAATTTTGTTATAATTTTGTATTGTGGAATAAGCCATGTAAATATTTTTTGAGGTTTCTTGAGAGCAGCTCTAAATTAAAAAAAAAGTTTTATGATCTTTTTTTCAAGATTTAATCCCTTTATTTTTTCGAAAATGCTAAACATCTTACAGACACTTCAACGGGTATGTAAACTTATGAGCCAAAGACTCTCTGAACATCAGTGAAGAATCAATACATCTGATTCTGAGAGGGCAGACATTCAAACAGTCGCCCTAACTGGATTACTTAGCAAAATCACATTAAGCCCCTTGTGCTAAATACAGGTCAAGTCAAATACAGCAGTGATTTTGCTGAGTTCAACTGAGAATCAAGCCCCACCTCACTTTGAAACTACTTCAAATGGTAAATGTAGCATAATGCATGGGCCAAACAACATCTCACATCATCTCCTTGTGCGGCTGGCTGAGCCTGTGGCAAATAAGCTGGTATTCATGCTGAAGTAACACACGCAGTGGATGAGTATGAGTCAGGCAGATTCTGTATGCTTTAAATGACCTCATCACTCGCCGCTCGTATTTACTGCAGGCCAATTTGTGTATGTGTGCATGTGTGTTGAGAGTCATATGAGCTTAGAAGGTTAGAGCCGCCTTTGTGATTCAAAGTGACATGCCTCTTTGGCTCACTAAACACAAGAACTTAAGAGTGGGTAGGATACGACTAGCAGGACTGTCACACACACACAAGCTGTTTCAAAACCTAGTGAGCTGCCATTTAAAGCAATTTCAAGACGACAAATTATTTATTCTCTATTGTGACATACATCTGTGTGAAACGGATTATCGAAAATGAAAAACAAATGAAAAAAATACAGGCTTTCTATCCACTGGTTGTTCATTGGATGGAGGCTGATCTATTTGTGAGCTTGCCGTTGTTTGTGCTAAACATATGCACTGATGACTAATTTACAATAAGATCAATACCATGCATTTAGAGAATAAATAGAGTGAATTTTAATTCATCATAGACTCAGTCCCAATGCAAAGGCTGCTCCACTCGTTTTGGGCTAATTCTAAGGCAGAATAGAATGCATCCTTCATGACTACATAACATAATCCCAGAAGGGTTTACTATGAGCTCAGTGCAAAAATAATTCCAGAGAGAAATATCAATAAAAATGATAATTCAATACCAAAAACTACCTAATTAAAAACTGACTATTTTTATTTGTGAGTTGTGTATTTTTATGCTTATATGCTATCATGGCAAATTCCATAAAGGTGACTTGCTTTGTATCTTATACAGTAGGCTGACTTTTAGCAAAGCAACAAGCTAATGGCACATTAAAGGGATATTTCACCACCAGTGTTGGGGAGTAACTAGTTACATGTAACAAAATAAATGTAACTGTAATCCGTTACAGTTCCTAAGAAAACAAACGTGTAATTAAATTAGTTGCTTATGAAAATGTTAACAATTACAAAAGGGGTTACATCTGAATAATTTCTGTAAAAGCTAGGATATGGTAAATAATATTCATTTGTTGCTTTGCCTGTTTTTGATGTGCATGATGCCTCCTGGCATTTAAAGTCTGTTTAGTAAAGTAATGCTATTCTGATGCTTTTGATTTGCTCTTTTGTTTGAATTTGTAGCGCACCACATCTGCCGGTTATATCAATCCACATTGCTGCTGAAAGCTTTAGGCTACAACCTGTCTGAGAGTTGCCACCATGGCAAATGATAAAAATGCATTCCAGTGCTGGAAATGTAAAGACCGTTTCATCAAGAAATCTGTATTTAACCTCAAGTAAAAAGTAACCTACAATCTCAAAGTAAAAAGAGGTGCTAAAGTCTGATTTTGTGGTGGCTGATTCAAGTGATGAAGGTTTTGAAAGTCCAACAGTAATCAGTGTTGAGTCCTGCTGTAAGGTTAACCTTGCCTGGTTTAAATTTTGGCACAACAGTTGAAAACAGTCATTAGAAATTAAGAAAAGTAATCAGATGTAATCAGTTACATTACTTCAATAAAGTAATTGAAATAGTTACACTACTTAATACATTTTAAATACGGTAAATTGTAACCTTTAACCTAATACACTTCCAAAAGTAACCTTCCCAACACTGTTCACCACTGGCTAAATGGACTTTCAATTAAACTTGGCTGCCAATGCAGTTGAAATCATTGCTACCTGACAAGAGAAAACAAAGAAAAAAGACTGTTGTCTTCAAATAGGTAGGAAAACTTCAACACCCATAATGTACCGAGTGTGTTGCCGTCCAAGGCCACTCCAACCAGTCTGCTATGGATACGCTTACCAGAGTCAAAAACTGCCTTGCTTAACTTTTATACTTATATATAACTTTAGTTATAGTGGTGTAGACTTGTATCCGGGTGCAAGAATTCAAAGAGCGTTTAGAAAGTTACTTTTTTTTATTTCCAGTGAAGGATTCAGCACATTGTAGGCAGTGCCTAAAGAATCGTAAATATGGAGAGTACACCGAGGTGGAAAAAGCTCTTTGTTTATAGTGAACATTTCCAACTGGAATACCAAAAACACAGTGTTTTGGGCCAAACTGAGGAGAAAAACTGAAAGAAACTGCCATTCCGTCAGTTCCAATGCAAAATGCTGTCGCTTACTGGTATGAAAGCTGTTGCCATAGTGTTCCATTTTTACCATAATGCTGTTTAAAGAGTAAACAATGTATGATACAATTATCAGTGATAATACCCTTACACTAGCTTTTTGTTAATAACCCAGATTCGACTGTCCATGGGCGGGGATGTAAAAAATGCGTAAGTATCTACAGTTAGCCCATATGAATTTCTTTGAATGTTAATTCATTTTAATTGTACCTTCAATTGAATTCTACATCCTGTTTGCTACCTCAATTCAAATTCAGGAATTTAAAAGACATTCTCAGTTAATCTTTGAATGACACACAACACTTATTACAGCCCATATCACAGTAGCCTGGTGACCTCCAGAGACAAAAATCGCCATCAGAATGAACAGGTTGTAGTGTGTAAAACAGCATGAGGCGTTACTGAAAAAAAGAGGGAATGATTCATTTCAGTGTGGCATAAGCTGAAATATCTGTCGAAGCAGAGAGAGAAGGAGAGATCTGGCAGGCTTTCACAGGATCTGAACAGTAAAGACTCCAGCTCCTGTAATACCCGGCAGCCCGTCCAGCATTACAACACATTAACAAACTCTGTGCCTTTTAATAAGTCTGCCTGGCTTCTGCTCCGAGTGTGTGTGCATGTTCTTCCACATGCATGCATAATGATATCAATGTTGTTGTGTGTGATCATTCTAGTGTCTACTTTAAATACTACTGTTTGTGTGTGGGAGTGTGTGCGTTCACACACCCATCGGGATGGTGTGATGAAAGGGAAAGTGACGCACTCTTCCTCTCTAGTAGGGTGGATGAATGGACATCCTGTTCCTGCTCTAGAGGCCAGTGTTTGTGATATGGCCGCAGAGTGTGATGTGGCCGCAGCGTGCGTTTTGATGCTTTGAAGACCCTTCTTGCTCACTCTCCTGCATTGTGAAAAAGGCGCCCATTTAAAGATAGGATGAATATGAGACAATGCTATGATGTGCCCCGCCAGAAAACTGTTATGAATTATGAACCCACCTTCCTCCCTCTGCACAAAACTATATATAGCAATGCCATTGAGATAAAAGAAAGTGGTAGACAAAGGAAGGGAGAAACTGTCCTTTCTCTGCCTGTGTGAGTGTGTTTAAAGTGGCCTCAGCGGCGCTGGCCTTGTGAATGCTATCTGGACGCTCTGAGAGGTCATTCCTGTTAAGAATGAGGTTACACAGCTGGTACAGGAGGTCATGACTAAATCACATAATGCAGGAGTCTTAACATGGTAGGTCATTCTGCTGCCTCTTAAGATACACTCTCAGAAAAAAAGGTACATGGTGGTACAAATAATGTTCCTCAAAGAACAGTTTTGTGCCTTTTCAATAATAGTACCTTTAATGGTACAGGAAAGACCACTGAAGATACTGTTTTGTACCTGTTAAGGTACAATTGAAATTAAGGTACATAATTGTTCTCACATCAAGGGTACAGTTATGGGCCAAATTACTGTTTCATTCATGATTGGTTGCTGTGTTGAGTATTTGGCATAGCAACAAGACACTGATTGGTCGAAATCGCTTCAGCCACGAAATTTTCCGAACTGACAGCGGGAAGCAGGCTACACAACTGCAGCGCGGTCGAGAGTTTATTTTATCAAACTTGAAGACGAAATTTAAAGGTGAGTTCTGATAATTTATGTATATATTTAGTTCACAATTCTAAAATATAAATGTTTCAGCCACTTAACGCTAATTTAGCGAGTTAAATTAGCTTTGCTCCAAATGCTTTTTAGCCATTGACTTGTACATTACACTTAAAAAAAAATTTATGCAATTATTGACTAGTATTAAGTCATCACGTGTACAATATATGGCGTTTGTTCTCCATTATCCACTATAACTGTTAAATGTTAACTTTGCTATTAGGCAACATGAAACTGATTGCCCAAGGTTGCTGCAGCCGTTACTGCATTTTCAAATAGACCGGAGAGCGGGAACTTCGAGAAGCAGATTACGAGCACGAGCACCACCACAAGCCATGGCTTCGCCCTCTTTATCGTCAGAAGTACTTTAGCTGGACTCGAATTATAAGACGAAAAGAGAAGAGGAAATTCAAAGGTGGGTTTTATGTTTATGTTTAACCAAATAAAAATGTATAAAACGTTACAGCTACTCAACATGATAATAGCGAGTGTAACGTTAAATAGCTTAACTTAATTGTACGAATCCAGTCAGTGATATTAGTCGTCTGCAAATGTTTCTGTGTCGTAAGTTCACATTTAATACATTATTGTTGTAAATGAATGCTCAAGCAGAGGTGCCATGCTGGTGAACTTTACATTAGTCCACAATACTGTATGCGGTTTTGGAACAACGTGATTGAACGCCAACGAACAGTGCGCAGATAAAATCACTCGTTCTGTGTTTAAATGAATGCGATTAACGTTACCTGATTCTGTCCTAAGTCATATACATGTCATATACATTCATTTTATCATAGACCTTTGTTGAAACTCATGTGTCTTTGATTTTTAGATCATGATGGGGTAAACTGTCAGTGCTGGTCTCACTGATCACACATCTGAAAGTCTTCCTGCGTCCTCAGCTGTGAGGCAAGTATCAGTTCAGTACATGAGTTATTTGAGTTTCTTAATCTTATGATATTCTTTTTTCTGATGAGGTTGAATTTATTTTTCTAAGACAAAATGTTTGCCATAATGACAGAGTGATGTCAATCTTGATAAAGCACAGTAACTGCACTTCAAATTAATTCTGAAAGATTTCTGTCACTTAACTGAAAGTATATTCACCTAAAACTCTGACATTCACAAAGTATAGTAGCATACAGGTACCAAATGTCAATATGAAATGTAACATGCAAAATGGCAATGCAATGTGTAAAATGGCAATGTATTTCTGTATTTATATTCACATTTTCTATATGATATGTGCAACATCATTCTGGAGCAAAACAAATATTCAAAATCAATAATATAATAATTTGCATTACTACACTAGCTTTAACCTAAAATTAAAACATACATTTGAAAATTGTATAATTATGTTCAAAAATAAAAAATAAGATGTATTACAGAAATTAGATGTTTAAAATGTTCAAGCAAATATTATAGCAAAATTATAATTTAGGTTATTTTTCCTAGTTGCTTTTACACTCAAAGTTAAGGCACTTGATGCAATGATTGTCTCGGAATCCTTTTTTTAAATCCAGATTGAATTTTGCCACGTTCATCGCGAGTATTTAATAAAAATGCAATCATAAGTGTCTTAACTGTGAGTGTAAATGCAATTAAGAAAAATAGCATTTAAATGATCATTTTGCTACAATTTTAGGTTGAACATGTTAAAGTGTTAGTTCACCCAAAAATGAAAATTCTTTAATCAATTACGAGCTTTCTGACCCCCCATAGACAGCTAAGCAACTACCACTTTGACGCTTTAAAAAGTTCCTAAAGTGATTGTAAAACTAATCCATATGAATTGAGTGTTTTAGTCTAAATTTTGTGCTGCCTTTATGATGAACAGGTTGAATTTAGGCTTTTATTCATCAATTCACATCAGATACGGTAAACGGAAGCTCTAGCGTGTTCGCTTGACATGCGAAAACAAATGAGGTTAATTCTCGTGTGTTGCGCAGCACGTCTGAGAAAGAGGTTTGTTCTCACGTGTCAAGCATGTTCGGTTGAGCTTCTGAAATCTGTTAATCATATAAAGCGATCATGTCTCTTCAGAAAATTTGAACTACGGTAAACTGCTCGATTCAAATGGATTGGTCTTACGATCTCTTTATGAACTTTTTGAAGCATCGAAGTTTTAGTTGCATGGACTGTCAATGGGGGGACAGAAAGCTCTCAGATTCCATTAAAAAGATCTTCATTTGTGTTCCAAAGATGAACGAAAGTCTTACAGGTTTGGATCAACATGAGAGGGAATAATTAATGACAGTTTTTTTTAATTTTGGGTGAATTATGCCTTTAAACATCTCTAATCATTTTTGTAATATGTTTAAATATGTTAAGACAAGTGTAGGAGATGGCTAATTTAATTATATTATTGAATTTGAATTGTCACTTTGCCCCAAACATTGCACATATGGTATGGAAAATGTAAATTTAAATAAGAAATACATTGCCATTTTATATATTACATTGCCATTTTGCATATTAAATTTCAAAATGTCTTTTGATACCTGTATGCTACCATAATAAAGAGATCGTAAAATAATTTGAATTGAGCAGTTTAGTCCAAGTTTTTCTGTAGAGATACGATCATTTTATATGATGAACAGATTTAATTTAGGCTTTTATTCACATATAAATATTCATCAATTCACACATCAGTTGCGGTAAACGGAAGCTTAAGCATGTTTGCTAGACGTGCGAAAACCGTGGATGTTCATTCTCATGTGTTTTGCAGCACGTTTGAGCTTCTGTTTGTTCAATGTTTAAATGTGAATAAAATCCTAAATTGAATCTGTTTATTATACTAAGCGGTAGTCTCTTCAGACATTTTTTACTAAACTTCTCAATTCAAATGGATTAGTTTAACATTTTACTTTTCTGGGTATTTTATATGAAGCTTTAAGTGAATCATTTAAAACTTTGTGGAAAATGTAAAAATGCAGAAAGTTTTTTTTTGTGTGTGTGTGAAAATTGTTTTCTTATCTGCATTTCAGTTATTCCAGAAAATGGACCGAATGCATGCTGTGGTTGATTTAAGGTGTTTCCAGGATTCCTTAAAGGTATAGTTCAGCAAAAAAAATTTATTCTGTCATTAATTATACACCCTCATGTCATTCCGAACCTGTAAGACCATCGTTTACCATCGTTTATCTTCGGAACACAAATGAAGATATTTTTGATGAACTCCAAGAGCTTTCTGTTCCTCCATTGGTAGCCTACGCAACTAATACATTCAAGCCCCAGAAAGGTAGTAAAGACACCATTAAACTAATCCAAGTGACTCCAGTGGTTTAACCTCAATTTTATGAAGCGATGCAAGTGCTTTGTTTTGCCAAAAAAACATAATTTACCTCTATATTTACAAAATAATATTATCTAAAGCACATTCACGGAACAACACCCGGTCTTGAGTCAACACAATACACACAACACAATACACATGCGTCGTCGTGCTCACCCTACTGGATTGCAGGTCAGTATTTTCGTAAATAAAGTGGTAAATTGTGTTTTTTGCTAAAACAAAGCACCTGCATTGCTTTATAAAATTGGTTAAACCACTGAAGTCACATGGATTACTTCAATGATGTCTTTCCTATCGTTCTGGGCCTTGAATGTGTTAGTTGCATTGCTCCCAATGGAAGGACAGAAAGCTCTCAGAATTTCATAAAAAATATCTTCTTTTGTGTTCTGAAGATGAACAAAGGTCTTATAGGTGTGAAATGACATGAGGGTGAATAATTTACAAAATAATTGTCATTTTTGGGTGAACTAACCCTTTAAGTAAAATTGTCCAATGTGTTTATAGAAGCACATTACATGGATGCCAAACGATATGTTGCAGGATTTATAGTTCACCCAAAAAATGAAACAGTCAATGGGGCCCCATTGACTTCCATAGTATGAAAATAATATGAAAAATATTCTATGGAAGTTAATGGGGCCCCATCAATTGTTTCATTTTCAATTCTCAAAATATCTTCTTTTTTGTTCAAGTAAACAGATTTGGAACAACTTGAGGGCGAGTACATTTTCAGTTCTAGGTGAACTATCCCTTTAAGTCTAGAGGTCAAATTTGAGCTTGTCATTGGGAGTATAAATTTAATAAATTTACGTCTGTCTTTTCTAATATTGATTCTTCATTATGTTCAGGAAGAACCAGCTACATCTCAACCCACTGTGCAGATCTTGGGAACTTCTTGACTGGACTTGTCTTCAGTGAGAGGAGAATCTTCAGCAGTGTAAAAATGGAGGGATCTGAAATTGCTGAGCAGTTAGGGTTGGAGGATGGTGTTTAAAAAAAAAAAAAGTTAAATAAATGCAAGGGTATTGTGTGAAAAGTGTGTGGGGGGGGGGGGGGGGGGGCAAGTCTAGCTTTGTTGTAGATGAGAAAATATATTTTATGTACTGTAACATGTTAGTGTAATTGCATTTTAAATTCTTTCAAATCTTTTTAAAGAAGTGATATTCTGTTAATTTTGCTAAGTCTTTATTGTATTGTGAAGTCTTTGATGTATTTACACAAAGAAATACTTTACTGTAAGTTGGAATGAAAGTATTCAAACGTTCATATGTATTTGATATGTATTTACAGAAATGATTAAATTGATGCCTTTTGGATTCAGTTGTTGAATGTGTATGTTATTCAATAGAAAAATAGCCTTTAATAGTTCTAGTAGGAACAAATTTGACACAGTTAAGGTACAAAGGGGCTTGTCACTGGGGTGGTACCTTAAAGGATCAAATTTGTACTTTTGATAAAGGTACAATATTGTACCAACAAGTTTTAAAAAACAAAAGGTACATTTTGGTTGCCCATGGTACAAATCATGTCCTTTAAGGTACTTAACTGGAATGGAACAAATTTGTTCCTCTATATTAAGGTACAATTTTGTACCAGTAAAAGGTACCGCCCCAGTGACAAGGGTTTGTACCTTCTTTGGTACAAAATTGCACCTTTTTTTCTGAGAGTGTACCTACTTTTCACCAAATTCTAAGACATCAGTGCATGTATCTGTTGTGAAAATGCAATTCCAAAATAAACTGCATAGAGCTCAGTGGAAAAAAAAAGATACTTCCATGACCGCTTAAAGTTTAGGTTCAGATTTAGTTGTTGAAGAAAATTCATTTTATTTAGCCAGGAATCATTAAAATGTATTACTGTATGAAACAAAAATAACAGTAAATACATTTATAATGTTACAAAAGTCAAATATCAATGATCTTTTAAACTTTTTCTATTTATCAAAGAATCCTGAAAAAAAAAATCATATAGCATAGTTTCCACTAAAATATCAAGCAGCGCAACTGTTTTCGATATTGATAATAATAAGAAATGTTTCTTGAGCAGCAAATCAGCATATTATAATAATTTCTGAAGGATCAGGTGACACTGAAGACTGGAGTAATGATGCTGAAAATGTATGTGTGAGTGTGTCAAGTGCCCTTCAAAAGTCTTGCACTCATCTTTTCCCTCTGAATCTGTTCTTCTCACACTCTCCCAGCGCCCTATGCATTTCGTCAATCTCTCATTCATCATCCCTCAATCTTGTGTGCATTGTCCCCTCAGTCGGCTGCTCCCTTGCTCTACCTCTACCACTGAACCTGTGAATTCATCATCTCCCTCCATCAGCCAATCTTCATTCAGCCGAGTGCAGTCTGCACCGTCAGCATGGCCGTCTGACACACAGTTCCACAGAGAGATGGATGGAGAGAGATGGAGAGACAAGTTGAGACAAGAAGACTGAGTGAAGGAAAAGAATATAATCTGCAATGGGACCAAAAGACAGACAGATGCAGATGAAGGTGGAGGACAGACACAGGGAGGCATTAAAGAAGAGAGAGACATATTTTAAGATATGAACCATTTTAAAAATGTTGCTAGAGTGAAGTTTCAAAAGAGACTTCTCTCTGGTGACATATACCAGAATTCTCCAATCATTTAGTCCTCGTAAACCTCACCAATTTCTCATGTTTGACCTTAAGCTCACATTCAGAACTGCCTCCATCCAATCAAGCTGATTGATAGAACCACGTTTTTAAAAGTGCTATACGAAACATCTAATTATGCCAAAGTAAACAATGACCACAATTACAATCTAACTAAACAGTGGAAAGATGTTTTAATCTGCATACTAGCTGATGTAAACAAGTTAGATTAGCAGTCATATGGCAACTTCATTTAAAATTTTCAACAAGAAAGGTTTTATACATGGGAGCAAATAAGGTACATTATCCACACATTCTCTCACAAAGCTAATCGAGATAAAATAGTCACAATCACTTATCACCTCTGCACTTCATTTCCCAGAATCCTTTCTGCTTCCCACCTGCACACACTCCACTATCACACCCACAACTGCCATCGATTACCGTCATCAGCCACACAGCATAAAAGCCTGCACCACCACACTCTTCATGATGGTCTGGTCCACGACTAGGACTACCCGATGTACTGGATGATTAACTTACCTGTGATACTTACCTCTATGAATCTCTCCACATCTACATCTCCTTGGATTCCCTCTCCAGTTTCCCTTGTGTTTGCCTACTAGATACACATCCTTAATCCTTTGAATACAGCAACAAACTGGCATGTGTGTGTGTGTGTGTGTGTGTGTTGTGCAACTCACCTGGCCTTGGACTGTCCATGGTCTTCTTCTGTTGATTTTTGCTGAAATACTCACCTTGTGCACTAAATTTGTTAATAACCGATTTGATTGTGTACTCGCCATCTCTCTGCGAGTCTGTTCCCTGACAGAAACACCGGAGAAAAATACTAATTAAGAATACTAATTGATGTCTCATATATTATTGATTGGAACACACCACAAAGCCATACATTACTGCCACTATATATTTTTTTTATCTAAATTTTATCTTGTCGATTTAGCAGTAAAAAAAAAAAAAAAAAAGACAATAAATTACCTTTTCCCAAGATCTGTTTCAAAACAAACCACAAGGACACGCAAACCAGGATTACATGATTTTAAACAGAAAAAGTTATTCAATGAAGTTACGTTTGTCCAAACACTTCGCTTACAGACCTGTAGAAAGGCTGTGAATAAATTGATGTCATTTCTTACAGTACTTTTATTTGGAACAACAATACAAAGGCACAAAAATTGCTCAATATTTAGACTAATTTAAGGTCTAATTAAAAGATGTAGTGGCAAATCATTTCTTATGTGTGCTGACATACATCAGAGTATAACGGATTATCAAAAAAGCTAAAACGTAGGCCAAAGGTCAAAATGTTGGTTCTATGCATCAGCTGTTGTTTGCATTTCGAGATCTGGGCATTACACTTGAATAAAAGAGAGGCAGGTAAACGTGAGCTTGCAGGGGTGGGGTTTAAGCAGACTAAATGATTGTAGAAGTTCAGCATAAGTCTACAGAGAAAAGTCACTAGATGACGTGTTATGACATATTGATTAAAAATTAAAAGATCAACAAAAAAAGAAAGAAACATGCACAGATAAATCATTTACAATAAAATCAATAGCATGCATTTCAAATAATAAATAGGGTGACATTTCCTTTTGTGCCTTTGTCATTTCGTAATAGTTTCAGCAACTAAAAATTGCAGAATTGTAGATGTTCCCTTGCAATTAAAATGTACAGTAAGTCAAATTTGGCTCATCAAGCATTCCCCACCACTACTTGCTTTTATTGAAGAGTTGCAAACTACAAAATCCTATACAAGCAGCGGTATCAAAATGGCTGACTAGACACATCAGAACTTATCACACACAGAAGCCGAATGAGTTGAAGCAATCAGACAGACAGTTATACTGCACGCTAATCCACTAATAGAGTACATGAGCGACTCAGTGGGCATGTCAGTCAGTTAGTGAGTGTATATGTGTGAGAATCACTAGTGTGGTAATTAGCAGTAATAGATGGCGTAGAACTCTTCAGAGCGACCAGAGAAGCCCAGCCAGTGAAATGTAAATATGTATTGATTTCCTCATCTGGCTGTAAGGTCCCAGGCTGTTTGCTTTTCTAATTCTATCTCTTGCAATCTGGAGCTGCAGCCTGAATAATTTATTAACTAGAAACAGCAGCGTTTTTCCTTCTCTTTATGCAGCTATGAAAGATAGTCATGTAGTTACAAGCGCTAACACTCGTCCCCTCACTTTAATCGCTCATTTACCCCTTATATACCCTAGTGCTCAGAAATCAGTCTGTTAGGACAGGATTAGCAATCATACCATTTATGTGTGTGTGTGTTTAAGCAGTATAAACGCATGACTGAAAAGTCCAGTAGGCTATTATCTTTATAGGAATTACTATGCAACACTTTTCCCTTAATGCCTTTATCAGCCTTCTTATAATAATCACTCAAACATGTTAATTTATGTATTGGGAGGTTATTCAAAGTACATATTTACCCTTTGGCCTCAACGGCTAGTACAGCATATACATGAAAAACAGATTGTTATTGTCCGACTGTGTTGGGAGACTAAATATATAAAACAACATATATTGTAAATATACATTTAAAATGTTATTTAAAGGGATAGTTCACTTTGAAATTAAATTTTGGTATGTTTTAGCTTACCTCAAGGGCATCCAAGATGTAGGTGTCTTTTTTTCCGCAGTAGTTTCAATTTTGATATTTTTAGGTCAAACCGTTCTTGTCTGTCAGTCATATAATGCAGGTCGATGGTCACTTGTCTCAAACAGCATCCACAGAGTCCAAATTAAAACAATTCCCCGTCATCCAAATTAAACAATTCCCCATCGTAAGTACACATTGATGGCCTAAGACACGAAACGAGCGGTTTGTGTGAGAAAACGAACAGTTTTTATATCGTTTTTACCTCTTGAACTCAGCCACGTCCAAGTGATCTGAGAGCGCGGGCGGGTATAGATATATACAATAGATGTCGTCTTGGCAACGGTTTCGCAGTCTATACCCGCCCTCATATATTCTCACACAAACCGCTCGTTTCGTGTCTTAGGCCATCAATGTGTACTTACGATGGGGAATTGTTTAATTTGGACGACGGGGAATTGTTTTAATTTGGACTCTGTGCATGCTCTTTGAGACAGTGACCATAGACCTGCATTATATGACTGACAGGCAAGAACGGTTTGACCTAAAAATATCAAAATTGAAACTACTGCGGAAAAAAAGACACCTACATCTTGGATGCCCTTGAGGTAAGCTAAAACATACCAAAAATTAATTTCAAAGTGAACTATCCCTTTAAAGGATGCATTAAATTCAAGAAGTTACATTTATAAACGAGTAAAGACTTTGTATTTCAAATCAATGTTTTCTTTTAGTTTCTATTCAAAATATTCTGAAAAAATATCAGTTCGCCAAAAAATAAGCAGCACAACAGTCTTTAACTTTAACTTCTCTTTGATAATAATAAGAAATGTTTCTTGAGCAGCAAATCAGCATATTATAATGATTTCTGAAGGATCATGACTGAAGACTGGAGTAATGATGCTGAAAATTCAGCTTTGACATCACAGGAATTTTTATTTTATTTGAAAATATTTGAAAATATAAAACAGTTATTTTACATTGTAACAATATTTTGCAATATTTCTCTTTTTACCGTATTATTGATCAAATAAATGCAGCCCAGGTGAGCATGAGACCTCAAAAAAAACAAAACAATCCCCAACCCCACATTCTGAACAGCAGTGTATAATATAATAATATGCAATTATAATATAATAAATGAGGTTTGTATAAATAACATATTTTACAACAACTTGAGAAGCTATAGCAGCGTGCAGATACTACTATGGCCCTTACTCTGCTATTTTATATATATATATATATTATAATTATAATATAATAAATGAGGCTTGTATAAATAACATATTTTACAACAACTTGAGAAGCTATAGCAGCGTGCAGAGAGTGGTGGTATCAGTATTA
The DNA here is from genome assembly GCF_965113295.1 of Leuciscus leuciscus. Classification (NCBI taxonomy): domain Eukaryota; kingdom Metazoa; phylum Chordata; class Actinopteri; order Cypriniformes; family Leuciscidae; genus Leuciscus; species Leuciscus leuciscus. The sequence goes on along the minus strand of NC_138725.1, from coordinate 51,080,514 downwards.
TGTTTTTGTGTGTGTATCTGGTAGAGGGAAGGTATTAGGTAAAGGTGTGTGCGTGTGTGTGTGTGTGTGTGTGTGTGTGTGTGTGTGTGTGTGTCAGTGGCAACAGCATTAGCAGTAGCAACATGTGACACGAGCACCAACATGAAAATTCAAGCCACCACATTTTTTTCCTCACTCTGCACCCAAAATAGATTTCTCCCAAGTCAGCATCACACACACATATACACACACACATACCACCCAGCCACAGAACTGAATAATTCACTACTAGAACACAAGATACAGAACCAGAGAGAAAGAGGAAAAAACATGAGTGGGTAGTGAAGAGCAATGCTAGCAATGCCAATAAAACAACTGAATATACACACCTGCTACTTTGTACATTGACATACTGTACATATCAACACAAAGGCAAATGTCATTTTGAAAAATTAATTAAAGGGAAAGTCAATGTTATTCCAGATCTGTATGACTGACTTTCTTCTAAGGGAAAAAATAAGAGGATTTTGAAGATTTTTACTGGTTGCTCTTTTTCCATGCAATTACAGTGAATTTGACTGGAACTTTCAAGCCTCAAAAAGGACACAAAAGCACAATAAAAGTATTATAAAAATTGTTTAAAATGTCTGTTCCTTACACAAAGGCATTAAATGATTTCAGAAGGCTTTAGAAATCGTATGGACCACTTGCATGATATATTCCATGCTTTTCACTGAAACGCCTCAGTCCTTACATAGTATGAGGGTGAGTAAGCAAAGGCAGACAGGTAAAGAATTCCGGATTTCTCTAGATTACAAGCTTGTGCACGTGGAGGAGTGAAAGCGTTTTAACTAGTGGGTTTTGTAGCCCCGTCTGCCGGTCTGCGGCAGCAGCTGAGCAGTGTGAGGCTGCAACACTACGGGTGACTACACTCATTTAGACCCAGACATTAGAAGGTATGAAACCACCAGATTAGACCTGGAAGGCAAACACAAACATGCACATATACACACATTGCTTAGCTGAAACAACAAGACTGGTGCTCTTATAATTTGAAAACAAAAGGTCTCATGCCAAAATGTGACTTGAATGCCATTTAAAATTTCACATGTAGACATTCATTTTCAGAAATGTTGTTGTACACTTTCTCACTAGACGTTTCTATCCACCTTTGTGTGAAGCAAAGTAAAATCAAAATGTGAGCAGTTTAAAACAACAGTGTTAACACAAAGTTTTTTTTAAACAAGTATCTTCTGCTCAAAAAGGCTGCATTTGTTAAAAAATGCAGTACAAACAGCAATATTGTGAAATATCACTACAATTTAAACTAACTGTTTTAGATTTTCATATATTTTGTCAAGCTGAATTTTCAGCATCATTACTCCAGTCTTCAGAGTCACATGATCCTTCAGAAATCATTCTAATGTGATGATTTGCTGCTCAGGAGACATTTCTGAATAGAATTGAACATTCAAAAGAACAGCATGTATTTTAATCAGAAATCTTTTATAACACTATAAATTGAATGTCACTTTTAATCAATTTAATGCATCTTTGCTGAATGTATTAATTTCTTTAAAAAAAAAAAAAAAGACTGATCCCAAACTTTTAATATACTTTTAACACATACATTTTATTTAGGCATCACAAAGTTTAAAACACCCTATCTAGCAATCTGTAGAATAGATGTCATCAATTCCTAAACATTAAAGAGTTAGTTCACCACAAAATGAAAATTCTGTCACCAGTTATTCACCTTCATGCATGTTCCAAACCCATAAGACTTTTGTTAATCTTCGAAACACAGATGAAGATATTTTAATGAAACCTGAGAGATTTCTGTCTCTCCGCTGAAAGTCCATGTAACTAAAACAATTACAAAACTTCATAAAAACTGTACACTGTAAACGTAATCCATATGAATCAAAAATGAACAAAATTCTTATGGGTTTGAAACGACATGAAGGTGAGTAAATGATGACAGAGTTTTCATTTTTGGGTGAACTAAAAAATAATAATAAAAAAATAATAATTGGGTTCATATTGAACTCCCTAAAGCAGTTCACTATGCACCAAAATGTGCCAGAATCTATGTATTATTACCAGTACTTTTAACTAAATGGTCCCATGGATGTATGAGATTAATTCCCTTCAAACACATTATATATGACTGAATCCTTACCCAATCCAATATTTCTCTATTTTACAATCATGCCAAAACACACAGAGAGAGGGACTGACTGGCAGAGGCAGAGACAGTGACGGTTGTGTGAATGAATGTAGGATGACACATTTAACTCCCTGCTGCCCAAATGGAAGAGAGGATCTAAAATGAAGGGACAATCTTATCGTCCAGTCATATCCCATCATACACAGTGTTAAGACACACAGGAACATGTTGTGATGCTATGAACCAGGGGAGAAGAAGATCTGAAACATCCAATGAAGCCTGTGCTAATGATCTAATTATGTGATGCGTGTTATAAAATTAAATTATAGGGTTTGTCACAATTTTAAGTGAAAACCATAAGCTTTACTGTTGCCTTGTTGTATATTTGCATTTAGGTGTGTGCAACTATGCCTGCATCCTAAATAATTTACAGTCAGGCAGGCAGTCTCTCTCCCTGTCACTCTGTTATTCCTAAATGTATTCCAACCGACTTCCCTTCATCCTTTTTTTTTTAAGTCAGTGTCTCTACACTTTTTAAAGCCTTTCTCCTTTTTTCCTTCAGTTCTCTGAATATCTCTTTCATATTAGATCACACATGTATGTATATGTCCAGATAAGACATACACACATGTGCAGTATACATACAGTCTACGTACAACATAAAACCGCGAGTAACAATTACTGTAACCACATTGTTTGTGTTTCACAACTGTAGAATGTTGGTAACTAAATAGTTGTATTGTATTGTACACATTTGTGCAAATACACAAACATAATGAAAACAAATAAGACACAAGTTATTACAAAGAGTTAGAATTAATAAACATAAACTGCGAGGAAGTGTCAATATTATAATCCAGCAATAGCACATACATAACTACTTTAAATAAGTTGCTTATAATTCTCCAGATTCTGCAGAATAGACATAATAATTTTGTTTTAGCAAATATGACATGCCTGCACTAAAAACTGCATATTCAATGGTCTAAGAGGCCCGTCCTCTTTTCTATCACAGTTTTATTTTAAAGACACTATGTAGCCCTCTTACAAAACTACAGTCCCCATTTCTCCTCCAAACTGGCATGGAGTTGCGGTTAGACAGCGATGCCTGTCTGTGGCCCATCTGTATGCATACAACAGAGGACTGACTCCAAGGAGGCAGAAAAGCAGGAGGGAAGGAGAACATGCCATTGAGAACTTCTCTTTCAGTCCACCGCTATTTTTAGCCTGACGAGAACCTCAGAAAAGGAGAGAGCAAGGGACACGCTTGTGATAAAAAAATAAAAAAAATAGGTTTGATATGTTAGAAAATGTGTGTGTGTGTGGTCCCAAGTTATGGGGACAAAATGTCTGAAAATCTGACATTCTTGTCCTTGTGGTTTTTCTATCCCCATGATTAAAACAGATTATAAATCATACTAAAGTGATGTTTTTTGAAAATGTAAAAATGCAAAAACCTTTTCTGTGATGGGTAGGGTTACTGGAAAGAATCTACAGTTTGTACAGTATAAGGATATATGGAAAGTCCCGATAAAACATGAGAACACATGCGTGTGTGTGTGTGTGTGTGTGTGTGTGTGTGTGTGTGTGTGTGTGTGTGTGTGTGTGTGTGTGTGTGTGTGTGTGTGTGTGTGTGTGTGTGTGTGTGTGTGTGTGTGTGTGTGTGTGTGTGTGTTACCAGATTGTCAATTCAAAGTAGTGTGCGCACATAACTTCAGCAGGTGCTTGATCAAAAATGACCTTTATCAAAAAAAATGACAAAAAGAGAAGAAAACGGCCAGATTGTACCATGATTCTATGAAACACGTGTGGTAGATCTGGATATGTCAGCACCTTCTAACACACAAGTAGCTCGATTTGAATGCTGCTATTTTTCATCATTGAAACAATTGTATGCCAGTCAAGCAAATAGTAGTTCACTAGAAAAAAATGAGGGAGAAAGAGGAATTGAGAGAGAAAGGGAAAGAAAGGGGGAATAAATAATTGAAATTCTGCAGACTGAATGTAGATCACTGCTTCTACACATGGAAGAAAACTGCAAGGGCTCACGACTCAAGACAACTTCTCTCTATCAGTCTGTCTCCCTCTGGTGTCCACTCAACCACTCTTTCTGCCTTCTCTAAAATCATCTATTTATAGTTTTATATCATTAATTTCTCATTCGTTTCTATCTGTCATGTATTGGTGGTAAACTAGATCTGACGGTTTAATTATGAGTTCAGAACATTCAGACAACTTATTTGTGATTGAAAACATTCATGCGCTTCTATTACTAAAATGAGACCACAAGTACAAAAATGTTTCATGACTAGATGCATGTTTTAACATGTTTAAGACAACCAGCTGAGCACATATTAAAGGTCTCATCGGATAGATAAAGCATACTTATCTGCACTCCAGATAGGCTGCAGTTTCATATTTGTCAATGAAACTAAAATTAGAAAATACAGCTATAAGGTTACATTCCATTTACAGTGCAGAGACGCGGCCCATAAACGAAAAGAGGCTGAGACAATGTCTTTTTAGAGTTCCATTATCTCTACAGAGAGGAGTGAAAGAAAGGATGCAATGCTTGGTAACCATACATTGATCTTCTCATCTAATCTACATTCACATGCGGCACACTCTTCAACTTTGTAATTCTAAAATGCATAATGTTTTTTATCAGCAACTTAAGATACAAATCACGGCGAATTGTAAATATTAAAAAGGTTGCTATACTGTGGGCATCTGAAAAACACTTCTGAAAAAGCAGAGAAGTTAAGGACTTTGGATCACAAGGCCTCATTAGATGTTTCCGTGAGATAAATCAGAAGAATGAGGCTTATAGAAAGAGTGGCTTTCAGGTCGAGTGCAATGTTAAAGGTCACTGAAAGCTCTGGTAGTTTAAAATACAGTGTCAAAAGAGAAGTGTGTGTGGGTGCAGTTCTGTGCACATATAGTGATTTTAAATCCTAAGAGACCTATTAGAAAAGGCAGGGAGTGAACAACTTCTGCCTTTTTCCAGTAACTAAAGATTTATAAAAATTAAACACTAGTGTTTATAGGGTTGTTCTGCCATTATACTGGGGCATCCAATCTAATGTAACAATAAAGTGGACCCTCTTCGATGGAAGCTTCAGTGAACTATCTGGGGTGAAACATGGCCTTCTCAGGACATACCAAGTCAAAAATGCATATTCAATGCATCTGCTCATTGCATCTTACATGCCCTGCTTTTGAACAAGTTTGCCAAATCCCTTCCAAAGGGGTGTCATGAGCACATGATGACAATAGTTTTTCATTTTCAACAATAAATACACATAGTATACAACTATAAAACTGGTCTACTAATAAACAAGCCAAGTGCATGTTTCAGGAAAACTCACACATAACTCAAACCTACGTACATAAAGCATTCCTAAGGTGCAGGTTTTATGTAACAGTGTCTTAGTATACGAAAACAAGTATGTCCTAATTTGTGTTAATAAAACACTGGGTGAAAAATATTATAAATAAATATATTAAATATATATATATATAAAATTTGATAGACACTTTACTTGTCTCTTAGGGCCATGGGAGAAAAGTTGCCACAATTGTAAATGTGGTTGATGTCATGACACATGCATATATAAATCATACTTTATCAGTAAAAAAAAAAGTTCTTCATTAAATGCAGTACATACTCCAACAGTATGGGATTTTGGAAGTAGTCGTGTCATTTCACATATGACACAAAGCTTGATTTTTTTGGAACTATGTGTTGGCATAAACTAATAATGAGATAACTAGCCTATTTTTGTCTGAAACACTAGTTCCTCATTATAAAGTATGCTTCATGTTTCCTAGCTGTTGTATAAAAACAATGTCACGCTCACAGTCATGCTGTATTGAACATCAGCACTGCTTTGATTACCTGCGGCCTTGTATAACTGCTTGTGTGATATAGCTTAAACAACTTCCTCTTCTCTGCAGACTAAACCTTTGCTTTTTGTCTTTAAAAACGAGGCTATGAAAAATGCAAGTACATACATATCCCGTATCCTCCTGGAGCTCTTAGAATATGGGAAATGGTGGCTTTCCCCCTCCCCTCACCTCTCCCTTTTCACCATCGCTTTCTCTCGAACGAGACCGAGCTGAGAGACTGCACATGCTGACATCAGCAAGCCTCCGCGAGCCACAGCGCCGCCCGCTATCGTCACACAGCAAAGCTCACCTCACACCCGTGCGTAACTCAGCGAACACACACCAGATATAGACTCAATCCATCTCGTACACCGAAATAGCTTGACATATGAATAGCTGAAAACACTCAAATGAAAAGTCCCACTAAAATCATGACCTCCCGCGCATTTTTTTATTATATTTTTTTATATACACAGCCATCATTAAACCTGCAGTAATGTGATTCATCGTTATCGTGTTTTGGCATGTTCAAGTGACCTTACATATGCCATACTCAAGTGCACTATACCTGCAACTGGAGGCCCCAAGGTACTCACTTACTGGGTTTTAAAGGATATGGCCATTCGGTGATCTTTTTGGCGTATTTTCTCACAAAGTTGTCCTCGCTGAAGATGAACAGAGATCGGTTGACAGTGAAGCAGTTTTGTCGCACCGGTATAGGGTTGTACAGGGCCATAGTTCTGGCTCGCTGGGCCATTGACTGCTTGTACATTCTCTGACCCGGCGGGCCACCCTGCCTGCTGCCGCCGCGGCCGGGTCCTCCTTGAGCATGTCCCGGTCCTCCGCCATACCTGGACGGCACCTCATCTCCGAACCGAGCCATTCTATAGACTCCAAATGCCAGTCTTCACGAAGCAGGAAAAAAGGGGGCGAATATTCAACGCGACCACACCACATTACATCCCATCTGCTTCAAAACTTAATACGTGTATAACTGGAGTACACATTTGTCTTCCTGGCGTGTAGGCTATATGTGACGCGGTAGACTCCAGGAGCTGATGGTTAAATTTTAGGCAAAAACGAAAAATAAAACGAACAAAAAACAAACAAACAAAATGGAGCAAATTAGCGTGCCTTATATTTTGCAGTTCAGGTTCGTTTCACACTTCAGCACACAAAATGGTCCATCATCACCTCATTGTATGTCCTAAATCAACATATTTCCACGGCCATGTCATTCTTGAGTACATCTCTCGTTTTCTGTGGCTCCATCCTCATTTTCCAGAGCGGACTCTTTCCCGTGATTTTCCTTGAAAATTCAGGTTGTAATTATCATAGCTACAATCATTTAGGCTATACGATCTAGCTGTGATAACCAAGTGAACAGAAATGAAAACATTTAAAACAATCGTTTTAGTTCAGTTTTAACTGTTCATTCTGATTATCACAGTATGGATATCTATTTAAAACAGAGGGAAATATGATAAAAAAAACATGATTATTTATTTATTTCGCAACATCCGCAATATTTGGCACAGTAGCTATAATCTGCCTTCGGTCACCTCGCGCTCACGTTTACTCGCATGGATTTGCATCTCTGCTACAGACAGATGCACGAGATCCGATATTAATTCTGTTTTCCTCTTCTTTACGACACATTGTTCGGATGCAAAAATAGATCATCACAAGTATCGATTGATTTTTTTTTCCTCCTGTGCTCACTAGTAAGGTGTCATCCTTTTCACCAGAGCCATTACTGGCATTTTAAGTGCAAAAGAACCAATCCAACCGTCGTAAAATCCAATGAAGGGACACATTGACAGAAAGTAGAAGCATCAATCGCGAGGGGACAACGGCGACATCTTCGGGTCCCCATAGCCGCTCTTGCTTCTCGGCACTGGGCTCTGGGCCGCGTAGGATCTGCTCATCTTCCCCGAAGGCAATCCGTTCGTGAGAAGACTCGGATCCCTCTATTTCTTATTTCTGCCAATGTTGAGCTGTCTGTTAGCCTCGTTACTCTCCGTCAAGCGCCCCTGAGGACAAAAAAGAGGGGGAGGAGGCAGCTGAGAACGAATGTGGGGTGGGGGCTCGCAGGATATCAGCTTGTGAAACACAAGCCGAACGAAACAGTTAGCTCCGATCAGCTGGCAAGCTAAAGCTATAATGTGCCACTGATCAATTTAGCGCTCTGGCCAGTTCTTCTTGCAGCGCATGACGCACGCACGCGCACGCACCCCACTGACTAATTTATCCTCCCAACTCCAGTCTGTACCTGTACCTTCAGCCACTACTGAATGTGTTCTCAGCTCACCTGCCTTTACCACATGAAAAGAGTGATTGTGCAGCTTTGATAACGGAACGTAACAAAACTGACAACGCGTTGTCAGGTTATGGGCTGTTAGTGCAAGTGGTCGGGATGTGAGCGCCGGGAGACAGCTGCGCATTCAAACGTGCGTCTCTCGGGAACGGATGCGCTTAGCGAGGACACGCAGGGCGAGGACCGACAGGCTAATCTTGGACGCAGACATTTCGGAATTAATAGAAGGAGATTTCCCATCAGTACAGCTGACAACTCTCCCTCTTCAACTCACCCACCCACCCACCATTTTTAATTAAAAATAAAATAAATTAAATAAAAAATAGATATAATATTGCCATAAAAATGGCAGCTGTGAATTTTACATCAGTAGGGTACTTTACACAAAATTACCGTAACAAAATAGATGTTACAAGCATACGGGATGGCATTTTAGAGATTATATTTGACAGCTTCAAAGTGTAGCCTGTGTCACTAATTGTAGAATGTTATTATACCATCTTATTTGATACATACAAATTTGTTACTGTAAATACTAAAAGCATGCAGTATGGAAGTAGTACATGCATATGCCTATGCCTACTATGCACATGGCTAAATGTTTAGTAGGCTACATCCACGCGTTTAAAAAAAAAGCGGGTGTGAGAGTGAGTGAGTGAGTATAGGCTAACCTCAAGAGCAATTCGGTTTAGAGTAAACCGTTTAGGGCGCGGTTGTTTTGCGAGTGCAAAAATCAATAGACCCGCGCGACCTTACAGTGCCCATGTACCTATTAGATATCACTGGAAGAGGTAAGCAGAAGAGTACTGTATTTACATCACTGGTCCTCCTAAATGCCCAATTCTATCCAGAGATCTATCTATCGCTCCAGAATCATAAATACCATGAATACCACAATATCACACAGCCTGCTACTGCTGCGAAATAGAAAAAAGGTGAACTTCACGGGAGAGACTCTGCTCTGGTCTGGATCTCTGCTCATCCCTTGATCATGTGCAGCAGGCTGTTCGCTGTCTGAACCAGCACGCCTGTGATCAACCGTATGTGATGCGTTTAGCGTCAGTCCAGATTCAGAAGAGCCCGGGGGGTCAAGAGCTCCAGCAGGCACCAGCCTCCAGTCAACAGATCAACAGCGGCTGACAGACTATTTTCTCATGTATCTCTGAACAGTCAGACTAAGCGGCAGTAAAGTGAGTGTACAGGGCTTACACAGTGTGTGCACAATACTAATCTAACTTTTGTTGTTATTGAAAAACTATTTGAAAACACAACTGAAACGAATGAAATACCAAACAAAGTGTTTATCTTGACTTTCACTAAACTCACAGAGCACCGATCTAATGACAGAAGCGCCTCGAAGTCGCCTGTCAATGCAGCTGTCCATGGTGCTGAAACATGACAGCTATAAGGGTCAAACTGATTATTTCAAAATATGAATCCCTAAATTGAATATAAGTAAAATAAATTATGATAATACAAAATTATTATAATACAAAATATATATATATATATATAAAAAAAAAAACATTCATATAGGTCCTGCAATAACACACTTGTAGCCTATTAAAAATGAGATAAAACAAACGAGTGGTCGATTTTCAACAAATTCCTACTCAAATTTCAATAAGTTATTGACACTACCAGCCAAGTGCTAGCTTGGCAACAATTGATGCAGATCAATGTGTGGACAGATTATAATTTATACCTTTATTTTGTGCAACATGCTAATTTAATGATTTGTAAAATTACCCTTAAACTATTCCAAATGAACAACCTTGATAATTGGTGAGTCAGAGCTCCAAACTGTGGCCTAAATTCATTAATCAAACTGGACAGAGAAAAAAAAAAAAACATGCAAATTAAATGCTATATAAAGACTAGCTACATCTCTATAAAGGAATCAATCACAAAACAAAAAACCAGGACTCATTATCTTTCTAAATCAAAGCTGCCAATTTAGTGACTGTACACAGTCTAGCAGCTTCTGCAGCTGTCAGTTCTAAGACAGATGATGAGCAGGATTTGTCTTGATCAAATCCTCTACAGGAATTTTGCACATCGCTAAAACATTTAAAACAACAGTATCTTTTAGTGGGCCCATTTAGAAGATAAATATATGTATATGTATATCTAATTAATTTATTCTTGCATTAACACTAATCTTCCTAATGAATTGTCTCTTGATATTGTGAATGTTTGGCCCGGTTGCACAGAGAGGGTTTAGATTAAGCCAGGACTAGACCTTAGTTCAATTAGGAGATCTAAGTAGCTTTTCTTAACATGCCTTAGAAAAAAACATTACTGGTGTGCATCTTGATGGCACTTGATGGAACAATGGCACTGACATATTTTAATATTACGTCAGTGCAAGTTGTTTTCAGTTAAGACAGCTCAAACATGCATTTTAGTCTGGGAATAGCTTAAGCCTTGTCCGTGAAACCGGGGGATAATGTATTGATTATGAATGGGGTTGATGGTATGGTGGTGCTGTATGCTGTGATGTGTGCTGTAGCCCTGTTGTGTCAGCCTTGTCACACAGCTGGGGTTCACAAGGCGACTGTTTTTGAATGTCAGAGCCTCTCTCCTGCTGCCAAGCAGAAACACCCCTCCCTTAGTGCATTATTAAAGCATGCAACACTAATCTAACACAGCAGCACACACACAAAGCACACAGTCAACCAAAGAGAGACAGAAAGAGAGAGAAGTCAATAAGATATCTCACTACATTGCTCGACAAAGACAAAATAAATATAAATTTAGCCAAAATTGAGTTATGAATGAATTTGGGTCCCCTAAACTATGATTCGTTCTTTGACAGATTAGTTTGGTCAACTATGCTCAGATTCAGAGAATATGTGGTGTAAAGATTGTCATTAAATCAATCAAAATTCAAGTGTTCAGTGCACCCATAAAACTGTCACATGTAAATCTCACAACAAAGTGGAAATGTGTGACTGCATATATTGGTGACAAAGAGATGTTTAAAACGAGCACATACAAACACAGGGCCGATCAAGAATTCTGAAGTAATGCTGCTGTGTGTAATGCTGTTCTGTGCAGCAGAAGATAAACTCAGTGACTCATAAAGTTGAATAATTCATAAACCGCATGTATACCAGATTCTCTGCTCCTTATTTAACCTTAATCTTCCAGATATATATCCTGCTGGTCAGTGGAACAAGCCACACCATAATATATCAGCCTTCTGTATGTTACTGTGTCAGATGCAATAAACATGTAGGCCTACAAGAGAAAATAAGAATGTTGCAGACATGATTGCTTAGTAAGTTTATAAACAGACCAGACCACTAGAGAAGCTCATAAACACAATTTTATACTATCAAAATGAAAACACAAATAATAGATACTTTTTGCTAAGAGACAAAGATGAATATGTTGCCATGTGAGACTGTGTGAGCGTAAAGTGGGCCATCGTCCTTTGAGCAGCGTGTTTTATTTGGGGAAGAGCCTGATGCAGGTATAATACATTTTTAAACAGCGTAGAATTATTAAAAGCCCCAAAGCCCCTGACAAAAATTCCATCCATCTCTCTTTTCTTTGCCTTTACCCCCCTTCTGCTAACATAATAGACAGTCTCATGTAAAGCACCAACAGGAGATAAGCAAATAGACACGTTTCTGGATTAACATGATAGCATGACGTTTGACAATCTGTAAGGAACTATTGTGCAATTAAAATAAATAGTAAAACCACCAAAAAAGGCCAGTAAATTTGGGAAGTCTTTGCTGATCTGCTTACTGCAATTGAACATTGTTCAAAGTGCCTGTAAACTGCTCCAAACATCTTCAAGTGTTATGTAGGCCAGCATCTTCACTAAAGGACAGAACTGAAGTCATCACAATACATGTTTTCACTCAACTGTCATACCTTCTTTATGATCTACTTCCTCTCACTCGATTCCCAAGCTCAGTGTCTCTTTTCCACTCAAAGCCAATCATGTCTGATACATCATGATTCCCATCCACTTAAAGGTATAGTTCACCTAGAAATGAATATCAGTAATATAATTCTCTCACCCTCATGTCATTCCAAAAATAATAATAATTCTTCTTCTTCTTCTGTGGAACATAAAAGATATTTTGAGAAATGTCTCAGTGTTTTTTGTCCACACAATGGACTATTTGGTTATCAACATTCTTCAAAAAGTTAGTATGCATTTTGTGTGAGCAAGGCCTCTCTCTGCGACTTGTACCTCTCCAGCAGGAAATCAAACTAAATTTACATTACAATCATTTGAGCAATATATAGTCACTTGACAAGCTCTCTGAATTGTTTCCTGTGTTCTTTAGATCAGCTGCTGTCAGTCATGAAGCCCATCGAGAGAAGGCTCTTGCAGGAGGACAGGCTTGGAGAGCAGCCAGACAGACCTCTCAGGAAGTGAGATAAATATGTTGCAGTGTTTGTCTGCATGTGTGTGTATGTGAATGTTCGGAGTTGATTTCTCCTCGAGAATTTACCCTTCTCTAAGCCCCACCTTAAAACTGTTACTGACCAATACTACCTAAGAACTGTTGCCATCCATCATTTTCTCAGACAAGCTTCTGCTTTTTCTAATGTAAATCTATGGACGATCTGTTTGGATGATCTACCAAAAATATGGCAAAACATTGTTTCCATCATAGAAACAGTATGAACAGTTGTGTTCCCCAATATATAACTTATAGTCACTTTCAAATTAGGCTTTTCCTCTTTTCAGTTGACTGAGAAGCGGTTGTCTCAATTATGATTTAGCAGCAAGGTGATTTAAAACAGCAGAGACTGCAAAAAACCCCAACTAATTTCCAGTTTCTATAGGATGTTCTGTAAAGCTAGAGAGCAACGATCACTAAAGGGGGTGGAGCTTAGAAATGGGTATATTATGTTTATGTAAAACTGCTTGTAAATGTAGAAAATGTCACAAGTTAGCTCATTTGTAATGTAAACCAGTACCTGCTACAGAAACACTATTCTATGAGGTTATATGTTCTGAGTTATTCCTGGCTTTGCAATCTCCTAATCTTTGCTGTAGTGGATACAGCTTGAATTTACTGCACATTTCCACAGAGCCATGCATCAGCACTCAACATCTTACTGCCTGTAAATCTCACTTACCTACAGACTGTTTAATGCCCTCTCACTGCCACAAACAGCACTGCCTGACCATTACAATTACAAATAATTACCATCATTACAGTCTTGCAGGCTAATTGATGAGAGAAACCAGTCAATGTGGTGTGTGTGTGTGTGTGTGTGTGAGGGAGGGAGAGAGAGAGAGACTCAAAAAAGCTAAACGTCTAAAAGAACAGTGACATAATCTGAAGGGGGGGAAAAAACACTTTAGAAATTGATTTGGATTGTATTGTGACACTTTTGGACAACAATATATTCCACAGAAATACTGAATAGCCAGCAGGGGGAGGCCAGTACAAGAAACTGGATCTGAGTGAGATATTAGCAGAGGGAGGAAATAGGAAGAAACGGGAGAAAATATAAAATACAGGTTTTTCTCTTAATCACGTAACTTTAGAATTAGGTCTCTTTTCCAAAAAGGAGCTTGTAACAATTCCACATGGTGTCATAGTGGGAGAACTTTGTTGACTATATTAATTGGAAAAAAAGTATGGACTGTGCCTTTGAAATACATAATAACTAACAAGGTTAAAGAAATCAGTTACACTTTATTTTAAGGTGTCATTGTTACAATGTAATTATACATTTAAGTAGTGAGTAATAATAATTAACTACATGAACTTACTTTAGGTTAGGGTAGGATTAGGATTTGGTTTAAGGTTAGTTGCATGTAATTATGCATAAGTTACTGTTATTACTATGGTAAGTACATGTAACAAGGAGACTGTAAAATAAAGTGTTACCAAGAAATCTCATTCAAATTATTACATAGATTTTACCCGGCTAAAGCATAGGCTATACTTGAAAATGTTTAAAGGTGCTATAAGCGATGTTGGGTGACGTCACCTCTTGTTGACGTTCGAAGTATTGTGTATTTATAATTGATGTTTTGCTTTCATTGCTATTTTATTATGTACTTTTTATATTTTTCTCCGTACTTATATTTTTGATACCTTGGCATCAATTTAAAAATTACAGGTTTTCCCCCTGTATTTATCACAGCTAGCAACAGTCATATGGTGCCCCCTAGTGTTCAAAAGCGGCATTGCAATTAGAAATTAGATTAGTATCATGTTGTCTTGACTCGATGAAAACTGCATTGCGCAAATGAAACTCGTTTAGGTATGTAGCTGCAAGCAGCTCCATTTGCAAAATAAATAACACTGTTCTAAAACTAACGAAATAATATTTGTAAAACTAAAATTATTTTTATTTAGTTGTGTAACTTAACTTCTCATTAAAATTAGCATTTTTACTGGATTACAATTGCTGCTTACATTTACAATTTCCCATAAAATCGGATTTTTTTCGTTGAGCACAATATAATGATAGATTACTGCTCGAATGAAGAGGATTCTTTCTTATACTGTCTATGAGAGGATTGAGTGAAATACTTCAAGTCCCAGAATTCTTAGCGAATTAAAAATGGCGCCTTGTCATTGACAGTAGAGACACCAGTACGCTGAAATTGTGAATATTGTCTGTTTTAAGGCGTCCTCATATGTCCTCGACAGTATGACACTGCTAATTAGAGTAGGGAAACAAGTACAGAGGAAATCTCTCCAATTGTATAGGTTTTCAACGGATAACTCGGCACTACGAAAAGGGCCCGAGTGCAAAGAGGAGTGTAAATGGTTGTGTGGATCGTCTCAGGAAATTCTGTCCGCAGTGCGTGGACAAGTTGAAGTTAGGCAGAACTTCATCAGCGAAGAAGAGGAGAATGCAATTTTTAAAGAAGTGGAACCAGGCCTTAGAAAAAAGCGATATGAATTTGACCACTGGGACGATGTAAGTAACACGTACGTGTTTCTAGCTATACTGTGTACATACTGACAACCAACGTCATTTCATGACAAAACGTACTCGTATTGTACCAATTGTTTATGTACAGTGCTACTTAACGTTAGCACTAACTACTGGTAGTAGGCCATGGGTAATGCTTCTTGAGTTTAGTTACGACCTACCTGTACTTTTCAAGTGAACCCACAAACCGCTTCTTAAAAACGTTGAAATAATTATGTGTAGGAAAAGCCCTGCCCCTGAAGCGTTGGCCAATAAGAAAGACCAATCAGTCGGCTCTCTTCCAATGCTGTGAGTTTGGGGCGGGGCTACTTCTGAAGAACGGAACAGAGGGAAGTGTTTGGGAAACCTGCTTGAAAACAATCGTTTCTGTCATTTGGTAGTGCAACTCAATTCACCCACCCACCAAAAAATACATATAAAAATACTGCCATAGAAAAACAAAGGCGGGACTTTATTTCGTTTTTCGTATATTATGCATTTTATGTGGACTAGTTAAATTTGTTGAAAACAAAAAGTAATTAAAATCTTAAACAATTTGCATAATTAAACACAAATTAATTGACATGTCTGGAATGAAAATGTTTTTACACATAATCAAAAATATACCTATTTATTAAATGCAACTCGTGTTGCTAATACCAAATAATGTAAACTTATTTCTAGTATGTTGTATTTGTAACATTTCTACTGTTTGGCTATTAACTACTTTCACCCCATCTTCCAATTCCTCACTCATGAGAGACATTATGAATCAAGCATGTCTGAAAGAAAGTCAGGAACGTGGCCCTCCAGGATTTGAACAGGCATCAGGCTGTGCATCACCTTAAAGGGATAGTTCACTTTGAAATTAATTTTTGGTATGTTTTAGCTTACCTCAAGGGCATCCAAGATGTAGGTGTCTTTTTTTCCGCAGTAGTTTCAATTTTGATATTTTTAGGTCAAACCGTTCTTGTCTGTCAGTCATATAATGCAGGTCTATGGTCACGGTCTCAAAACACAAGCACAGAGTCCAAATTAAAACAATTCCCCGTCGTCCAAATTAAACAATTCCCCATCGTAAGTACACATTGATGGCCTAAGACACGAAACGAGCGGTTTGTGTGAGAAAAAGAACAGTATTTATATCGTTGTTACCTCTTATACGCAGACATGTCCGAGTGATCTGATCTGACGTGTACGCAGACTGGTGCATAGATATATACACACTAGATGTCGCCTTGTCTACGGCAGTTCATTGGAACGAATGTCTTTAAGGCGACATCTAGTGTATATATATCTATGCACCAGTCTGCGTACACGTCAGATCAGATCACTCGGACATGTCTGCGTATAAGAGGTAACAACGATATAAATACTGTTCTTTTTCTCACACAAACCGCTCGTTTCGTGTCTTAGGCCATCAATGTGTACTTACGATGGGGAATTGTTTAATTTGGACGACGGGGAATTGTTTTAATTTGGACTCTGTGCTTGTGTTTTGAGACCGTGACCATAGACCTGCATTATATGACTGACAGACAAGAACGGTTTGACCTAAAAATATCAAAATTGAAACTACTGCGGAAAAAAAGACACCTACATCTTGGATGCCCTTGAGGTAAGCTAAAACATACCAAAAATTAATTTCAAAGTGAACTATCCCTTTAATCTCTTTCCCACTCAGGCTATCCACGGCTACAGAGAAACAGAACGGCTGCAGTGGGGAGTTAAGTGTGAAAGCATCTTGAGGCGGGTGAGAGTAGTTGCATTTCCTGAAGGCAGTCCACTGCTTGGGCCGATTCATGTTCTGGACCTGGACAAAGAGGGCTATATCAAACCCCACATTGACAGTGTGAAGGTCTGCCTCTGAGTTATTTGTACAGTATCGTTCTCCACAGTTAAGTTATTTGTACATTATTTCTGTTCTCCATGAACGTTGCTTTCTCTTGTCAGTTCTGCGGAAGCACTATTGCAGGGCTGAGCCTGTTATCCGATAGTATTATGCGTCTGGTCCCAGAAAATAATTCCACAGATTGGGTGGACTTGCTTCTGAGCCAGCGCTCACTTTATATATTAAGGTAGTTACCCAACATTTCATTTTTTCTTGTTATTTACATAATTTGCATCCACAGAACAACTAAATTGCATTTTGCTCACCACAAAATGTGAACATCATTTAAAAAAAATTGTAAAACACTTTTTGTTTATATCAACAGGGATGATGCTCGTTTTAAATTCACCCATGAAATCTTGAAAGATCAAGATTCCTTTTTCTCAGGACACAAGATTCCACGTCATCGCCGCATCTCTGTGATCTGTCGAAACCTGCCTGTGTAAAGGAATTAAGACTGGACTGACCATAGCACCTGTCTTGGAAACACTGTGGCCCACTGGTCTAGAAGTCGACACATTGTTCACCTTTCAGATACTCTCATATGGCTCTAAAAATACATCAATCAGATGCATTTGTCCAGGAATAACCACAAATAAAACGTGGAAACAACTGGTAGCATTACTTGGTAACATTCAGCTCACTGAAATGTGGTTTAAATACCTCTGGAGTATTATGAAGGGGAGGGATATGATTTATGTAATTTACAATGTAAAATGAGAAAAGGAAAATCATTGAAACTGCTTCTATTTATAATGTCTATGAATAAATATTTTCTGCTACCCACTATTGTGGCTTTCTTCAAATAAAAAATTACTACTGCATTTATAACAAATGAGCACAAACACTGGTATTAATTCTAAACAAATTTAATGTACTACCAAGGAGAAAAAACTCCTGCAAAAGTTGTAACATTTACAGCTTTTAAACAGTGCAGTTAAAAAAAAAACTAAAAAAAAAACAGACAAATGAAATAAGAAATGAATGTGCAATAAAAGCCACAAATGCAGCTGCATTCTCTGGATAAAGTCCCTCTCAAAATTAATCAGTTTTCTTGAAAAGAATCTTGAAAGAAGGGTGTTACCCAGTGTCTCTCTGATACTAAACTTGTCATTAAGAGGCATGTGAAATTTACAAACACATCTTTCCAATATCCGTTATAATATACAAAAACATACTCCTATCTTTCTTCTCACCATTTTCTTTGTCGTTTTACTCTTTAGACCTCCAGCACTCTCATCTGTAACTCAATTAACAGTATTTAAGGACTACTGTTAATAAATGCTGGATGATTAAAAGCAAAATGACAACAAGAAAATCAGGAAGTTTCAGACCAAATAGGTCTTGAACTAAATAACTTGTATTCTAAAAGGAGAGGCTGCTGGTGATGGGCGCTCAGTGTTTCACTCTCTCCTCGGTTGGGTTCACTCGGTGAGGTAGAAGTGCATCTTCTCATTGATGTTCTTCCTCTCTGGGTTAAGCCTCTTCAAGATCTGGGCAAGCACGTTGACTGTCTGCTCGCTGCTGAGGCCTGTGCGCTTAGTCTGGAACTTCTTCAGCAGGTCTTTAGTGGTCATGGGCTTCCTGATGAGATACCTGCGCACGGCATCTTCTGTCAGCTGCACATCACTAAAGGGGAGAAATGGATTTTATTTATGCATGATGAAATAAGCAAGACATAATATGGTTTGTGACTATGGCAGAACTTGTCTGCAATTCGGAGGGAAAAATAGGTATGCAATATGTTGGAGATGTGTGATGTGTTGAGATTTAGCATAAACTCTGAATTATGGGTGTAATACACACACAGTGGCATACTGTTACTGTTACTACAGCACTGCATGGTTTAATGTAAGTGTAACTGGGTCCAAGTTTCATTGAATAGAGGAAATGGACTGCACAGCAGGATAATGGAGAAAAGATGGGACCCATAGCTGGGGAAAAAAGCGAGCTGAAGATTGTCTGAATCTGGGGAGTCTCGAGGCCTAGGGAATGTTTAAATTCACCATGAAATAAAATGAATGTGCCCTTCGAATCTTTAATCAAAATAAGTTCCCCTCATCTCTTCACTGATTATCCATTTACTGGTGCAATGGTGAAACAACCTGTCACTCGCATGACGTCACAACAGTAGCAAACCACAACCATCCAGCGATCCAATCAATTTCCAATGGACAAAATCATGCCCCACCCTACATTTTTTTCTTGTTCGAGAAGCCTTTTAACTTGGATATACATAACAATAGGTAAGAAAAGACTATATATATCAACTTAAGTTTCATGCTGACATAAGGGGCTTTCGCACCAGAAAGTTCTAGGAACTAGCCACCAGGTTGGTTCCCTTATTAATGGTTCCTTAGTAACATTTCCTGGTTGCATTCGCACCGTGTTGTTGTGACTTTTATTTTGATGGCGCGACGGACCTTTATTTTGACGGCGCTGGAGCCTGAGCACAGTGCTCGCATTCTCCGTGTTCATTAGTTTACGATCTGTCTAACAGTCCTGTCTAATACGTTATTAGATAGAACTGTTATACATAGAAAGTAGACAGTATATGAAAAGGTATTAGCGTATGCTGTGTGGTTGCTGTCCAGTGTTGCTGGCTGAGCAGAAATACATAATCATGTTTGGCTTGGTCCCCTCAAAGTTGCGTTGGATTTTCTCCTCAGCATTAAGGTTAAGAGGCCCATCTATCACGGTTTTCCATGTTCGTAGAGTTAGTGTGTGGAGTAAATATATAGGCTATAATCTGTGCGTTTACACAGCTTTTTAAAAAAATGGCGGGTGCTGGTGATTCGCGTGCGTTCGGCCACTCAGCGTACACTAATGTCACTGGTAGTTCCTATAGTGCTGGTTTAGACCCTACTCTAAAGTAGGAGCTAAATCAGTTCCTCCAAAAGGAATTCCTTAAACTAAATTCGTTCCTAGTTCCTGCGGTGCAAACATGCCAAAATCCGTGAACTTCCACCATTATTTCTAGGAACTATGAAAAGGTTCCTCATGTGCGAAAGCCCCTTTTGAGGAAAAAAAAAAAAAGTACCTGGAGCTGGGGGTGGATTTCCCTGATACTGGTTGGGGTGTGCTCTTCCCTGAGGAGCTCTGAGGGCTGGGCTCCATCTTTAATCTCTTCGCAGCCGGAGTCTCTGAGCTTGGTACTGTCGTCTGCCGCTTACCTGAGACAGAAGAGCGTAAACACGAAGTTGAAACTTTGCCTAAACCTTAGCAGTGCAGAGACACAGACAAGATGAAATAAGATACTAGGCAGATAGTATAATGTAATGGCGTATTAATGCGTTAAGGGAATACTCCACCGAAATATTTATTCTCTCATCATTTACTCTCCCTCATGCAGTCCCAGATGTATATGACTTTCTCTCTTCAAATAGACAGAAACTCTAGGTTTTAAAAAAAATAAATGTGCAAGCTCATTGTGAAACCTGCTCAAGGCTGACAGTCCTGTGCTTCCACGGCACTTCTCGTGTGAGATTCACAACACGCTTATGTCATGTTTCACAACATGCTGACATTTATGTCAAGCGTGAAATCTTATAACAAGAAGTGATGCTTCAGTTAAAAAAAATTATATATATATATATATATATATTATTCGTCGCATTCACTTTGGAGGTTCCGTGCACTTGCGTTATAGGGACAAAAATCTTTGTGTTTATCTGAAGAAAGAAAGTCATGTATATCTGGGACAGAGGCTAAAACTAAGAGAAAAATATGCGCGTTCGAACGAAAACGTATTAGTGTGTAGGAATTTTTTTCATTTTTGGGTTGAGTATCCCTTTAAGTGCCAAGTGTGATTAAAAAGTAATAACAACAATAATAACAGTAAATAAATACAAAAATACAATAAAAAAAGTGTGTAATATAATAATATAAAGTAACTGAATTCTTTTTACTTTTCTCCACAATTTTATATATATGTGAATAAATCAATTAACTAATCATCATATCATGTAATTAATTTAATTGAAATTGAGTTTCTTTGAGTGTACCTTGTTCCAGTTTGTTGGCAGCGGCACGCAGAGTGTTTGAAGTGGCAGCGTTGTCGATAGAAGGTGTGCCAGGTCGACTTCCTGTTTTTGAACTACCTGCTGATCCTCGCCCACCCCCTCGCTTAGGAGGTGTGCGCTTCTTCTGTGAGAGGGGAGACAACAAGAGAGCACTGTACCACAGATCCACATGAAAACCCATCAGAAAAACAACAACAGCTTTTCTCACTCTCTCCCTCTCATTCGATTATCTTTCCCAAACACACGCACATACACGCAAATATAGGCCATTACCACCATGAACAGTGCTGAAGCTGCCTCTCCTTCAATATCACTGTCCTCGGAGCTGTCTGACTCGCCACTGCTGTCTAAAACAACACACAATGATTTTTACAAAATGAAAAAACAGCAATACTAATAGTAATACTAATACCAAGAACAATACCTATAAAGGTACCAATAACGATAACTATTTTAACATCCACACAAGCAAACGGTAACCTTGTTTGTTCTAAGTGCACACTGAAGTTTATCGTCTGCTGTTTAAATGCCTCTTTAAAGCAGGATGGTTTCTGATTTGTTGTCAATGTTTTTATCATTCATCAGATAGAAAAAAAATCATTCTGGAACAATCACTCCAATGTCATCATTTAAAGTTGTGGTGTGTACTATTCTTTTACATTTAGAATTTTTTTTTTTTTTTAAACTATGTCTTTATTGTTATCGTTATAGTTATTGTCCTTCATGTAAAAGGGCCTTAAAGGGCTAGTTCACCCAAAAATGAACACAAAGGAAGATATTTTGAAGAATGTTTGTAACCAAATAGATCTCGGGCCCCATTGACTACCATAGTATTTTTTTTCTACTATGGAAGTCAATGGGGCCCGAGATCTGTTCGATTACAAACATTCTTCCAAATATCTTCTTCTGTGTTCAGCAGAACAAAGAAACGTATACAGGTTTGGAACAACTTGAGGGTGAGTAAACTATGACAATTTTCATTTGTGGGTGAACTATCCCTTTAAGAGTAACACTTAAAAAAATATGATCAAAAATATTTATTCAAAAACAGAAATAAACCACTAAGAAAAGCTATTTGGTAATGCTTTTTTAAATGCATTTTATAAGTTGCATTTGAAATTATTTCATGCTTTACTATTGCATTTATCTAAACTTTTTAACATTACTTGAACAGTTATGAATGTCTATTTTTTTGTCAGCTTTAAGGTGGTTTATTATTTTACTGTTACACATTTTTAAACATTAAATTAAACATTTTAAATGAGTCTCATTTAAAAAAATACTTTATATAATTTTTTAATGGTTGATAAATGAGTCCATTTTATTTTCATTTTTATATGGCACAACTAGACTTCAATAAATGTAATCATCATCACTGTGAAATACAATGAATAAATTGTCAATTTCAGTGATTTTTGTACCTTTCTTTTTCTTTTTTTCCACCTGCACTGGTGTCTTCTTTCCATCTTCCTCCTCTTCTTCCTCCTTGGCATCTTCCTCATTCTTGTTTTCTTCCTCACTCTCTTCCTCACTTTCAGACATTTCATCAATTCCTGAAAGAAAGCCATTAGAGCGTCACAGAGTTGCCTCAAATAAAAAATCTGCATTAGATGAAAGTACATTCCGCAAACAAAGGGGGAAAACCCCTTTAGTCACCAACCTTTAGGGACGTCCTCTCCCTTATTGGGCTTGGTCTTCTCTTGCTCCTCTTCTTCAGAACTAGAGAGCAAAGAAAGGAAGATGATAATGATTAGACTGCAGTGACCATGAAACGAGGGCTGTTTGCATGTGGCAACAGTAACCGTGCATAAAGATTTGTGCATCATTGGAGTCACCTGCTCTCATCAGACATGTAGTCCACCTCCAACCCCTCAAAGTCGCCATCATCACTATCCTCAAATCCTTCAAAGTCACTGCCCTTTTTCTTCTTCTTCTTTCCTTTGCCTTTGGGGCCTTTGTCCTTTTTACCTTTCGACTTGGCTTCATCATCTGCATTGAAAGAAGACATTTAGTTCAGAAAGTCCTACATGTGACACTCCTCTTCCTCTCAGACCCTTTGCTCACCTTCTCCGTTGCTGCCGTCGCTCTCATCGCTGCTCATTTCCAAGTCATCCTCGAGGTCATGTATGCGCAGGTCTCCACCCCTGCCTCCCTTCTTCTTCTTTTTCTTCCCTCCTTTTTCTCCTTCCTCATCATCCTCGTCTCCTCGCTCCTGTTCTCGGAAACGTCGCTGGAGCATGATACTGAAGTGGTTCACCACTTTGTTCCTCCTATATGCAAAAATAAGCAGAGGTGATGTTTGAGCTTTAGACACATTTACAATTTTCACAAACTTGCTGTCTAGGAGTGCCATCAGGGTTATTCCCATGAACGCAACCACTCAACCTGCCCTCACCTGCCCCACTCTTCCTCTGCCTCCTCGGCTGTGAGCGTGCGGTGTTTGGCCTGCGGTGTGAAGTTATACCAGGCGTGCACAGGAAACGCCTCAAATGCACCATCGGCACACTGCGTGAAGATGTAGTAGGACGCGTTCTCTGTGACTCCGCCTTTTTTCAGACCCTTGAATCTGAGTGGTAGAGGCGAACATGAGGTGTTGTCCAAAGGCAATGCAACACAAACACATTTCACGCTATGAATAAACACACTTGGCCGTATGGATTCTGTTTTATTTCTTCTCAAATTTCATGTTTTCTGTTTAAATCTTTCTGCATTCCATATTAATGGTTTAATGAAACTGTACAAGCTTTAACAATAACAGTGCATATAAAATGCATATGATTTCTTTCTGATATTCTGTGTTGTTTGTTTTCATTTGTCTGGATTCTATGTTTTACTACTTCATAAAAATGTGTTATCAAAAATTGTGGTAATCAAATAAATGCATAACACTTTAACAAATTAATGAATCTTTTAAAATGTAATCAAGTGAAACTTGAACAATTCCTTTCAAACTAAATGCTACAAAACAGAGGTTTATTGTTTAAATTAAAGTATGGATGAATAATGGTGTGGTATTCCTTAAAGGTACACTATGTACAATACATCATCACTCCTTTCAAAACTTGTTTTTGTCTCACCCTGATTCACTATGGTAAGCATGTTATAAGTGTTTATGGAGTATCCAGTAAACTATGGAGTGCCGCAGGGATCTGTGTTAGGCCCTCTGTTATTCTCAATATATATGATGCCACTTGGAAATATTATAAGGAAACATGGAATTAGTTTCCATTGTTATGCTGATGACACTCAAATATACATTTCATCACGGCCGGATGAAAACGCAAAATTTTCCAAATTGACAGAGTGTGGTAAAGATATAAAAGATTGGATGACGCGTAATTTTCTTTTATTAAATCCAGACAAGACAGAGGTAATACTTATCGGTTCAAAAAACCGCCCACAAAACCTCGCACAATACAACTTTAACATCATAGGATGTCCTGTTACTTTATCCTCTACAGTAAAAGACCTGGGTGTTATACTCGATTGCAACCTGTCTTTTGAAAATCATATTTCATATGTTACAAAAACAGCCTTTTTCCACCTTAGAAACATTGCTAAGCTACGTAATATGCTATCAGTTTCTGATGCAGAAAAGTTAGTTCATGCATTCATGACCTCGAGACTAGATTACTGTAATGCTTTATTAGCTGGTTGTCCTGCATCCTCAAACAAGCTACAGTTAGTCCAAAATGCCGCCGCTAGAGTTCTTACGAGATCAAGAAAATATGATCATATAACACCGATTTTATCATCACTGCATTGGTTACCTATAAAGTTCCGTATTAATTACAAGGTATTGCTACTGACTTATAAAGCCCTAAACGGCTTAGCTCCAGTCTATTTAACGGATCTTCTATCGCCCTATAATCCATCGCGCTCTTTAAGATCACTAAATTCAAGGCTTTTGGTCATACCTAGGATATCCAGAACCACCAAAGGAGGGAGAGCATTTTCACATTTGGCTCCAAAACTCTGGAATAGTCTTCCTGATACTGTTCGTTGCTCAGACTCGCTCTCCCAGTTTAAAACTAGATTAAAGTCTCATCTCTTCAGCCAGGAATTCATATAATCCTACAGTTCAAACTACAATCCGGCCTCTAGCTCATAAATGCCAGAGGAGAACTGGCCCCCGACTGAGCCTGGGTTCTCCCAAGGTTTTTTTTTTCTCCATTAGGTCACCTGATGGAGTTTTAGGACACCATTAGGTCACTTGATGGAGTTTTTCGGTTCCTTGCCACTGTTGCCTTTGGCTTGCTCAGTTGGGGATATTTTGGGGATATTTCATTTAATTTTATCAATCAATAAATTCCTCTTGAAACAAACTTTGTTGTATTATTTTAATTTAATACTGTGAAGCTGCTTTGATACAATCTGTATTGTGAAAAGCGCTATACAAATAAACTTGACTTGACTTTATATTGTAGATGCGACAGGATGGTTTTCATGGGAAATGGCGTACATATTGGAATCACATGTTAAAAAAAACTAAAAACACTGAGCACAGTAGAGTCTGCTGGCAAAAAGAGAACGCGCAGAGCTTGTAATAAAATCAGAATCGCTACTGGCTTGGCTTTTCGGAGATGGCGAGAACTGAGGGATTTGAAATGTTGTAAAAGCGACAGACACAAATTGCCATGTTGCTCTCTAACAGAGTTCGTTGTAAAGCATTATCTATTGTGAAGGGTCATTTTATTATGGTTGATGTTGTAGCGCTGATTGTGTGTTCATGTCCTCAGATAGTGGCTGTGTCCGAAAACTTAGGCAGCTGACTTGTTGCCTCTGCAGGCAGCATTTGCACACGAAGGCACTTCACAAAACTGATTTCAAAGAGACTGCAGTGTAACGGTTTAATGATCTACAACAAAATTGAGAGAGCTTTGGAGATAACTAGGCAATTAAGCATCATAAAAAAAGAATTCACTGAAAAATAAATGAAACTTTCATAATTAGTTTTGTTCTAATTTCTATGCATGCAAGAGATAAACCCATGAGCTTTTATTTTGATGAAAACTGCAGTCGAGCTTTTATTTTGGCGAAAAACAAGTTTACAAATGCATCTCTTTCCAAATCTAGTGAAATTATGTAATCGTCAACTATGCAAATGTGAAAATAATAATGCATAACTGGTGCTCTCTACGTTCCCAAATGCATGCTAAACTCAACACAGATAGAGTTCACTGCATTCATTCACACACAGTGAACTGAAACAGAGCTGATCACGTGCTCATTGCATCAACCAAGTGCAAACTTCTCTTTGCACAGCGCAAACAGACAAGCTGCATCTGAAATCACATACTTCCCTGCTATATAGTAGGCGAAAAACAGTAAGTGACAAACAAAGTATGTCCAAATTCACAGTACTCATAAAAGACTAGGCCTTTTATGTTATTATGAGAAGTTTAAATATATTTCCAGGCGCCACAGTCCGGTTAATGAATGGGAAGCATTGAAATCTATTTGTGGCAGTCAATGTTGATATTGTGGCGGGCCGCCACAGATAAATCAATGTATGGGACACAAAATGTAGTCTTTCTGCAGTATTGCAATATTCATAGACACTAGTCCATAATTGTAATTTTATTAAGTGTACAGCCCTACTTTTGATTTATTCATCCAAATTTTGCCAACTTCCACGGAATTCTATTTAAATTCTATTTTTATTACTGGATTCCACAGTTCCGTCCATGTTTTCCGCATTGTGGAAATTATAGGACCCTAACATAGAATATGGTGACAGAACATCAATTATTTGCTTATTAAGCATAATCATTCTAAGAATGTGTAGCTAAACACTCAGGAATTACTCAAGAAAGTGGCAACTAGACGAAAAGAATAAAAGCAGAGACGTGTACCTTCTTCCTGCCTTGCCATTCACTTTAAGGATCCAGGGCTGGTCCTCCACCTTGAACTCCTTCGTAACGATGCCATACTTCTTTCTCCGTGATTCCTCTCTCTGTTTCTTTCCAAACTCACTGCCTGCCGCCCCATCCTGAGTCTCCTCCTCACCATATATACGCCTATTGCTCATGTCCCGCTCCATACGAGCCTAAACATGATGGATGGATGGATAGATACAATTTAAAAAAAGAGAAAACAAATGGAAAAAGACAGGAAAGAAAATATGGCATAGAATAAAGTAGTGGCCAAAGCTAGATTACCTGTGTCCATGCAGAACAACTGACTTTATCACCAGCATTGAAAGCCATTAAGTTGTATTTCTTATTGGTGTTTCTGTTGGACAAAGTAAGACCTGAGATCAGATATCAAACCCTTTTTTTTTTACAAAGATCACTCTAGTTGAAATGATATAAAATATAATTTAAATAATTTCAATCTTACTTAGGAACTCGTACTACATACTCCGTTGTGGAGGAACTGCTGCTCCCCTGCAAACAATAACAATATCTTAGGGCTGAGAGACAATTATACTTCTAAGAGTTTGTACTGCTGAACTGTACAGTTTGATGATATTATAGATAAAAATGTATATCACTTCTAAAATGACACAATCTGTATTCTGCCAAATCTGACTGGTGTTGAACATGATTATGACTAGATGCTGAGGCACTTACCAGTGACGTCATCACTGCAGAGCAAGAAGCACCCTAAATAACCTGCAAGAACATATAACAAGTTCTTTGAAACGGGCCACCGAATTCTGGTCATGTGATCAACATGTTGGCCCACATTTGTTTCATATTTCTTTTCGTTTTTTTACTTACCTATTCCATACAAAACGTAACTTGAATTTCAGATAAATAGTACTTTTCACATGATACATTGTGATGTGCATTTCAATGGTTCTACGTTGGTATTTTTTTTGTTTTTTTTTGTTTAAGTAACGTTAGCCATGTAACGTTAATAAAGAGGGAAATGAACAGTCAGCAGGTCATGGGTAAATGAACCCATTAATGACAGGCTGCCTCCCTTAAGTTGTTATTGTTAGATTCAAGCTTTAAATAAGTCTTGATTTAAAAAAAACAATGGCAGTGGACAGCACATGTTCTCAATATCCTTATTA
This sequence comes from Leuciscus leuciscus, assembly GCF_965113295.1. NCBI lineage: Eukaryota > Metazoa > Chordata > Actinopteri > Cypriniformes > Leuciscidae > Leuciscus > Leuciscus leuciscus. The sequence goes on along the minus strand of NC_138725.1, from coordinate 51,052,311 downwards.
CAGTGGATGAATTCGCCGACATTGATTTTATTCATTTAACATCCAGAGAATGCATTTAAGGTAGACAACGCGCTAAACTCACCGTAAAATCTTTAGTTGTGCTATGTTGATGTATGTATGAACGGATGTATGTACCTTCAACCGGACAAATAGAGAAGGTCCGATGATCCACTTCACTTAACAATACTTGTAGCACCTCGTCTGGCTGCTGATATCGTTTCTTATTTGGGTATTCGATAAATAGATATAGTAAACTCTCTTTAAAAGGGTACACTAACAAAATTAGGGATAAGATGGAAGCAGCTCACACTCATAGAAACAATCCCCACAACGATGATTCTTCTTCTCTGAGCTTGTCGTTAGTTTCATTGAGACTTACTGCCACCTGCAGCTGTACCGAATAATTACCGGTACTGCTAGTGATGGGCGCTTAAGCTTCGAAACCTTTACAAATCTTTTGTTTCGAATCAGTGGTTCGGAGCCACAGACTGTGAAAAAATAAAAATAAGTATCAATCTACCAAACCCACCTAATTTCCGTAAACGAGCTCTGAGCGAGGCTTCGCAACGCCATAACTGTTTCGAAACGTTTCGAAATTTCAATGGTTCACCGCTGGGGGGCGATGATCTCTGTTAGTCCATGAACCATGCGGACTCATGAGATCGCCCTCCAGCGGCGAACCATTGAACAAGTGTTAAGAGTTTTACGGTTTTACCTGATCTCTGATCAGTTTTATACATTTGTAGATGTTTTAATGGTACATTAGTAAAATAAAAAAGTAGTTAATAGTCTCTTATTGACAAGTTTAGCTGAGCCGTGGAACAAACAAAACATGCCCTGAAAATTGATTACACCGGCACTTGATATTTAATCTTATTAGATGATATAGTTATTTGCATAGATTTAACGTTCAATAAAACATTTGCAATGGGTTTGTAAAAGGTGTTTTATGCATGTTTGATATGAGTTTGTGTTGCATTTACACCGTTCTGGCAAGTAGCCTATAGGGGTCACCAGAGTGCCGCGTTTCGAACGCTTCGAAACAGTGAATCATTTCGCAAAGCAATTGGTTCAAGTGATTCGAACTTTCGAAGCATTGAAAAGCTTCGTTTCTCCCATCACCAAATTACTGCAGTGAGTGCGAGTCTGTGTGCATTGAACACAAAGCAGATTTTTTTTTTTTTTTTTTACTTATAGTTCTGTGAAGCTTTAACACTGACTTAGATACTTTATCCGTTGTCCCAAACTTTTAATTTTAAACTATGGAAATCCATCGTAAAAATCTTAATTATTACATTACTGAATCATTACAAAGAGTGAAATTAAAAGAAACCATTTTTATTTATTTTGCATAATGTTCACAAAGCTGTAATTTGTCAAATTACTCAAATAGTGTGTAAATATTTTTTTAAACAGGGTCAAAAATTCTGGCAGTGAAATTAGCCTTAGCAAAACAATTGAGTTCGACAATTTTATTTCAGAAATTTTATTTTGTTGCAGAATGTTCTCACAATGCACAATTTGAGATACAGTGGAACTTTGACAGAAATCTCCTGTGATATGTTTATACACTTAATAGACAGATTAAATCAATTAGTAAAAAGTGTTAAAACATTTATTTAATTATATTTAAATGTCCACAAGGCCAAAAGTTGTACCATATCACTTTTGCACAGCTAAGAAAAGTTAAAGAAAATTAATAAACTAAAAAAACTAAAAGCAAAAGAAGCCAGAAGCCATGAAACACACACACACACACACACACACACACACACACCAAATGTTGCTCATTTAGGCTTCACTTTGACCAATGTCACTGTGCACCCATAGAGAAGAGAGAGGAGGAAGAGGGTGAGAAAGGCACAGGCCATATTCCAGGTCTCTTCAATGGTATCCTGCACAATATATTCGGGTTTGTTCTCATTCATATATATAGCCTCTTCAAATAATGCTGTAAAATGCAAACCGAGGAAACAATAAGATCACATTTGAAAATGTTGACATTTCTTAAGTTTATTGACTCCGTTATTTCCTTGATAAACTTGGGTTTCAGTGCATGAAATATTGCATACCTGATTTTTTGGAGATGTTAAGCAACTGGGTACCAGTTACATGAGTGACCCTGCATGTGTACACTTCACCAGGTGCCCAATCTGAAGGCAAGAGCTGCAGGTGACTTCGGATACTAAATTTGCCATCAGGGCCTTTTGCGGGGTTGGTGTCATTGTGGGCAGACACTTCATTCATTCCAAGCAGCCAGGTGATGTTGATAGCAGGAGGGCTGAAACCATACGCCAGACACACCAGCTCACTAGCACCCTGCAGTAGCTTTGCAGATGGAGCAGAGTGGATCAAAGAGGCTAAATAAATAAATAAAAAACAGTGAGAGAAACAGATCAGATAATAGAGTATACAGAGAGGTATATGTATTGCAAATATATTCTGTTGTATTTGCCATCTTCGTATTTACTGTCTTCTAGATAGATGGAAAGATAGATAGATCAATCTGATGGCACCCACCATACAAGTTTTCCAAATTTGCGATAAATGGACTTTGGGATGACTCATGAGAAACAATGCAAGAGTACACGCCTTCTCTCAACTGTGATGCAGGCAATATAAGGGCACTATGCATTGAAAAACCTCCTGAAGTGTGAGCAACCGCAGGACTGTTAGTGAAGTGAGACTCATTGAATTGCTTCCCATTTAGTTGCCACTGCACAGAGATATCAGATGGGAAGAAACCGGTGATGAAGCAAAGAAGGCCAGTATTTTGTCCAGAGAGATCGCTGTCTGAGGGTCTGAGGATCCTCACAATGGGTTGTTTGGGGTCTGTGAACATTTGGCAACAATTAGTAAAGATAAAACTCTTTAACAGAAGACTGAGAACTGTGAGAGCTTACCTCTGTTTTTTGAGATGTTCTGCTGCTGTGAGACATTAGAGCACAAATGCTTTACCTCACAGGTAAAGACAGCATATGTATTCCATTGTTTAAATGAAACCTCCAAAATACTTTTCTTGCTTTGAGTGCCATCGGCATGATCTATATGTGTTTGGTTAAAGCTATTTTGAACGATTCCATTCTCTTTCCATTGGATGGAGAAATAATTGACATTCTGACCAACAACCAAACAGGTCAAATTCAGAGGTGTGCCAGATCTCACATGATTTAAAGGACCTTTCAGGTAGACCGCTGACTGCTGACTGGAAGGTGAAATCACTGTTGGACGGTACATTTATTTGTTAAGATATTACAGGTAAGGAAGAAACTACAACATACTTTCAAGAATTATAAGATTGTGCACAGATATATGCACCTCATTGCAATGTTATTTGAACTATGAGAGAGAGAGAGAGAGAGAGAGAGAGAGAGAGAGAGAGAGAGAGAGAGAGAGAGAGAGAGAGAGAGAGAGAGAGAGAGAGAGAGAGAGAGAGAGAGAGAGAGAGATAGAAGTCACATAAGGCGTGTTTACCTGCACAAATACTGGTGTTTTTAATAACAGTTTTCCCACTGTGTTCATCGACAATTTGACAGGTGTAAATGACCCCTTTATCCCACTCTTGCTGTGGCACCAATATCTCACTGTCCACTTTCACACAGCCATTTTCCATCATTGAGACCTCTAAAGGTGTGTCAGATTTCTCCTTAAAATTTGAAAACCACTTGATCTTCAGGTCAAATCCTTTTCCAGAACACAGCAGCCTTTGTGGCTCTGAACTAGATTGACCCACACTGGGAACAACAACAAGCTCTATGGTAGGATCATCTAAGGGGAACAAAAGTTGTCAAATGTCCAGTGAAGAAAACATAATACATCCATATATTAGTCAAATTCTTTTCAATCCATAATTAATGATAACAAATTACAAGAAGGTTTCAATTGCTTACATTAGTTAACATGAACTAACAATAAAGAATAAGTATACAGCATTTGCTAATATTAGTTTATGCTAATCTCAGCATTTACTTATAATTTTTGTAAGATCAAAAGTTGTATCTGTTAACATTATGCACTGTGAACTATCATGGACATGTTATTAACTAAAATAAACAAAGGTGAATACGTTTTGTAAAAACAGTGAAGTGAAGTTAAGGCCAACTCTAGGTGACTCATACTCGGAAATTGTCCTCTGCATTTAACCCATCCAAGTTAGTGCACACACATTAGGAGCAGTGAGTTGTGAACACACACACACACACACACACACACACACACACACACACACACACACACACACACACACACACACACACACACACACACACACACACACACACACACACACACACACACACACACACACACACACACACACACACACACACACACACACACACACACACACACACACACACACACACACACACACACCCGGATCAGTGCTATATTGATGTATTTTTTTTTATGTCAAATGTTAACAAACAAGACCTTTTTGGTAAAGAGTTGCCGATTAAATGTTCCCTACCACAAAGGTTTCCAGCAGGTTCTGATGCCCAGCTTTTGAAGGTTCTGTGAACTTTGCAGGTAAAGTTGTTTCCTTTCTTCTGGTGCTCACTAGGGATTGTAAAATGTGTGGTCAGGGACGAAATGTTTTCAGAAGGGGTCCAGTCCACACAAGTGAAATCTGAGATATTAGCACTGTTGGCCTGGAAGTTGATGCAGACCTCACCAGAGGAGAGATCTTTTACAACACACTCCAGCAAAGCAATGCCTGACTGAGCTGATTTCCTCCTGATCATCACTACAGGATCCTTCTTCATATCATCTGAAGATCAAACATACATTTTAATACACAATAATGGTTTTCAGAACCTAAATTGTTACATTTGATCAGTGCAAAATAAACAACTTACCAGCTTGAATTGTATCATTCACTTCTGGGAAACATGGATGTTTAGCAGTACAAACAATGGTCTTCAGTTTCAACCACTCGTCTCTCGACAAAGTCAAGTTGCTCACAATTGTATTGAGAAGGTCATTGGGAGCCCTGGTGCCTTTTTCATTGGTGCCGTTTGCCAACCATGACACTTCAGTGTTGTGTGGCGCTTCAACAGTACAAGAAATTGTGACTTTGTTCTCCTTCAAAATGTCTCTGAGATGGGCTCTCTTTACTTTGACTGAAGGTTTGCACACAGACTTTGCTGTAAATGTTAAATTAATAAAGTTAGATTCATAGAATAATGATGCTTATATACTAATTATACTGTCATATATGATTAATCTTTTTTTTCAATTTATGCACATGTCATATTCTAGCTTGAACTCTTTAGAGTTATGGCTGGCTTTACAGGTTTTTTTTTTGTCTTCATATTGAGAGAGAGAGAGAGAGAGAGAGAGAGAGAGAGTCACATAAGGCGTGTTTACCTGCACAAATACTGGTGCTTTTATTAGCAGTTTTCCCACTGTGTTCATCGACAATTTGACAGGTGTAGACCCCTTTATCCCACTCTTGCTGTGGCACCAATATCTCACTGTCCACTTTCACACAGCCATTTTCCATCATTGAGACCTCTAAAGGTGTGTCAGATTTCTCAGTAGAATTTGAAAACCACTTGATCTTCAGGTCAAATCCTTTTCCAGAACACAGCAGCCTTTGTGGCTCTGAACTAGATTGACCCACACTGGGAACAACAACAAGCTCTATGGTAGGATCATCTAAGGGGAACAAAAGTTATCAAATGTCCAGTGAAGAAAACATAATACATCCATATATTAGTCAAATTCTTTTCAATCCATGAATTAATGTCTCCAATATAATTATTGATGACACATTACAAGAAGGTTTCAATTGCTTACATTAGTTAACATGAACTAACAATTAAGAATAAGTATACAGCATTTGCTAATATTAGTTTATGCTAATCTCAACATTTACTTGTACATTTTTTAAGATAAAAAGTTGCATCTGTTAACATTATGCACTGTGAACTATCATGGACATGTTATTAACTAAAAACAAAGGTGAATACGTTTTGTAAAAACATAGTGAAGTGAAGTTAAGGCCAACTCTAGGTGACTCATACTCGGAAATTGTCCTCTGCATTTAACCCATCCAAGTTAGTGCACACACATTAGGAGCAGTGAGTTGTGAACACACACACACACACACACACACACACACACACACACACACACACACACACACACACACACACACACACACACACACACACACACACACACACACACACACACACACACACACACACACACACACACACACACACACACACACACATTTACATTTACATTTACATTTAGTCATTTAGCAGACGCCTTTCTCCAAAGCGACTTACAGATTAGGACAAAATTCAGCGAGTCATCATAAAGAGGCAAAAGCAACAACAACGCAAGAAGTGCTCAAAGTACGAAGTTCAGGTATTATTCAGAGTAGCATAAGCCTGATAAGTGATGTTACAAAGGGAAAGGAATTTTTTTTTTTTTTTTTTTTTTTTTTTTTTTTTTTTTTTTTTTTCTATAAGGTTAAGTGCTCACGGAAGAGATTGGTTTTCAGACACACACACACACACACACACACACACACACACACACACACACACACACACACACCCGGATCAGTGCTATATTGATGTATTTTTTTTAATGTCAAATGTTAACAAACAAGACCTTTTTGGTAAAGAGTTGCCGATTAAATGTTCCCTACCACAAAGGTTTCCAGCAGGTTCTGATGCCCAGCTTTTGAAGGTTCTGTGAACTTTGCAGGTAAAGTTGTTTCCTTTCTTCTGGTGCTCACTAGGGATTGTAAAATGTGTGGTCAGGGACGAAATGTTTTCAGAAGGGGTCCAGTCCACACAAGTGAAATCTGAGATATTAGCACTGTTGGCCTGGAAGTTGATGCAGACCTCACCAGAGGAGAGATCTTTTACAACACACTCCAGCAAAGCAATGCCTGACTGAGCTGATTTCCTCCTGATCATCACTACAGGATCCTTCTTCATATCATCTGAAGATCAAACATACATTTTAATACACAATAATGGTTTTCAGAACCTAAATTGTTACACTTGATCAGTGCAAAATAAACAACTTACCAGCTTGAATTGTATCATTCACTTCTGGGAAACATGGATGTTTAGCAGTACAAACAATGGTCTTCAGTTTCAACCACTCGTCTCTCGACAAAGTCAAGTTGCTCACAATTGTATCGAGAAGGTCATTGGGAGCCCTAGTGCCTTTTTCATTGGTGCCGTTTGCCAACCAAAACACTTCAGTGTTGTGTGGCGCTTCAACAGTACAAGAAATTGTGACTTTGTTCTCCTTCAAAATGTCTCTGAGATGGGCTCTCTTTACTTTGACTGAAGGTTTGCACACAGACTTTGCTGTAAATGTTAAATTAATAAAGTTAGATTCATAGAATGATGATGCTTATATACTAATTATACTGTCATATATGATTAATCTTCTTTTTTTTCAATTTATGCACATGTCATATTCTAGCTTGAACTCTTTAGAGTTATGGCTGGCTTTACAGGGTTTTTTTTTGTTTTCATATTGAGAGAGAGAGAGAGAGAGAGAGAGAGAGAGAGAGAGAGAGAGAGAGAGAGAGAGAGAGAGAGAGAGAGAGAGAGAGAGAGAGAAGTCACATAAGGCGTGTTTACCTGCACAAATACTGGTGCTTTTATTAGCAGTTTTCCCACTGTGTTCATCGACAATTTGACAGGTGTAAATGACCCCTTTATCCCACTCTTGCTGTGGCACCAAAATCTCACTGTCCACTTTCACACAGCCATTTTCCATCATTGAGACCTCTAAAGGTGTGTCAGATTTCTCAGTAGAATTTGAAAACCACTTGATCTTCAGGTCAAATCCTTTTCCAGAACACAGCAGCCTTTGTGGCTCTGAACTAGATTGACCCACACTGGGAACAACAACAAGCTCTATGGTAGGATCATCTAAGGGGAACAAAAGTTATCAAATGTCCAGTGAAGAAAACATAATACATCCATATATTAGTCAAATTTATTTCAATCCATAATTAATGATAACAAATTACAAGAAGGTTTCAATTGCTTACATTAGTTAACATGAACTAACAATTAAGAATAAGTATACAGCATTTGCTAATATTAGTTTATGCTTATCTCAACATTTACTTGTACATTTTTTAAGATCAAAAGTTGCATCTGTTAACATTATGCACTGTGAACTATCATGGACATGTTATTAACTAAAATAAACAAAGGTGAATACGTTTTGTAAAAACATATTGAAGTGAAGTTAAGGCCAACTCTAGGTGACTCATACTCGGAAATTGTCCTCTGCATTTAACCCATCCAAGTTAGTGCACACACATTAGGAGCAGTGAGTTGTGAACACACACACACACACACCCGGATCAGTGCTATATTGATGTATTTTTTTTAATGTCAAATGTTAACAAACAAGACCTTTTTGGTAAAGAGTTGCCGATTAAATGTTCCCTACCACAAAGGTTTCCAGCAGGTTCTGATGCCCAGCTTTTGAAGGTTCTGTGAACTTTGCAGGTAAAGTTGTTTCCTTTCTTCTGGTGCTCACTAGGGATTGTAAAATGTGTGGTCAGGGACGAAATGTTTTCAGAAGGGGTCCAGTCCACACAAGTGAAATTTGAAATATCAGCACTGTTGGCCTGGAAGTTGATGCAGACCTCACCAGAGGGGAGATCTTTTACAACACACTCCAGCAAAGCAATGCCTGACTGAGCTGATTTCCTCCTGATCATCACTACAGGATCCTTCTTCATACCTGAAGATCAAACATACATTTTAACACACAATATGTGGTTTTCAGAACCTAAATCGTCACACTTGGTCAGTGCAAAATAAACAACTTACCAGCTTGAATTGTATCATTCACTTCTGGGAAACATGGATGTTTAGCAGTACAAACAATGGTCTTCAGTTTCAACCACTCGTCTCTCGACAAAGTCAAGTTGCTCACAATTGTATCGAGAAGGTCATTGAGAGCCCTGGTGCCGTTTTTACTGGTACCGTCTGCCAACCATGACACTTTAGTGTTGTGTGGCGCTTCAACAATACAAGAAATTGTGACTTTGTTCTCCTTCAAAATGTCTCTGAGAGGGGCTCTGAGGGGCCACTGTTCACTCACTTTGACTGAAGGTTTGCACACAGACTTTGCTGTAAATGTGAAATTAATAATGTTAGATTCATAGAATGATGATGCTTATATACTAATTATACTCTCATATATGATTAATCTTTATTTTATTTTTTTTCAACTTACCCATGCACATGTCATATTTTAGCTTGAAATCTGTAGAGTTATGGCTGGCTTTACAAGTGTAATTTTTGTCTTCATATTGAGCACCGATAGATATTTGACTTATGTAAGTAAAGGTTTTCTCCACTTTTTCAGTGGTCTGCAACGTTTTATTTTCAGAAGCACTGACAGGCTGATCTCCTCTAAGCCATTGTACAGTAATATTGTCTGGGTAATAATCCTTCAACTGGCACTGCAACACGATGCTATCACCTTCCTCTCTACTCAGCAGAGCAATAGTGGGAAGAGTGACACGGTTTACTATTGAAACAAAGAAAGAATCAATTAACTTGCAATGTGGTTTAAACAGAACATATAAGAGGTACAAAGTTTATGAAAATCTTAATCAATCATACGAATACTTGTCTTTTTCAATAAATTCAAATAGACAATATAATGATACGCCCTGTTCATGCTTCAGTGGGTGGTTATTTACATCATGAGAGTTTTAAAAGTTGCAGATACTGGAATAGAAAAAAAAAAGATGGACAGAAAAGGAAATGAAAAAACATGCTTCAGAAAACATAGCGAATAGCAGATGGAAGCGTTAAGTAACAGTCAAGCTGAAATAGCAACCAAAAGCAGAACTGAAACCCCTCTGCATCTTTGAGACAGGGTTTAGCACATCTGCACAGGAAAGACACCTTTTCATTTACATAAAATTACTCTCCTGTTATGCAATAATATGTTTTAATATACTTTGCAGCATGAAATTTCACACTTACAAATATTCACACAAAGATGCCGTGCTTCAGTCACCCAATGAACAAAGTCTTGCAGATTTGGAGAAATTTAAGGATTGGATTTAAGAAATGTATGTGCAGTTTATTATATTCAGAAATGAGGAAAATAATTCAAAACCTAGTGGCAGTGTATATAAACATTTTTAGAGCAACATTAGTTTATCATGCAAATCAGTATTTTTCCTTGAGATGTCAAAAAAAAAAAAAATACAAGAGAAGTCAAATCGTTTCTTTCTTTTATTAAAGTAAAATCTAAAAACAAACAAACTGCACAATCACATATTTACAAAAAAGAAAAAAAAAGAATAACTGTCATAGTCTTAAAGCTGTTCTTCTGAAAGGCCTTGCATCACGTCCTTAAAGGGATCTTTCATTTCACCTGAAAGTATAATTTGACACCAATTACAGCAATGAAAACAATTTCTGTTTAACATGCATATATCAATAAAATAAATGTCAATAAAGATACAAAGCCAATTTTTTTGCATCATCTTTCTCCAAACGATAACCAACTCAAATGCTCCTATAAAATCTTGTCTCATGTTTATCGTCAATTGAAAATGAGCTAAAAAAAGTCTAAAAGTGTATACCTTAACAAAAGTAGCTCCTATGCTGTAGAACAAGGTGATGAGGAAAAGGAAAACAAAGGTTACAGCAGTGTTTGAATTGCCGCTGTCATCTGTATCAATGGGTTCAAACAGGGGATGCTCTATCCACACGACCCACGCTGCAGAAACCAACAAGAACACGTTCACATTAAGACACTGTCCAACACAAGCTGAGTATAAGAGTCTGGCTGTGATGATTTTAAACAATTTGCCTGTCCATCCTTATTAAAAAATAATAGACAGGTGGACTAAAGGCAGGATTTTGAAGATTTTAATCAATTCACCTGTCCATCCTTATTTACAATTAGACAGGTGGACTAAAGGCAGGAATATGCAGTAAAATTAAACCAATTAGAATCTTGTGAGGGACAAAGAACCTTTAATGAATCATATCGTTTCTGAAATTTGATGATTTATATTTATTTATCTTAACCTGCTTACTACATAATTAAATCAAATATTTAAAGAAAGGTGACCATGAATGTATCAATCAAAACGGCAAAAAATTGTGAATGTGTCTTGGCATGCTGTAGATGAACCGATGAGACTAAGAATTATCATTCTCTATGCCCTGAACTATATAAAAAATGAGAGTATTATGTGTCTGAGTGATCATAACATCAAACCGTTCAAATGACGTACAATATACACACACCGACCAGTAAGCATTAACTCTCATTATTTAGAGTTTTATGTGCCTGCTAATGGTACTTTGTCTTCTGAATAAAATTATTAAAAAAATTGTAAGTATATATATTTTAAAGTAGCCTACTCTTAAAATGCCTCACTTTGATGTATTATTATTTTAATTTTTAATTTCAATTTATTTGGAGTGATATTATGTTATGATGTCTTTGTGACCTTATATGCTCACATATACACAGGGACAGACACATGTAAAACTGGCATGAAAACATAAATTAAGTGCACAGGAAATATGCTTAGTTTCTTTTTTTATTAGTCTTTTACTAAATGTGATATGAATGAAATTCTCTCAAAAAGCAAGAAGCCACAAACATTAAAGACGAACACACTTACAATTATGGACATGTAACTCAAAAACAAAAAGAAACACAAGATGAACAAGATAAACACTCAACAAGCATCACAGGAAGACATCACATGCATAACGATCTGCAGGATGCAGGGGTATTCATGCTTAGATTAATTACAACTGGCTTATCAATATTATCAGCAATATATCTTGTCAGTACACGCATTTTTTCATCAATGGTTTCATGGTACACCACACAACTGTAGACTGTACCACTATTCCATTCGGAAGAATCCACTGTGATCTGACTGTAGACCGAGAAGTATTTATCATTCTGCATTGGCTGGCTAGTTATGTCATTGTACCCAATCGCAGATTCATCATCAACAAGCCAAGACACAAACACCTCCTTGGGGTAGAAATCCTTCACATAACATGTCAGGGTCATCGTTTCACCCTCTTTGTAGTCTGGGGGTGCTAACATGTAAACAGAGGGTCTCTTGCTTTCTTTACCTAATAAGACAAGATCACAATTAAGACCAGAATACTCAGTCCCTCATTTTCTTCTTGTTATTATTTTTTGATAAACTTCATTGTCAATTGTAATGAAGACTGTATATAGGCCTATCAAGAGACCTTATGGAAGCAAGAACTGTGTAACATTTTACAAAAAAGAAAAAAACATACCTTTTTCTCTGGAGAACTCAGTCACCCTGGGCTGTGATAGGCCTGAGTGTTTAACTGTGCACGTAAATATTGTGCCATTGCTCCATTCTTCATAGCCTATAGGGGCTTTAAGTTCCACTTTTAATCTGTTCTTGAAATCTTCCTCTGATGCCTCAGCGATGATGAAATCATTTGCTTTAATCTCTATTTTTTTGAATCCTGGATTTTCTCCAGAAGCGTTGCACTTCAGCTCTCCTCGTCTATTTTTCAGCATGTCTTCAAGGGAGGGGGGGACTATATCAACAGCAATATCGCATTGTTGCATAGAAGCTATGTACAAAAATCAGACATGCAACAGGTTAGAGAGAAGTAAACATATTATGAATAAAGAAACATTCACAGTCCTCAAGAGAAAACATACCTTTATATTGGGCCTCTCTGACTTCCTTTCCCATCTTGTGCTCGAACTCGCACGTAATATTGACGTCTTTGTTCTTCAATGTGTCGACACTGATTTGAAAAATGCTTGTGGCACTATACAAGGTTACTGAGGCAATCTTCTTACTTGTGTCATAGGTGTCTATCGCATTTTTCACCACATCATCCTGAAACCACTTAAATGAGTATGCTTTAGGCGAAAACTGCCGGGCTAAACACGAGAAGGTTGCTGTCCCACTCTCTAACTCGTTTTTTGTAGGTTTTGTTAAGACGACAGTTGCAGCCTGATCTGGCGGTGGAGCTGGCAACATACAGGAGAAAGCAGAGAGGACATGAAAAGCAAGAAAATAGTGCAACATGCTTTATTAGGCAAAGCACATAGATGCTCTTGAGTTTGAACGTCAATGTTAAATGTTGTAGCCTTCTTATAATTAACTTTTTTTTTATTTATTTTTTTATCTTTTGTTTATAAAACAAGAAGAAATCTCAAATGCCATTGTATTCCCTGGCATGAGGTCAGAGAAAAAGTATTTCTAAAGGACTAAGCATATTATGTACTTTTCTGTTCTAATGTTTTTTAGATCTTTAGCTTTGCTGTTCTCAGCTAGTGTAAAACATTTACTGTCATTAAACTTTGGTAAAGGAAAACTGCTTGACATGCACAAAAATATAAAAACAGGTTCATTAAAAAAGTTCAATCAATGATTTGACAAAACTAAAAGATTGTTCTAAAATGTCTCTTCAAACATGAGCCTCCTCAAAGAAAATCATCAATCTTGACCCAACAGCAATACAATAGAGAGGGACACATGAATTAGCTACATTGTCAAATGTAAAGTGTTAGACATTTCAGGGATGTAACTTGGACTATATCAACAGCAATATCACTGCAGTCTTGCATAGAATCTATGTACAAAAATCAGACATGCAACAGATTTAGAGAGAGGTAAACATCTTATGAATATAGAAACATTCACAGTCCTTAAGAGAAAACATACCTTTATATTGGGCCTCTCTGACTTCCTTTCCCATCTTGTGGTCGAACTCGCACGTAATATTGACGTCTTTGTTCTTCAATGTGTCGGCACTGATTTGAAAAGTGCTTGTGGCACTATACAAGGTTACTGAGGCCTTCTTCTCACTTGTGTCATAGGTGTCTATCGCATTTTTCACCTCCTCATCATCCTGAAACCACTTAAACGAGTATGTTTTAGGCGAAAACTGCCGGGCTGAACACGAGAAGGTTGCTGTCCCATTCTCTAACTCCTTTTCTGTAGGTTTTGTTAAGACGACAGTTGCAGGCCGATCTGGAACTGGCAACATACAAGAGAAAACAGAGAGAACATGAAAAGCAAGAAAATGCTTGCTTTTTCTCAAAATTTAATGATTAAATTTTTATTATGTATTTTTAATCACATTTTCTTTAGGGTGACTTGTAACATCTTGTCCAGGAACTACGGAGGAAAAATAGCCTTTGGCTAATTCTGGTACATTTACAGGATGTTTTTATTAATGTACAATGTCCCTGTCAAACTAAAAAAATAAAAAAATGGTGCAACATGCTTTATTAGGCAAAGCACACAGATGCTCTTGAGTTTGAACGTCAATGTTAAATGTTGTAGCCTATATTTATTTTTAACTTATAATTTTTTTTCTTTTTCCTTTATCTTTTGTTTATAAAACAAGAAGAAATCTCATATGCCATTGTATTCCCTGGCATGAGGTCAGAGAAAAAGTATTTCTAAAGGACTAAGCATATTATGTACTTTTCTGTTCTAATGTTTTTTAGATCTTTAGCCTTGCTGTTCTCAGCTAGTGTAAAACATTTACTGTCATTAAACTTTGATAAAGGACAATTGCTTGACATGCACAAAAATATAAAAGCAGGTTCATTAAAAAAGTTCAATCAATGATTTGACAAAACTAAAAGATTGTTCTAAAATGTCCCTTCAAACATGAGCCTCCTCAAAGAAAATCATCAATCTTGACCCAACAGCAATACAATAGAGAGGGACACATGAAGTAGCTACATTGTCAAATGTAAAGTGTTAGACATTTCAGGGATGTAACTTGGACTATATCAACAGCAATATCACTGCAGTCTTGCATAGAAGCTATGTACAAAAATCAGACATGCAACAGATTTAGAGAGAGGTAAACATCTTATGAATATAGAAACATTCACAGTCCTTAAGAGAAAACATACCTGTATGTTGGGCCTCTTTGACTTGCTTTCCCATTTTGTGGTCGAACTCGCACTTAACTTTGACGTCTGTGTTCGTCCATGTGTCGGCACTGATTTGAAAAATGCTTGTGGCACTATACAAGGTTACTGAGGCCTTCTTCTCACTTGTGTCATAGGTGTCTATCGCATTTGTCACCTCCTTATCATCCTGAAACCACTTAAACGAGTATGCTTTAGGCGAAAACTGCCGGGCTAAACACGAGAAGGTTGCTGTCCCATTCTCTAACTCCTTTTTTGTAGGTACTGTTAAGACGACAGTTGCAGGCTGATCTGGCGGTGGAGCTGGCAACATACAGGAGAAAGCAGAGAGGACATGAAAAGCAAGAAAATGCTTGCTTTTTCTCAAAATGTAATGATTCAATTTTCTATTATGTATTTTTAATCACATTTTCTTTAGTGACTTGTAACATCTTGTCCAGGGACTACGGATGAAAAATAGCCTTTGGCTAATTCTGGTACATTTACAGGAATGTTTTTATTAATGTACAATGTCCCTGTCAAAAAAATAAAAATAAATGGTGCAACATGCTTTATTAGGCAAAGCACATAATATGCTCTTGAGTTTGAACGTCAATGTTAAATGTTGTAGCCTATATTTATATTTAACTTTTTTTTTTTTTTTTATCTCTTGTTTATAAAACAAGAAGAAATCTCATATGCCATTGTTTTCCCTGGCATGAGGTCAGAGAAAAAGTATTTCTAAAGGACTAAGCATATTATGTACTTTTCTGTTCTAATGTTTTTTAGATCTTTAGCCTTGCTGTTCTCAGCTAGTGTAAAACATTTGCTGTCATTAGACTTTGATAAAGGAAAACTGCTTGACATGCACAAAAATATAAAAGCAGGTTCATTAAAAAAGTTCAATCAATGATTTGACAAAACTAAAAGATTGTTCTAAAATGTCTCTTCAAACATGAGCCTCCTCAAAGAAAATCATCAATCTTGACCCAACAGCAATACAATAGAGAGGGACACATGAATTAGCACATATAAACATATTATGAATAAGGAAACATTCACAGTCCTCAAGAGAAAACATACCTGTATATTGGGCCTCTTTGACTTGCTTTCCCATCTTGTGGTCGAACTCGCACTTAATTTTGACGTCTTTGTTCTTCAATGTGTCGGCACTGATTTGAAAAGTGCTTGTGGCACTATACAAGGTTACTGAGGCAATCTTCTCAGTTGTGTTATGGGTGTCTTTCGCATTTTTCAACACATCATCCTGAAACCACTTAAACAAGTATGTTTTAGGCGAAAACTGCCGGGCTGAACACGAGAAGGTTGCTATCCCATTCTCTAACTCCTTTATTGTAGGTTCTGTTAAGACGACAGTTGCAGGCTGATCTGGAGCTGGCAACATACAGGAGAAAGCAGAGAGAACATGAAAAGCAAGAAAATGCTTGCTTTTTCTCAAAATTTAATGATTACATTTTTATTATGTATTTTTAATCAAATTTTCTTTAGGGTGACTTGTAACATCTTGTCCAGGGACTACGGAGGAAAAATAGCCTTTGGCTAATTCTGGTACATTTACACGATGTTTTTATTAATGTACAATGTCCCTGTCAAACTAAATAAAAAAAAATAAAAAAAAATGGTGCAACATGCTTTTTTAGGCAAAGCACACAGATGCTCTTGAGTTTGAACATCAATGTTAAATGTTGTAGCCTATATTTATATTTAACTTATTATTTTTTTCTTTTTCCTTTATCTTTTGTTTATAAAACAAGAAGAAATCTCATATGCCATTGTATTCCCTGGCATGAGGTCAGAGAAAAAGTATTTCTAAAGGACTAAGCATATTATGTACTTTTCTGTTCTAATGTTTTTTAGATCTTTAGCCTTGCTGTTCTCAGCTAGTGTAAAACATTTACTGTCATTAAACTTTGATAAAGGACAACTGCTTGACATGCACAAAAATATAAAAGCAGGTTCATTAAAAAAGTTCAATCAATGATTTGACAAAACTAAAAGATTGTTCTAAAATGTCCCTTCAAACATGAGCCTCCTCAAAGAAAATCATCAATCTTGACCCAACAGCAATACAATAGAGAGGGACACATGAAGTAGCTACATTGTCAAATGTAAAGTGTTAGACATTTCAGGGATGTAACTTGGACTATATCAACAGCAATATCACTGCAGTCTTGCATAGAAGCTATGTACAAAAATCAGACATGCAACAGATTTAGAGAGAGGTAAACATCTTATGAATATAGAAACATTCACAGTCCTTAAGAGAAAACATACCTGTATATTGGGCCTCTCTGACTTGCTTTCCCATCTTGTGCTCGAACTCGCACTTAACTTTGACGTCTGTGTCCGTCCATGTGTCGGCACTCATTTGAAAAATGCTTGTGGCACTATACAAGGTTACTGAGGCATTCTTCTTCCTTGTGTCATAGGTGTCTATCGCATTTGTCACCTCCTTATCATCCTGAAACCACTTAAACGAGTATGTTTTAGGCGAAAACTGCCGGGCTAAACACGAGAAGGTTGCTGTCCCACTCTCTAACTCCTTTTTTGTAGGTACTGTTAAGACGACAGTTGCAGGCTGATCTGGCGTTGGAGCTGGCAACATACAGGAGAAAGCAGAGAGGACATGAAAAGCAAGAAAATGCTTGCTTTTTCTCAAAATGTAATGATTCAATTTTCTATTATGTATTTTTAATCACATTTTCTTTAGGGTGACTTGTAACATCTTGTCCAGGGACTACAGATGAAAAATAGCCTTTGGCTAATTCTGGTACATTTACAGGAATGTTTTTATTAATGTACAATGTCCCTGTCAAACTAAATAAAAAAAAATACAAAAAAATGGTGCAACATGCTTTATTAGGCAAAGCACATATATGCTCTTGAGTTTGAACGTCAATGTTAAATGTTGTAGCCTATATTTATATTTAACTTCTTTTTTTTTTTTTTTTTATAAAACAAGAAGAAATCTCATATGCCATTGTATTCCCTGGCATGAGGTCAGAGAAAAGTATTTCTAAAGGACTAAGCATATTATGTACTTTTCTGTTCTAATGTTTTTTAGATCTTTAGCCTTGCTGTTCTCAGCTAGTGTAAAACATTTGCTGTCATTAAACTTTGATAAAGGACAACTGCTTGACATGCACAAACATATAAAAGCAGGTTCATTAAAAAAGTTCAATCAATGATTTGACAAAACTAAAAGATTGTTCTAAAATGTCCCTTCAAACATGAGCCTCCTCAAAGAAAATCATCAATCTTGACCCAACAGCAATACAATAGAGAGGGACACATGAATTAGCTACATTGTCAAATGTAAAGTGTTAGACATTTCAGGGATGTAACTTGGACTATATCAACAGCAATATCACTGCAGTCTTGCATAGAAGCTATGTACAAAAATCAGACATGCAACAGATTTAGAGAGAGGTAAACATCTTATGAATATAGAAACATTCACAGTCCTCAAGAGAAAACATACCTGTATGTTGGGCCTCTTTGACTTGCTTTCCCATCTTGTGCTCGAACTCGCACTTAATTTTGACGTCTGTGTTCGTCCATGTGTCGGCACTGATTTGAAAAGTGCTTGTGGCACTATACAAGGTTACTGAGGCATTCTTCTCACTTGTGTCATAGGTGTCTATCGCATTTTTCACCTCATCATCCTGAAACCACTTAAACGAGTATGCTTTAGGCGAAAACTGCCGGGCTGAACACGAGAAGGTTGCTGTCCCACTCTCTAACTCCTTTTCTGTAGGTTCTGTTAAGACGACAGTTGCAGGCTGATCTGGCGGTGGAGCTGGCAACATACAGGAGAAAGCAGAGAGGACATGAAAAGCAAGAAAATGCTTGCTTTTTCTAAAAAAAATTATGATTAAATTTTATTATGTAGTTTTAATCACATTTTCTTTAGGGTGACTTGTAACATCTTGTCCAGGAACTACGGATGAAAAATAGCCTTTGGCTAATTCTGGTACATTTACAGGATGTTTTTATTAATGTACAATGTCCCTGTCAAACTAAATAAAAAAAAAATTAAAAAATGGTGCAACATGCTTTATTAGGCAAAGCACACAGATGCTCTTGAGTTTGAACATCAATGTTAAATGTTGTAGCCTATATTTATATTTAACTTATTATTTTTTTCTTTTTCCTTTATCTTTTGTTTATAAAACAAGAAGAAATCTCATATGCCATTGTATTCCCTGGCATGAGGTCAGAGAAAAAGTATTTCTAAAGGACTAAGCATATTATGTACTTTTCTGTTCTAATGTTTTTTAGATCTTTAGCCTTGCTGTTCTCAGCTAGTGTAAAACATTTACTGTCATTAAACTTTGATAAAGGACAATTGCTTGACATGCACAAAAATATAAAAGCAGGTTCATTAAAAAAGTTCAATCAATGATTTGACAAAACTAAAAGATTGTTCTAAAATGTCCCTTCAAACATGAGCCTCCTCAAAGAAAATCATCAATCTTGACCCAACAGCAATACAATAGAGAGGGACACATGAAGTAGCTACATTGTCAAATGTAAAGTGTTAGACATTTCAGGGATGTAACTTGGACTATATCAACAGCAATATCACTGCAGTCTTGCATAGAATCTATGTACAAAAATCAGACATGCAACAGATTTAGAGAGAGGTAAACATCTTATGAATATAGAAACATTCACAGTCCTTAAGAGAAAACATACCTTTAAATTGGGCCTCTCTGACTTCCTTTCCCGTCTTGTGGTCGAACTCGCACTTAACTTTGACGTCTGTGTTCGTCCATTTGTAGACACTGATTTGAAAAATGCTTGTGGCACTATACAAGGTTACTGAGGCATTCTTCTCACTTGTGTTATTGGTGTCTATCGCATTTTTCACCTCATCATCCTGAAACCACTTAAACAAGTATGTTTTAGGCGAAAACTGCCGGGCTGAACACGAGAAGGTTGCTGTCCCACTCTCTAACTCCTTTATTGTAGGTACTGTTAAGACGACAGTTGCAGGCTGATCTGGCGGTGGAGCTGGCAACATACAGGAGAAAGCAGAGAGGACATGAAAAGCAAGAAAATGCTTGCTTTTTCTCAAAATGTAATGATTCAATTTTCTATTATGTATTTTTAATCACATTTTCTTTAGTGACTTGTAACATCTTGTCCAGGGACTACAGATGAAAAGTAGCCTTTGGCTAATTCTGGTACATTTACAGGAATGTTTTTATTAATGTACAATGTCCCTGTCAAACTAAATAAAAAATAAATAAAAAAATTAAACAAATGGTGCAACATGCTTTATTAGGCAAAGCACATATATGCTCTTGAGTTTGAACGTCAATGTTAAATGTTGTAGCCTATATTTATATTTAACTTTTATTTTTATTTTATTTTTTTATCTTTTGTTTATAAAACAAGAAGAAATCTCATATGCCATTGTTTTCACTGGCATGAGGTCAGAGAAAAAGTATTTCTAAAGGACTAAGCATATTATGTACTTTTCTGTTCTAATGTTTTTTAGATCTTTAGCCTTGCTGTTCTCAGCTAGTGTAAAACATTTACTGTCATTAGACTTTGGTAAAGGAAAACTGCTTGACATGCACAAACATATAAAAGCAGGTTCATTGGTATTAAAAAAGTTCAATCAATGATTTGACAAAACTATAAGAGTGTGCTAAAATGTCTATTCAAACATCCACAACGAAACAATATCCCCACTGCAATATACAAAACACTGAACCCAACAGCAATAACAAAGACACATGAAGTAGCTTAAATGTAACATGTAAAAATGTTAGACATTTCAGAGATGCTATCTCACGACCAATTCGTACGAATTCGTACGAATGATAAAAAGATGGCTTATTCGTACGAATTCGTACGACCTCACTCGTACGAATTTGTACGATTTGTCTAAACCCACGTGATGGGTAGGTTTAGGGGCGGGGTCAGGGGTAGGTCATTCGTATGAATTCATACGAATTGACCAATTCGTAAAATATGTACGATTTTGCAAAAATCGTACTAATTCGTACGAGTGAGGTCGTATGAATTCGTACGAATTTGCCACTTTGTAAAATTTGTACGTTTTCCCGTGAGATCTTACCTGCTACTTCAGCTGTTAAAGTGCCTTTCGAATTTGACGCTTCGCATGTGTAATTGTTTTGAGGATTCCAGTCGCTTTTCTTCACACGCATATGGCTGATTTTGGTATAGTCTCCGTCACTCCCGAACGCTGGATACTGCACGAAAGTATTCAGGTCTTTAGTTGTATCCTTCCACTTGAAAGTGAGTGAGTCCGCAGGTGAGAAACCTCTGGCCAAGCAGCCGACGGTGAGGAACCCATCAGAATCAGCAGAACACTGAGACAGGGCGAAGATTGACTTCGGCGCAGATGGTTGAGCTGTAGAGACATTACATGTTTCTCAGACAATAAACTACAACATAACGTAATATAGGCCTTCGTATGCAACACTATTAGGCCATGTCAAAAGAACGAATGAACCAATGAATGAATGAATGAATGAATGAATGAATGAATGAATGAATGAATGAATGAAGGAATGAAAAAAAATAAAATAATTATTGAGATTACATCGCTATCTTCGCTTTACATCAGAGTCCTGTGACCATGTTGATAAACTGCTTAAGGCTACCTTGAAAGTAACTCATCTTTTCTTCTTCTTCTTTAAGACTGGTCATAACTTTTTTTTTTTTTTTAAGTAAGTTACTTTAACAAGTATATTGGTCTAATCTGAATTTAAAAAGTAAGGCTGATTAGGCTACCCCTTGGTTAACTGTTGGTCAGTATTAGTCGGTCGGTCGCGAAAAAACATAACATTTCGGAATTTCAGAAAATTAGTGGAAACATTTTTTTTCTTTCTTACACTCTTAAAAATAAAGGTTCCAAAAGGGAGTTTTCACAGTGATAGCCTTGAATAACTATTTTGGGTTCCTCAAAGAACCTTAGTGAACAGTTCTTAAAATATATTTTTTTTTTCTTAGTGTGAAGAACATTTTAATAGCTAATCTAAAGAACTAACCTTTTGTGCAATGGAAAGGATCCATGGACGTTAAAGGTTATTCATGGAACTATCAATGTAATTTAATAACCTTTATTTTTAACAGATGCTGTATGTCATATAGCATAGGCCTATATGTAGCCTACAGTCATATTTATGATCAGACATAGGCCCATAGGCTAAAAAATAAAAGATTATCGAAACGAATAATAATTTATTAGGCTACTGGATAATGACTGCATAATGACTTTTCATTTTGTTTCAAATTAAACAGTTCTTGTAACTTATGAAGTGTAAATTAAAAAACAAATGTAATAAAAATTCCAACCATTAGAGAATTTTAAATAAAAGCATTGTATAGCAGTTTGTAACTTTGAACTATGAAATCATATGAAAAAAAACAAACGAAAAATGTATCATTAAAAAAATAAATAGCCCCAAAAATACTGCAAACAAACACCCCTCGCACTTCTAAAAGTTCAGTTTTTTATTTTATGATTTTATTTTCATTGTGCTAGAAATAATTTCTTGAATAGCAGTTGTTAAACAAAAAATAAATAAATTTAAATCTCCAATTGTCCTCTTCATGCATTGACAGATAAAGGCTACCTTTCTAAATCAGTAAGCTAAGCCAGTTTATTATTATTATTATTATATTAATATTATTTAATAATATCGGGATGCAATCAACAACTTAAAATATAACACATTATATTAGTGGATATCAGTGCATAAAGTTAAAACGAGACGTTACAGTTTAGTTAGGATTTTTAGTCTTATATTTATGCTCCGGCTGTTTTCAGCGTCTATTGAGCAGTTTAAGGAAACACATGAGAGAATAATGTACAACGAAAGGAGTCGTTTAAGAATAACTACTGTTGTATTTTTGTTAGTTTTTAACATGAGCAATATTACAAAATTATGTAGTCTTTTAAATCTAATGAAATGGACAACTACTAAATTAAGACAGTTTGCAATAGAAAACTCTGTTAACGATATAATTAATTAAAAAAATAAAAATAAAAATAAAAAAACACACGTGAAATTTTGTCTTTTTTACGATACAAATGTCCTTGCAATTAATCATAAAATCTTACTGTTTGTTACGGTGACTTTGGTGCCGCTTCCCCAGTAGTCGAAAGCCCAGTTACACAATATCTTTTTAATGTTACAGTGCCGTATAAAAATACAACTCTCAGAGTCTCTGTTGAACGACCTGTAGCCAATTCCTTGTTTTATTTGAATGCACAAATACAATTATTTCGAATTTAATTATTCATAATCTGAATATTTGCGTTTCTAAGTTACTTTAGACTATGTCCTGACTTTAATTGTCTAATCGCATAACAAGAAAATCTCGACATTGAAATGTTGCTTTAATGTAAAAGACAGCTTTTTCGACAGAATAACTGCGCACACATTTATCGTAGGCTACATAAATTAGATTTTGATTTGGTAGGTGAATATTTTTCTTACCTGACGAGACAGTGACCATTGTTCCTTTCCCCCAGTAGGCAAAAGCATTGTCACACTGACATTTTACCAGGGGATATTGTACAAAAATAGCAGCTATATCAACATGTTTACCTCTTAACAAGTAGCTTTCATTTATTATTATATAACCCACAGATTGAACTATTTAGACTTTTATTTAGCCTTAATTAAACATTTACATTTAGCAAAATATTTAAAACGTGCCAAGATTGTTGCGAGGATTCTTTCTTACCAGATGTCACTGTGACAGACGTGCCTTTCCCCCAGTAGTCAAAGGCAGCGTCACAGTGATACTTTTAATTTCTTCAGCGCACAAAAACACAAACGATCTTTTCCATATTAGCCAACCTTAAAACCTGATTTCTTTCGTAATTTATTGTCAAATTATCCATAATATTTTTTTCTCTGACTAAAAAGTGTTGTTAATAAGTTAATAATCGGCTCTAGAAATATGTTTCATAGCTATGCATAACGATTCATATTTTGCTGTTTGGTTCGTAAGCTATTTCATTAATTTGACTTCTTACCTGATGTTACAGTCACCGCTGTTCCCTTTCCCCAGTAGTCAAAGGCACCGTCACAGCGGGAAGGTTCACGATAAGAGCCATACCATAACCACAATAATACATTTTCATAGGCAATATTTTGTCTAGGCCGACGTTCTCAAAACGATTTAGTTTGATAAGTTAGTTCGCACTTTCTTTAATCGGAGAGTTTTAGCTACGCGTTATTTATTTACCGTTACCGACGCATCTTTCCACTGTTAACCAAGGTACAAATTGTAAATACGTCTGCATGTTAGTTTTGTGACAAGAAAGACTACCTGATCTTCCAAAATAAGTTAAAACAACAACAACAACAACAAAAAAGTAAATAACAGAAAATAACAGCAATAACTTACCTGAGGAAACGGTGACTTTGGTCCCTTTCCCCCAGTAGTCGAAGTAATAGACACAGTGACTGATGCCTTAGAGTTACTGACCAAAAAACCCACACGAAGCAGCGATGTTCATGTGATCAAAATAACTTTGATCAGAATAAATGGATCCAGTGAAAACTTATCTCGCCTTTCTATTGTTCACAGCTGATCTATAGAAATATTAGAATTGTAGCAGAAATATTAGCAGCACTTATGTTGCATTACTATTTACTATTCAAAACATGATGACCCTGAAATTAGAAAGCACATTTTATAGGATAATAATCTGAACCAAACTCTTCCTGCTACTGCCCTCAGTACAGATGTGTGCTTGCATTTAATAGGCCTAATTAAATAGAATAAAGCATATTTTGAACGAAAAATCATAATATAGTTGTGGTCAGAATTAAAGCCCTCATTATGCTTCTGCGTCAACTCCACGGCGTAGCTACGCCGTCACTCCAACGGCGTCGTGACCGTTTTATGGTTCTGCGTCGGGTTGCGTTGCATCGCGGTGCATTTCACCGCCAGAACGCTAGGGGGGTGGTGTGGTTCGCGAATCTCTTTCCTAGTTTGTTTTGGTTCCATGCGCCGGTTCCGCTTTTTCATTTCCGACAATGGCGAGCGAAAGAGAGAGAGTGTTGTTGCAGCTGGAGCTAATCAACGTTGAACAACAAATGATTTTATTGCAAATGTTTAATCGTAGAAGAAAAAGACGTCAGCGAAGGTGGTCTGTACGACCAGTGCACGAAGACAGGGGAAGGATTGGCGAATTTGTTACGGTTGTTCGACCGCTGAGGGACTTGGACAAAGAAATGCACTTTAAGTATTTTCGGATGTCGAAAGGTCGATTTGACGATCTTGTTCATCGTTTAAAGCCGTTAATACAGCATCAGACTACACACAGTATGCCTATTGACCTCGCTCAGAGACTGGCAGTGACTTTAAAGATTTTATCTTCGGGTGCAAAGATCACCGGGTTGGGCTACAAAATGGGTTCGACCACGGTGCCATGGCAGGATAATGTAGTGTCCCGTGGCAGACTTGGTTAATTACTTGATATCCATGATGTACCCGTGAACATTGTATTGTAAATAAACAACAAACTTTTTTTCAAAACAAACATTGATTTGATTGATTGAAGTTTATTTCTAGCAACAACAAAAAAAGAAAAGAATATATATAAATATATACATATACACTACCGGTCAAAAGTTTTAGATCGGTAAGATTTTTTATGTTTTTAAAAGAAGTCTCTTCTGCTCACCAAGGCTGTGTTTAGTATATAAAAAACAATAAAACAAAACATATTTTATGACAATTTAAAATGACTGTTTTCTATTTTAATATATTTTACTCCGGAAATGTATAATCTGACCAATCACAGCCCCTGCGGTCTGCGTCACCGCGACGCGTAGTTACAATTTTTTGGAGGTGCACGTCAAGCTACGGCGGAGGGGTCGCGTCGAGGTTCGCGTCGACGCAGAGGGGTCCGCGGGGGTACGCCGTCGATTCGACGCAGAAGCATAAAACAGGCTTAACCCTGGTAAATATGATAAAAAATGGCCGTAAAAAATAAATCTGCATTGTTTATCCTTTTGATCTTTCATTCAAAAAAAATAAATAAAAAATGGAATCACATTATAAAATAAATGCTTTTCTCCAAAAGACGCTGGCCATAATTATTTGCTCCCTGTTATTAAATACTTTTTGCAACCTCCTTTTGCCAAGATAACAGATCTGAGTTTTCTTCTATAATGCCTGATGAGTTTGGAGAGTAACTGACAAGAGATCAGAGACCATTCCTCCATACAGAATCTCTCCAGATCCTTCAGATTCACAAGTTCATGTTGGTGCTTCTTCTGTTCAGTTCACCCCACTCATTTTCTATAGGGTTCAGTTTAGGGGACTGGGACGGTCATGACAGAAGCTTCATGTGCTCAGTTACCCATTTTTGTGTTGATTTTTATGTTTGTTTTGGACCATTGTCCTGATGGAAGATCCAAGTCTAGTGGTCTAGTGGGTTAAACCACTGAACTGGTAAATCGAAGGTTGCTGGTTCGATCCCAGCAGTCACCACCAGTGTGTCCTTAAGCAAGACACTTTACTCCACGTTGCTCCAGGGGCATTGTCCCTGTAATAAGTGCACTGTACGGCGGAGGGGTCGCGTCGAGGTTCGCGTCGACGCAGAGGGGTCCGCGGGGGTACGCCGTCGATTCGACGCAGAAGCATAAAACAGGCTTTAGTCGCTTTGGATAAAAGCGTCTGCCAAATGCATAAATGTAAAATGTAAAAACCACGGCCCATTATAAGATTTCTAGCAGAGGCTGTCAAGTTTATATATTTTTTGATGGATGATTAAGGGAATTTGGCCTTTGTGTTTCCTCATATTTAAACTCATATTTAAAAGTCATAGCTAGACAATTTCATGTTCTTAGTCACCCTGGTGTGCTAAAAAAGGTAAATATTAATGGGAATATACTTCAGAGATATTGTACTCATAAAAAATTCTAGGGGTGCCAATAATTGTGGCCAACGTGTTTTGGAGAAAAACATTTATTTCATAATGTGAATGTGAAATTGTGTGGCCTATATTTCACTCTGTAAATTCAAGAAAATGTTTAAAAACAAGGTGATAAATAATTATATAACTCAATATCATCTTAAGAACATTGCCAAAATAAGACCCCTTCTCTCCCTCTCTCTGGGCAATACAGAAAAACTAATGCATGCATTTATAACTAGTTGCATGCTTGATTGTAATGCCCTCCTTTCTGGTCTACCAAAGACAATTAATACAAAACTCTGCTGCTCGAGAATTGACAAAGACCAAGAAGATAAAACACATTATACCTATACTAAAGTCATACACTGGTTACGTGTCACACTGTGGTTTTCTCAGGAACAGACTGAAGACTCAGATTAAAGATGCAAACTCAGACTTTACAGTTTTTCTCAATTGCTAAAACACTAAAAGCCATTGGATGAACAAAGTTCTCAGTTGCCTGAACTCATTTGTGCAGTGTGTTGTCAATACCTCAAACCATTTCACATGGTAAAACACAATTTGCAGATCTCACTTAGACTTTTCAGCAAAACTCCAAACAGATTCTCATTCTCAAAACACATTCTGCACTCTAATGCACGTCATCCAGACATCCATACTGGTAAACACAAGTGGCAACAATCAAATACAAATAGAGAACACACATCATTGATTGAACACAACCACTCAAAATTGATTTAACCTGTTTCAAATGATGCCAAAAGACAAGAAGAAGCACTCTGATCACATCTTTACTCCTTTGATTTTTGTCCCTTTTAGTATTGTATACAGTACAGTGCATTGTAGGCTGTATACTGTACAATGAACAAATTGTATGGCCCTGAATATTGTGCTTTCCATTTGTTAACAGTACTGACTGCTCAATGGATTTTGACTGATTGCAGGTTCATATCAACAAAGAACAAGAATTACTGTATCACAGAGACAAAGGACAAGTTTGTGAGATGCAGGGTATAGTACTGTATAGGGGTACAAGGAGGAGGAAGAACAACATTTTTTTTGCAAAGAGCAAAGCAGAGTAGTAATTTCTGATCAGTTTTGAGCTACTATGATAGAACATGTTTTCGTTCATCAAAAGACAATGACGGAAAAAATATTACATTTGTTTTGAGATTAAAAATGTACTTCTCCCTGAACTTTTTGATGGTACAGTAAGGTGTCACGGGTAAGTCTAAACAGAATATCAGTCCATAGATATCTTTCTGGAACTATATGTTTTGAACAATGTGTTTTCAATTTTTTTATGTATTGTTTACTGACTGCTTGATAGTGTATATAATTTTGATCACTTTTTTTATGATTTGAGAGCAGTGTTTGATTTTGAACACAGGTAAAACTGTTTTGAGGCGAAAGCTTCATTTTGCAAGAGGAGTCAGAGGTTTTGTAAATAGTGCTTGAAGATGAGGTTTTGTGTTCAATGTTTTCAGAAAAAGGAGAAAGGTTTCAGAAATTGTGTTTTAGCAATTGAGAAAACTGTAATAGTAACTCTCTGGAACAAACTGACAGGCAGGGAAAACACACATTAAAACACACAACTTTTATTAGATTATAAGGCATTGCATGGATTTGCTCCAGACTATCTTTCAAAAATGCTTACAGTGAACCTATAAGGACTCTCAGATCATCATTTGTTTTAATAGTACCACAAAGTAGAAGTGCTTTTAGCCGCTGTGCTCCTTGCCTCTGGAATAACTTTCAAGATAATTTTCAGTCTACATTAAAAATATATTTCTTTAGTCTGGCCTTCCTGTAATATCTTGTAAGGGTGGAATTCCTGCAGAGGTTCAAGCTGCAAGACTGCCGAATGACTAAAGAAATGTTATTAGCAAGATGGTAGAAAACTGCACATTTCTTGTCTGTTCAACCCACTGCCACTTATACCAACGACGGAAATAAGCGCAGTTACAATAGCTTAATATGTGGGAGATGAGATTGTATTGCAATTTGTAGCACTTCATAGTCAACACCAAATCAAAACTAGTTAGCACATAAGTCCGGCGTCCGACCAGCGCGGAAGGTCTTTACTGTCCTTTTCTCGAGGCAAAGTATTTTTTTTATTAAATGCAATATATTAATCATATATTTACTCGTTATTTCATCTGACTCCATAAATGAAAGGTTTTAATAATATCTGTGCCTCACTAAAAGTGAGCGAATGTTTGACTATTCCGTTTAACTCTTCAATGAAAATAATGTCAAAGTCAGTTAGAATAATCAAATGTAACAATTTATTATGTCAGGTAAATGTATCATGCCAATTTCATAATCAATTCAAAGATAATCGATACAAAACATCAATTGCTCTGGAATAGAGAGAAGATGCAACCCAACATTAAGAAATACGTGAGGCTAAGAGATCTCTCTCTTAGCCTCACGGACCAATCTGAAGTCCAGAAAAGGCCCCGAACTCCCTGCTGTATTTCATTAAATAGCCAGACCTCGGAAACATGGAAACATGTGCTAACAAAAGAAATTTGCATTCAGAGGTCGCACCTTTTGGGAGTGTGTGACCATTTGTCTTGAGAGACCACCTTCCTTTAAACTCTTAAAAACCTTATTACCTTTTGTTTTACTTTTGAGACATTTGTACCAGTCGCACTGTGACATTTTAAATGATACCAAACATGAAAAATACTCTGTGTTAATCATTCACATTAAACTATACATTTTCTTGGGTGAATTCAGGTGATCATCTGAGCATGAGAGAGAGGGGGTGAGGGGAGAGGGAAAGAGATGTAGAGTCGGATGACTCGGAGGTGAAACTTTCGTCTCAATGGTGCAGGAGGGCCAGTTCAAATGGTAATCTCCAGAGAGGTCCTTTTGTCCTCTTAGGGTCTGGTCGCCCCCGAAACAGACTGTCCGGCATTTCCTAATTTATCAATTCTTACAGTTGTAATTGAAAAGGTTTAATGACAAAATATGGTTATGGTAACACTTAAAATAGTTACAAAACAGATGTATGAGATGATGATAACTTATATTATTAATTGTACCCAGCATATTTGAAAAATGTTACCAGGGAGAGAGGGAGAGACAAATTCCATACCAATCATTTCATACCAGCTCAGAAATAATTACGACCAATTCACAAACAGAAGTGGGAAAAGTCTACTTGAGCTCTGTCGATCACTGGGCCTGTATATAGTGAACGGTCGCATACGGGGAGACTCTTTTGGTTGTTATACCTTTAATTCTTTCCTGGGCAACAGTACTGTCGATTATTTCATCACAGACATTGACCCAGTGCATCTCAGAGCATTCACAGTCAGTCCTCAAACACCTCTGTCAGACCACTGTAAAATTACACTATATTTAAGACGAACTCATACCAATGAATCACACAGACAGCCCTCCCATTTACTGAAGCTGCAACAACCCTACAAGTGGACAAAAAACAGCACAGAAAATGATCGAAATGCAATAGAAAGCCAAACGATCAAATTATTATTAGACAAATTTATAATTAACACATATTCACAAAATAAATTATAAATCTGGCACTAAGTGACATTACCAACATATTCCACCAAACAGCATCCATGTGCAATTTGAAAAAGAAATCATCAAAAAGGAAACCAAAAAACACCAACGAAATGTGGTTTGACAGTGAGTGCAAACATATCTGAACAACTTTACGAAATCTTTCAAATCAAAAACACAGAGATCCTGACAATGAAGAACCCCGCCATCAATATCATGAAGCTCTTAGACTGTACAAACAAACTCTAAGAGTAAAAAAGGAAAAACACACAGAACAATTATTTCAAGCAATGGAGGAGTCAATAAATACCAGTAACTTCTGGAACAACTGGAACACTCTCTATAGACCACAACAGGAAGAACTGGCCATTCAAAACGGGAACATATGGAGGACACACTTTGAAAATCTGTACAAAACAATTGAAACAAATCCTGCTTGAAATGAATTAAAAACCAAATTAGAAATCCTGAAAATAAATAAAATTAAAGACAATCAGAGCCCCCTATTTTCCCCAATCACTGTAAATGAGCTTACAGATAGACTACATGCTTTAAAACCCAACACGGCATGTGGCATTGATGGAATATTACAGTTTTTCTCGATTGCTTAAACACTGTAACCAGGCTTTTGAACTAAAATTTCAAAACCATAATGCCATTTATCAAAAAGCACACCCATTTCACTAAACTATAAACACTATTCCCTGTTTTGACACATGAGTCAGATTTGTTGAACTGTCACTGCAAAAGTCTAGACACAAATTCCTTCATTTCTCATTGCCTAGACCATGTTGTCATTCAGAAAGCACTAACATTCAATATTGTTCACTCAAGTCAGCACAGCTTCAGCTCAGTTAGCACACAATTACCCAGGTGGAAACACTAAGGGCCCTATCTTGCACCCAGAGCAATTGACTTTGTACACCGATGCATGTATCATTCCTATTTTGCACCCGCGCACAGCGGATTTTTCCCTCCACAGACGCACGTCGGTAAACTAGCAAATGAATTTGCGCTCCCGGGGGCGGTTCAGCGAAAAGAGGAGGCGTGTTCCGGCGCAAACGTATTTTGCAGGTTTAAGGGCGCATGCTTGGCCATAACCAATGTAGCGTGTGCACAACGCGCATACACTTTGCTTATCTCATCTACACACAGACACAGCAGTTCTCATTTTTAGAAAACCATACATTATTACAAGGAAAAATATTAACACATGAGGGAAATCATTGTGGTGTCCATGAAGATGTGAAAAAATAGGCATAAATCTAGCTTACACATTTACCCAAATTGTTATACTCCTCTTTAACCGAAGCTAATTTGGGTGGGTTTCTCCATCTCCAATGTCACTTCTCTGTGTTATACGGCCCTGACGAGAACGTCGGTCACCTCGGCTGTGAACCGCTCCTGGCACGCGCCTGGCAAATCTGCTATTATAATATCAATCCGCCATGGAACAAGCGAGCCTGCTCTTAAAGGGAATGTGAGACGTCGCTCTGATTGGTTTATTTCACGTTACACCCAAACCACACCTATGAATAATGAAGCTACTTCAGACCAACCCATTTTAGATTTGCGTCGGGCGCAAGAGTAATTTATCCCGCCGGTATAATAGCAACAGCGCCGAGATCCGCCCACAAAGCTACTTGCGTTTCGCGCTTGATACTTGCGTTTCAGATCGTTAAAATAGGGCCCTAAGAGTCATAATTGAACACACATCAATCAGATCCTTCAATAGATAGATAAAAGGGCCCAAATCAGTTTACTGAGTTTTGGAACAATGGATCCAGAAAGACATGAAGGAAGAGATCGAGGAGGGATAAGGAGGAGGAGGACGAAGGGCAAGAGCAAGAAGACAAGCAGTCTCAGATGAAATTCAAGCCACTCTAGTTGCCCATGTCTTTATCAATGGTATGACTATGAGGGAGGCTGGGCTACGAGTAAGGCCAAATTTGAGTCGCTTTACCGTCGCCTCGAGAACCTTCAGGGAGGTGTGGTGGCAAACAAAATTCTATCACTGAATAAGAGACAAACATTTCCAATAGTCTTTGATGAGGTTTATTTTCTTGCAAGAAAAGGCCAGCAGTCGTACAGTCACACAGAGTGACACAGAGTGTGACAGTGAAGGGAGGGCATCCTTTCTCCTTTATAGTCTTGACTTCCAGAATGTTATCTTTCTAGGCAAATTATGGTATTTTCAACCATATGTGGAACATTCTTAGACGTGTTCATAATATTGTCTCCTTGAGTGGAGGGCCTCCTGTCACGTCCCAACACTCTTTACCATTCCAATAAAATTCCATATTAGAAGGTTTGTGTGTGCTCTTTTACTGTCATATGATGGTCACACACATCTTACTGTAAGTAAATATATATATATATTTTTTTTAGAGGAGAGAATAAAAAAAAAGTAAAACAGGGAAAAAATGTTTGTTTTGTTTTGTTGTGTGTGTGCTGTACTGTGTAGTACATGAATATAAATAAAAGTGGCAATGTATCCATTGGTTGTGTCTTTTGTGTTCATCATGTGAAAAGGTTTGTGAGGAGGGGGAACCACAAGCAACATAACTTACCAGTTTTGGAAATGTTGTTTTGAATTAATTGCACCAGTGTGTTAGACTATGTTGTAGTGTGTGTGATTTTGAGGGCCTGTGTGTCCTGTCTGAGGGCAAAGTTTGGTTTTTCAGCAAGAGTGAATGGTTTTGAGTGTAGAGCTTCATTTTGAACTGAAAATAGGATGTTTGCAGAATTGGGTGAGACGTTATGGATTTGTGTTTACAGTTTTGAGAATACGAGGCATAGTTTCAAGAAATGTGTTTAAGCAATCAAGAAAAACTGTAAACGAAATGATCAAAAACACCAACGACAAATTCAAAACCACTATAATCAAATTATTCAACATAGTTTTGAGTGTAGGATATTTCTTTAAACAAGGAGACAAATATGAGCCAAACAATTATAGAGGCATATGTGTCAATAGCAACCTGGGGAAAATATTCTGTTCGATTATTAATATAAGATTGCAGAACTTTCTCAAAACCCACAAAATTCTGGACAAAAGTCAAGTTGGATTTCTGCCCAAACACAGAACATCTGACCACATTTACACCCTCCACACGATCATCGATAAACATGTATACCAAAATAAATCCAAAGTCTTTGCTTGCTTTATTGACTTTGAAAAGGCTTTCGATTCGATCTGGCACGAAGGACTCTTCCTAAAACTACTGTAAAATGGGATTGGAGGGAAAACATTTGATTTGATAAGCACCATGTACAAAAACAATACATGTGCTGTAAAAATAGGGAATAAACAAACAGAATTTTTCTCCCAACATCAAGGAGTCAGACAAGGTTGCCCATTGAGCCCCACTCTATTTAACATCTATATAAACAAATTAGCCAAAGCCTTAACTAATTCCACTGCCCCCGGCCCAACCCTGACGGAATCAGAGATAAATGTCTCCTCTTTGCAGATGATTTATTCATTCTGTCAAAAACAAAAGAGGGACTACAACAGCTCCTCGACGTCATAGAGACATTCAATCAAACGTGGGCTCTCAAAATGAACTTCGCAAAGACAAAAATAATGATTTTTAAAAATAGATCCAGGTGTAGGGAAAATAAATACGTCTTCAGAGCATGAAACCAAGTCCTCCAACACACCCACGAATACACATCTGGGACTAAAACTGAGTTCAACAGGGAACTTTAATCTGGCTGTGAATGAACTGAAAGCAAAAGCAATGAGAGTCTTCTACATGATTAAAAATACTATTCGACATGAAATTCCAATTCAAACCTGGCTAAAAATCCTAAAAGCAATAATTGAACCAATTGCTCTGTATGGCAGTGAGATATGGGACCTCTAAAAACCCAAGATTTTTCAAAATGGGAAAAAGAGGAAATCGAAACTCTGCATACCCAAATTTGTAAAAGCATCCTAAAAGTAAACAAAGCGACACCAAACAGCTCATGCAGAGCTGAAGTAGGACAATACCCCTTATTGATCAGTATCCAAAAAAGAGCTGTGAAATTCTACCAGCACCTGAAGCGTAGTGACCCGAGCTCATACCAGGCTGAGGCCCTGCGGTGTCAGGAGCAGAACCGACACACTCACAGCTGATGCTGAAACTACAGCCAGACCAGCACAGCACTATCTGGCCCAACCAAATTATAAAATTACAAAAACAAAATTACATTACCTATTGGAAATATGCTACTAAATCACAAAAGAAGATGGAACTCTATTTACACCTGAAAAGAGATTATAAACCAGCAGAATACCTGAGCTGTGTGAAAGAGCATAAAGTGAGAAAGACCCTAACCAGGTACAGGCTAAGTGACCACTGTCTGGCTGTAGAGAGAGGACGGCACAGGCAGAGATGGCAGCCGAGAGAGCAGAGACTGTGTTCACTGTGCTCTCAGAGAGAGGTGGAGACAGAAGAACACTTCCTGATACAATGTGATCACTATCACAGCATTAGATCGGACTATTTCACTAGATTCCAACAACTAGAACCACATTTTATGGCATTACCAAATTCAGAAAAATTAAATCATATTTTGGGAGAGAACTCTAGCTTAATCACAACAGCAGCAAAATATGTAACAGCCTGCCACAAACTACGAGAGTCAGCCAGTGGACAAAACTAAAGTCAGAATCATTCTTATCTTGTCTGAATGTTGGTACAAATGTAAAAAATAAAAAAATAAATAAAACAAATTTTTTTTCTTGTTTATATAAATGTATTCATGCAATTGTTTACTTACTGATTTATTGAAATTATTGATTATTTGTTCATTGCTTACGTAATGGCCAATGCTTTGGCAATACTGTACAAGTCATGCCAATAAAGCTCATTTGAATTTGAAAGATAGAGAGATAGAGAGATAGAGAGAGAGAGAGAGAGAGAGAGAGAGGGAGAGGGAGAGGGAGAGGGAGAGGGAGAGGGAGAGGGAGAGAGGGAGAGGGAGAGAGAGAGAGAGATACTTTTGACTTTTTAAAGCGATTTATTCCACCATTAAAAAACTTTTTAACATCTAAAAAACATAATTTATATAAACATTACCATTTAAAAAAGAGCTCTTCACCTTCTATACAAATTAAACTTTTGTTTGCACACCATTTCTTCTCAAACTTTAGATTACAATTCATTTTATTAAATTCATATTCTAATCTTGTCCTAGATTCAACCAAGGCCTTGAATAAATTAACCATATTAACTTTTTGTCCTTCCATTTCAATTTTATAAGCCTTCCAAATGGCCAATTTTGCTTAACCAACCAAAAAACATGAAAAAGTACAGATGTCCCACTTATCGCGAGAATACTTACACCCAAAAATAAACACTGTTTTTGAAAAAATTATCCCTAAACTACTCAAAATTCTATCCAAAACATTAAAAAGCGGAGATAATTTACAACATTCGCAGAAAACATGAAAGACTGTGTCAAGTTCATTACACAAAGTACAAAATGAAGAATCTGAATATTCACATTTAAACAGAAAAACTTTTGTTGGTAATGCACAATGTAAAATCCGCCACTGTAAATCACCAGACCTTTTTGGTAGGGGGTTTTTATACAATAACCGCCATGAAGGTGATTTATTCTCTGTCACTTATTCTGAATGATTATTACCAGCCAAAAAATGTGTAATATATTCCCACAAAGATGTAGGAAAGTATGTTTTCAAATTCTTTAATATATTTCCAACAATTCTCTCTGATCTACCTCCAATATTTGTAGTAAAATGTTGTACTGAAACCCACTCTCTATTTGTCAAATCAATCAAATCTCCAACTTTAGTTACACCAGCTAAACCAAAGCTAGAAATATCAACGCTAGACATAATAAAGTCTGGGAAAACCAGGGATTGTGAAAAAGTGGTTCATTAAAGCCAAAATGCTCTTTTCGCTCCGGCTTAAAATAACTCCAAACTGTTACGAAGTGGAGGACGCAGTAAGATCCATTTGCAGCTTTTATTAGAGTGGTCAGACAGGCAGGGTTAAACAACAGCAGACAGAACAACGGAGAGAACACAGAGCAGATCGGGGTCACAGGCAGAAGTCAGGGCAGGCAGCAAAAGGCAAAGTCCAATTAACAATCCGGGTAAAGGCAGGCAGAGAACAATCAGGAGTCGAGATACACAGTCCAAGGTCAGTAAATGAGAACAGCAAACACAGGCATAAACGCTCGGAATTGAAAGCCTGGGCAATGCAATACTTCGGAGAGAAGTGGAGTGTGGAAGTGGCTTTATGTGTGTGTGAATGAGGTGCAGGTGTGTGTAATCAGTGCAGTGCAGGTGTATGAAGTAATCAGTCCAGGTAGATGCAGGATGGGAATTGTAGTCTCTGAGTAAATATGAGAGTCCGGTGTGGAGTGCCCTCTGGTGGCTCTCAAGGGCATTCCAGCTGGTGACCGTTACATAGCCCCTCCCCAAAGAGCGGCTTCCAGACGCTCAAAAACTGTCCAGGTGGGAGGTGGCCCGGAGGCGGATCCGGGGGCGGGATGGAGGGCCAGGTCCGTGGAGCGGAAGAGGACCTTGAGACTGCGGTAATACGGAAGGCCAGATCGGAGCAGGCTGTGCAAGCGACCAGGGCGGAGCAGGCGGAGCAGGCTGTGCAGGCGACCAGGGCGGAGCAGGCTGTGCAGGCGACCAGGGCGAAGACCCTTCGGGCAGCCACGGCGGTGAAGACCCCTCGGGCGGCCAGGGTGGAGACGACCACTTGGGAGGCGACGACCCTTCAGGAGGTGACGACCCTTCGGGAGGCCAGGGAGGTGACCATGGCACAGGAACAGACATTGGTTCAGGAACAGGAACAGACACCGGCTCAGGGAGAGCGGCGGCCATCTTGTCCGAAGACACTGGCTCGGCGGAGACCATCTTGTCCTGAGACACTGGCTCGTTGGAGACTATCTTGTCCTGAGACACTGGCTCGGTGGTGGCCATCTTGTCCGAAGACACAGGCGTGGAGTCGGCCATCTTGTCCGAAGACACAGGCGTGGAGTCGGCCATCTTGTCCGAAGACACAGGCGTGGAGTCGGCCATCTTGTCCGAAGACACAGGCGTGGAAAGAGGAAGAGGAACAGATTCAGGCTCAGGCCCAGGAACAGATTCCGTCTCGGCGGGACGAGACTCTGGACGGGCGGACGTAACGTGAAGCTCTGGCTCTGGCTCGGCAGGACTGACGTGAAGCTCTGGCTCTGGCTCGGTAGGACTGACGTGAAGCTCTGGCTCTGGCTCGGTAGGACTGACGTGAAGCTCTGGCTCTGGCTCGGCAGGACTGACGTGAAGCTCTGGCTCTGGCTCGGCAGGACTGACGTGAAGTGCAGGCTCGGCTGGACTGACGTGGAGCGCGGTCTGAGGGGACACTGCGGGTTCAGGGAGCTTCTTCTCCTCCTCGCCCACAGGAAACAAGGAACCGCTCCACAACAGGGCCAGGTCAACGTACCTTTCTAAAGACCCGTGCGGATCAGGTTCGGGCATCAGAGACCGGAGTGGTTCCGATAATCCCCCGCGGAAGAAGATCATCAAGCACTGGGTGCTCATTTGTGCAAGATGTGCCAGCTCGAGGAATTCTGCGACATAATCCTCGATGGCGCAATTCTCTTGGCGAAGACGGATGATCTGGACATCAGGACTCCAGGTAGGCATGGCTGCTGGATCTAGGTTTGGCGAAGTATTCTGTTACGAAGTGGAGGACGCAGTAAGATCCATTTGCAGCTTTTATTAGAGTGGTCAGACAGGCAGGGTTAAACAACAGCAGACAGAACAACGGAGAGAACACAGAGCAGATCGGGGTCACAGGCAGAAGTCAGGGCAGGCAGCAAAAGGCAAAGTCCAATTAACAATCCAGGTAAAGGCAGGCAGAGAACAATCAGGAGTCGAGATACACAGTCCAAGGTCAGTAAATGAGAACAGCACACACAGGCATAAACGCTCGGAATTGAAAGCCAGGGCAATGCAATACTTCGGAGAGAAGTGGAGTGTGGAAGTGGCTTTATGTGTGTGTGAATGAGGTGCAGGTGTGTGTAATCAGTGCAGTGCAGGTGTATGAAGTAATCAGTCCAGGTAGATGCAGGATGGGAATTGTAGTCTCTGAGTAAATATGAGAGTCCGGTGTGGAGTGCCCTCTGGTGGCTCTCAAGGGCATTCCAGCTGGTGACCGTTACACAAACACAGATCCATAAAACTTGATCTTAAACATGTCCTTTACAACATTTTCTGAGATCAGAAACATTTGCTTATCAAAACCCATCTTTTTTTTCTCCATAGAATGGCAAGACCAAAACTGATCCAAGGTATAGAGTCTGAAGAATAAAGCAGTTTGGGGGCAGTTTGTAACTTCATGGCTTTCACCTCAGAGACTAGATGAATTAATCCTTGACCACCCTCAATAACAGGAAGACAAAGAACCCCTGGAGGAACCCAATAATTGCCCCCCCCCCCCCCCCCCCCCCCCCCCCCCCCCCCCCAAAAAAAGTCAACAAAAGGCTTTGTGAAGTTGCGATAAAAGCTCTTTCGGAGGGTCTAACACTGTTAGACGATGCCACAGCATCGAGGCGGCTAGATTGTTCACTACTAACACTCTGCCTCTGTAAGAAAGTTGGGCTTGAATCCATTTCCATCTCTGGAGCTTGCCTGTCACTTTTTCTAGAAGTCCTTCTCAATTATTTTTCATAAAATGTTCAGTCCCAAAGAACAGTCTAAGTATCTTTACACCTTCTTTATTCCAAAGGCACTGATGTGGAAGTTGCGGTAGATTCTGATTCGACCAAAGACCTAATAATAAAGTGTCTGTTTTTTCCCAATTGACACGTGCCGAAGAAGCACTCTCATAAATGTTGAGGCATGAGATTAGATGTTTAACATCATCTTCAGATCTAATGATCACTGTGATGTCGTTGTAACGGTCACCAGCTGGAGTGCCCTTGAGAGCCACCAGAGGGCACCCCACATCAGACACTCACGTTCACTCTCAGACTACATTTCCCATACTCACTGGACTCATCACCCGGACTCATCATCTCTGATCACTCATCACAGTCACCTGTACCTTATTATCACTGATTGCATTCACCTGTGTCCCATCACCCTGTTAGTCTCAGTCTATTTATACCATGTTCATTCATTCACTCACCGCAAAGTCTTGTTTAAGTGTTACACTGCAATTCCGAGCGTTTTCCCTGGTTTCTTGTCTTTTGGTTTATTTGGATTTCTTGCCCTGTTCCCTGGATTACTCTTTTGCCTCTGGTCCCTGCCTGTTTTGTTTGTTTCTTTGTTGGTTTGTTTGGACTGCCTACCTGTGTTTTGACCTTTTGCCTGTACACTGGATTATGCCTCTGGATTACCCTTAATAAAGCTGCATTTGGATCCTCTACCCTCGTGTCTCAGAGCGGTTCGTAACAGAAGACTTCGCCAAAATATGGATCCAGCAGCTGTCAGTAATGGAGCTCTAAAAGGTGGCTATCTTCCATGTATCAGGATGGTCAACCTATCGAGAGGTATGTGAGGGATTTTCTGCCTTGCTGTCACTTAGCGTCATTAGATGACACCCAACTCATGGACCTGTTTTGGAGTGGACTGGATGAGGAGATTGCTCAGATGATGCCGGATGACAATACCGGCTGGACCCTAGAAGGGTATATCCACCTGGCCCTTTCCTTGAGCAGTTCGGCATTTACTGTGGGCTTGGCTGATGAAGAACCCTGCAAGCTCACAGTACCCCCCGAGCCTGAATCAGTTCATGTCCCATCCATCCAGCCTGAGAAGCTTCTCATCATGCCAACCATCAAGCTGGTCACCGGATCTGTCTATTACCGTCCAGGACTGGTATCCAGTGTGGCCGATTCCCCGCTGAGGTCAGCACGTGTTGCCATAAGGGCCATCGTGCATGAGTCTCGTCCCGCCGAGACTATCCTGCCTAAATCTTGTTTCGCCGAGACTGTCCTGCCTGAGTATCTTCCCGCCGAGCCAGAGCTTCACGTCAGTCCTGCCGAGCCAGAGCCAGAGCTTCACGTCAGTCCTGCCGAGCCAGAGCCAGAGCTTCACGTCAGTCCTGCCGAGCCAGAGCCTGCACTTCACGCCAGTCCAGCCGAGCCCGCACTTCACGCCAAATCTGCTGAGACCAAAGCAGTATGCGTCATGCCCGCCGCATCTGTGACAGCAAGCGTCATGCCCGCCAGCACAAAGTCTTCACCGCTGGTCCCGTCCAGCACTGAGCCCTCTTCACCGCTGGTCCCATCCAGCACTGAGCCCTCTTCACCGCTGGTCCCGTCCAGCGCTCAGCCTTCTTCGCCGCTGGTTCCGTCCAGCACCGAGCCTTCACCGCTGGTTCCGTCCAGTTCAGAGTCGTCTTCGCCGCTGGTCCTAGCCAGCTCAGAGTCCTGTTCACCGCTGGTCCTGCCCAGCGCTCAGCCTTCTTCGCCGCTGGTCCTGCTCAGCTCAAAGCCCTTGCCGCCGCTGGTCCCGTCAAGCTCAGAGCACGCTGAGACTGAGCTTCACGTCACTTCTACCGATCCAGAGACTGAGCTTCACGTCACTTCTGCCAATCCAGAGACTGAGCTTCACGTCACGTCAGCCGATCCAGAGACTGAGCCTCACGTCACGACCGCTCGTCAAGAGTCTCGTCCCGCCGAGACTGAATCTGTTCCTGAGCCTGAATCTGATCCTGATACTGAGCCTGAATCTGTTCCTCTTCCTCTTTCTGCGCCTGTGTCTTTGGACAAGATGGCCGACTCCACGCCTGTGTCTTTGGACAAGATGGCCGACTCCACGCCTGTGTCTTCGGACAAGATGGCCGACTCCACGCCTGTGTCTTCGGACAAGATGGCCGACTCCACGCCTGTGTCTCCGTACAAGAAGGCCGCCGCCGAGCCAGTGTCTCCATACAAGATGGCCGACGCAGAGCCAGTGTCTCCGTACAAGATGGCTGCCACCGAGCCAGTGTCTCCAGACGAAATGACTGCCGCCACATCGCCTGAGCCCTCAGCAGAGATGGTCGCCGACACGCCTGAACCTGAGCCCTCAACTGATATAACCGCTGCCACGGCGTCTGTTCCTGTCCCTGAGCCGGTGTCTGTTCCTGTTCCGGTGTCTGTTCCTGTGCCCTGGCCGCCCGAAGGGTCGTCTCCGCCCCGGCCGCCCGAAGGGTCGTCTCCGCCCCGGCCGCCCGAAGGGTCGTCTCCGCCCCGGCCGCCCGAAGGGTCGTCTCCGCCTCGGCCACCTGCACAGCCTGCTCCGCCCTGGTCGCCTGCACTGCCTTCTCCACCACAGTCTCCAGGTCCTCTTCCGCTCCACGGGCCTGGCCCTCCATCCCGCCCCCGGGTCCGCCTCCGCTCCACCACCCTCCTGGACAATTTAGGAGCGTCTGGAATCCGCTCCTTAAAGGGGGGGCTATGTAACGGTCACCAGCTGGAGTGCCCTTGAGAGCCACCAGAGGGCACCCCACATCAGACACTCACGTTCACTCTCAGACTACATTTCCCATACTCACTGCCCGGACTCATCATCTCTGATCACTCATCACAGTCACCTGTACCTCATTATCACTGATTGCATTCACCTGTGTCCCATCACCCTGTTCAATGGAAATTGTGTACAAGAGACCAGAAAAAAAGGTCTTGTCAGAATTCCATTAATTTTCAGCATACTATAAACATCTTTATACAGAAGTCTTATCCATGAAGTAAACTG
Organism: Leuciscus leuciscus; assembly: GCF_965113295.1. Taxonomy (NCBI): domain Eukaryota; kingdom Metazoa; phylum Chordata; class Actinopteri; order Cypriniformes; family Leuciscidae; genus Leuciscus; species Leuciscus leuciscus. The sequence continues at coordinate 51,010,195 of NC_138725.1, read as the reverse complement.
TTTTCCAAAGCCAAAGCCTTCAAGTATTTTGAACAGATATTCATGGTCAACTTTATCGAAGGCTTTTTCCTGGTCCAAGATCAAGATCAAACTTATGCAGTCCGGTTAAATACAACATGTCCCGCACAAGAAAAAGATTGTCAAATATAGACCGCTTTGGTACACAATAGGACTGATCTTCGTGAATAATGGATGCTAAAAATTCCTTGACACGATTTGTCAGAGCTTTAGATCATATTTTATAGTCAGTTCCCAAAAGAGAAACTGGTCGTCAGTTCGGCCAAGATCTCCTTTCTTGGGAAAAAGAGTGATTACAGCTCTTCTGCAACTCAGGGGTAAGATTTTTGATTCAAAACTTTCACAAAACACATCATACAGATCCTGTCCGATGATGGACCAGAAGGCTTTGTAGAAATCCGAAGTCAAACCATCCAACCCTGGTGATTTTCCTGAGGATTGCTGCTGAACAGCCTCAGTTACTGTAACTCGTGAAATGAAAAGGCTTTGTCTAACTCAGCTTTATCTTCTTTTTTTAAGGTGAGGAAGTCCATCTAAAAGCTGATTAGTTGTTTCAAGGTCACAAGGTTGTGCTGTATATAAATCTTCATAAAAAATTATATTTTTCTTCTCTCTAATATTCCTCTCCAATGAAAAAAAGAAAGTCGTAGAAGAATCCATGCTGTTTAAATGAAGATATTTTCCTCGTATGGATGCACAACAACTTCTTTCTTCATACAAATTCTTTCAAATCAAATTGTACTCTTTAAGCATTTTTGCAGCTTCTGTCTCTTCACCATCAGTGATGGAGCTGCTTAGCTTGAGAATTTGCTCTTCCAAGAACTGGACCTTTTCTTTCAGTTCCATCATACGACTTCTTGTATATTGCTGACAAAAGAGCTGAATCTGTACTTTTCCAATATCCCACCACTGGCCTAAAGTTTTATACTTTAACTTTCTCCCTCTCCACTCTCTCTAAAACAGAGTAAAAATTTGTACAAAAGACTTATCTTGCAATAATCTATTGTTAAAACGCCAGATATTATGGTGGGAAGTGCTCTGTGTTATGGTCATAGCTACCGCAATATAATGATAATCAGAAAATTATGTTGGCAAAATTTTACTATTAAGAAACCTCTTGCACCAGAGACTTTGTTAGAATTAATTTTTAACCATGTGTATTGTTTATCTCTAGGGAAGGCTTCCCTCCAAACGTCTACAAGATTGTGAAACTGAACAACGGTTTTGAGAGTTCCAGACAAATTGTGATTAGGTTCAACATGATTCCGATCCATAGTGTAATCAAGAGTACAATTAAAATCACCAGCTAAAATTATTATTCTATTATTTGGTATTTTTGAAATAACATTTTTTTTATAAAAAAAAAAAGAAAAGAAACTCATTCTACACCATCATTAGGAGCATAAATGTTAATAAGAGAAAAAAATAACTCATATAACTTGAATTCTATAATTTGCATTCTGCCAGGTTAAATTACTTCTTCAGCTCTGCTATCTTGTATTTGTATATCTGAAGAAATAAGAGCTGCTACACAAGTACTAACATTTGAACCATGGCTAAGGAAAGATTTGCCTTTCCACTTTTCACTTTGCCATTGCACCTGATTATTCAATCTGTGTGTTTCTTGCAGAAAATTTTAAAAAATCAAACAAAGCACACCTTTTTTCAGCACCACGACACCCATTAACATTCAAAGATCCAAAGTTTAAGGATGCCATGATGCTGACTATTAATAAAGAGACAAAAGGCGTCTGAACACAGGCTAAGGATTATTTTGTCTCCATTAAAAAATAAAAGAATATTCAAACCTTCTTTACATTACGGTTTACAGTGTTTTTTACCTTTGTTATTATCTTCTTAAGGCGATAACACTTATGTCTGCTTAGTTCTTCAAAGGTTGCTTTGTTCATTGCCATTTTACATGACACCAAAAAGCGCTTCAAATCAGGGAAAAATGTCTCAATTTGTGGTTTGCGAGCTCCTTTAGTACTATCTAGAAAGTCATTGATTTGTTTTACTGTATACAATCGAGAGCCAAAAGACTCTGATCTTTCAGCATCATCTACATCAGAAAGACTATACTCCCAAGGTCATTATCTGAATAATTTTCAGAATTAGCATATCCTGAACTCACAATGGACATCTGAGTATAGCTTTCTTCATCAGCTGCCTCTCTTTCACCTACTGCTTTATCCTTCTATAACTGTTTGCTCTTTTTCTGATTGTTTGTCCTCTTCATTTATTGTCAGATTTTTCTCCACTACTTACCAGATTTACAATCTCCTCAGCCATATCATGATTTTCTACATCTCTTAAACATACATCAGTGTTTTCTTGTGCTGTTTCAACAACAGGAACAAGAACATTATTTTATCCAACTTGTTGCTCAATTGTTTGCGAATTAGACGGCTTATCTGTTTGTAATTTGGACATGTTTGTCTAACATGCCCGTGTTCTCCGCACGACAAACACTGCATGTGATCCGAGCTAAGATTTTATAATCTTTGCCTTCGTTTGTAAGTTTCACAGCTAAGTTGAGTGGATCTTGTTGTTCGTTCAATATCATGTACGTAAAGCGTCTAAAAGACATAACATGCTTGATATATTCAGATTTTTCAGACCCAGCGGAATCATTGTTATAGGTGCTGTTAATCTGCCATATCTTTCAAGAACGCCTTGGATAGTTTCAGTCTTAATGAACGGAGGAACGTTCTAGTACGATTTTCTTTGATGGACTCAATAACGTCTCGGTTACTAACGCGACCTCGGTTCCCTTTCGAGAGGTCTCTCGTATTGCGTAAGCTAGCTTACGCTATGGGAAAACTCCTTTTCTCGAGAATATTGAAGCAAACCTTTAAAACGCAGTGCAGCTGCACAGCATACACGAATGAATGGACAGAGCGGTCATTGGCTGTGCTGCGGCAACTGCAGGAACCTATGGCGAGGCGGCTCAGACGCGCGAACCAATGAGGACACTTCGCGCCCTAGCATGTCAGAGCCCGCCAGAATGGGCGCGGCCGAAGGCTATAAAGCGCCCATCTCGAGCCATGTAAATCTAGGTTTAAACGACTGAAGCAATCCCCAGATAAAGCGCAAAGCACGGCGGGTTACGCAATACTCGTTCCCTCATCTCAGCCAGTGCTGAAGAGGACGCATGTGCAGTAGTCCTAGCTGGAGTACTGATGATGCTGAGGCCATGAGACCTAACATCCTCTGAAATCTTTTGAGAGGAGCGAGAGCGCCCGTTCTGAAAGATACCGCTATGCATTGAATGGTGAGCGCGCGCTCCCGTGTGAGGCGCACTTTCATTTGTATAGAGTCTATCACCATACCCAGGAAAGAAATATTCTGGCTGGGGGACAGTGTGCTCTTGGAAGTGTTGATCCTGAGCCCCAGGCATTCTAGATGGCTGAGGAGCCAGGATCTGTGAGTTATCAGTTGTGCCTCCGATTGAGCTATAATCAGCAAATCTTCGAGGTAGTTCAACACTCGCACTCCCCGCTGTCTCAGGGGGGTAAGTGCTGCGTCTATATACTTCGTAAATGTACGAGGTGCTAGCGATAGGCCGAAGGGAAGTACCGTGTACTGTTAAGCCTGCCCCTCAAAGGCGAATCTCAGGAATGGCCTGTGATGGGGCGATATTTGGATGTGAAAATAAGCATCTTTCAGATCCACTGAGAAAAAACAATCTCCCGTGCGAATTTGCGCGAGGATATGCTTGGTTGTCAGCATCCTGAACGGACGCGTCATCGGCGCCTTGGGTCTGAGACCGCCATCCTTCTTTGGAACGAGGAAGTAACGGCTGTAGAAGCCCGACTTGCTTTGAGAAAAGGGGACTGGTTCGACAGCTCCCTTTTCTAACAGTTTCGACACTTCTGTGCGAAGGACGTGGGCAACGTCCTTTTTCACTGTCATCTCGACCACGGCTGAAAAGCGCAGCGGTCTGCGAGCGAACTGTAGCGAGTAACCTCGTTTTATTATGTTCAACACCCACTCTGATATACCGGGGATAGCCTCCGAGGCTTTGGCCCGCATAGCTAGGCGTTGAATGAAAACTGGAGACGGGCCGCTGTGAGACAGGGACCCGGCCGTCCAGCCGCATTGCGTGTTTGCTGCTGTGTGAACAGCGCTCATGTATGGGAGCGCGCGCTTTACTGCGGGCGCACCCTTTAATACAGTTCCAGCGTGAGCCGGATGAGAAACTGATCGGGGAACAGTTTTTGTGTGTAGAGGTGCGTTCTGTACAGTAGGCACACAATCTACGTTTATAATGTCTCCCGCGCTGGTTGGGGGAGAGTTAATATTTTGTTGGCAGTGTTTATATGTAGGGATGCACACTTCATAGTGGGCACTACATTTATTACACTTCCAGCATGAGCTGGGGGAAAACTTGGGACTGTGGGAACAGTGCTTGTGTGTAGTTGTGCGTACTTTACAGTGACACATGATCTACATATGACACAGACAGAAAAGTGCTCTTTTCGTGTTTTATTTGTGTCGCCGTGAAAACGGCATTTGTTTGCAGGTGTGCGTGTTTTACACCAGACCCATTGACTGCAGTACTGACATTTCCAGTCACCTGAAAGGAGAGAACTGGGGAATGTATGCAAGGTTTTCGGGAGATTGGTCCGGCCTTGGCGAGACTCAATTTCTCCCTTTTTCTTCCCACAGCTAGGAAGACATGGGAGGCGCAGGGTCCAACACAATCCTGGGTCGGGGTCCTCGCCTCTCAGGGAACTGCTGGCGCTTAGCAGAGCGAGAGCGGTTACGGACTTCAGCCGCTGGGCGGGGCTGGGAGACCGGCGGCGCTGCTCTCACGTGCTGAGAGGGCGGCGGCGCCTTCCTCTGGCGACTCGAGGAAGAGCTGGAGTGTTTAGGGAGAAAGTGACGCATAGCCTGCGACGCCTTCTGAGCCTCGGTGTAACGCTCCGCAAACCCTTTGACCGCTGGGCCGAACAGACCGGCGGTGGAGATAGGGGAGTCGAGGAAAGCTACCTTGTCTGCGTCCTTCATCTCCGTCAAGTTTAACCAGAGATGCCGCTCAAGCACCGTCAAGTTAGCCATGCTTCGGCCAATTGACTGAGCTGTTGCTTTAGTGGCTCGCAGGGCCAGATCTGTGGCGCTGCGGAGGTCCTTAAAAGCTTCCGGTTCAGGTCCAGACTCGTCCACTGTGCGGAGAAGTTTGGCCTGAAAAACCTGGAGGACGGCCATGGTGTGTAGTGCCGAGTGGTGTGTAGTGCCGAGTATGCGCGACCGGCGAGAGCTGACGTGGTGCGGCAGGGCTTTGAAGGATGCGAAGCTTTGGCTTTCCATCCTGCAGCGGTGGGCGGGCAGAGGTGAGTGGCCACCGCCTCTTCGAGGGGGAGGGATCGCCTCGTAGCCTTTCTCCTTCGCGCCGTCCACAGAGGAGAGCGTCGGGGAGAAGGAAGGCTTTAAGCGAGCTGAGTGCGGTGCATTCCATGACAGGGAAGAAGGGGGTGGGTCTCTGCTGAGGGGCCAGCCGGCGCCCCTGCAGGAACCACTCATCCAACCTGCTTCGTGTGGGCTCCTCAGGCGAAGACCAGTCGAGCCCGAGGTCTTCAACGGCCCTGGTCAGGACGCGAACAACTTCCGTGTCGACGGAAATCTTCGCGCTAGCTTGTGTTGACGGCGCGGGGTCAGAAACGGAGCCCGCCCACTCAACGTCGGATGCAGCAAGAGAAAGGTTGTCATCCTTATCCTCTTCCTCGTCCGAAGCCCCGAAAGAGACGAGACCCGCCGCTCGGAGAGAGGGGTGCTGGTCCGCCCGCGTGAACAGGACCGGTGAGGGGGTTTCCTCCGGAGAGAGCAAGACACGCGGGGAGTGAACCGGCATGTGTTCGCTTGTCTCCGTCCGCTCTGGCATCCTTTGCAAACGGCGCTTCTTTTTGCGCGGCTCAGTCAAAGGGAGAGAGAGAGCGGGAAGTGCGGGGTCGTCCTCCGTGAAGACGGCCAGTCGAGCCCGCAGGGTGGAGAGATCCAGGACATCGCACTCAGGGCAGCCGCCCTTGGCGAGTGCAGCTCCTGCGTGGTCGTGTCCCAGGCAGGAGATGAAGAGGACGTGCAGGTCTCCACGGAAGAGAGGGCCTCTGCACGAGGCGCATGAGGTGCGAGGCATTTGAAACAACGCCTCAGAAATGTCTCTTTTAGAGTGTGACGCAGCTGCGAGCACACTAAACAATTGCGTTTGTAAAGGATATAGCGCGCCGGATGGCACAGCAGAACAGCGGGTTGAAGGCGGCGACGGTAGAGCCAGCGTCCTCAAACTGCAAAGCAGGTGCTGATCCGCTGAAGGCTTTTCGACGGCGGCGTGTAGCTTTATTCCGGAGGTCAGCGAAGTGGAGATTCGCTGAAGAAGTTAAAATCTAGATTTACATGGCTCGAGATGGGCGCTTTATAGCCTTCGGCCGCGCCCATTCTGGCGGGCTCTGACGTGCTAGGGCGCGAAGTGTTCTCATTGGTTCGCGCGTCTGAGCCGCCTCGCCATAGGTTTGTGCAGTTGCCGCAGCACAGCCAATGACCGCTCTGTCCCTTCATTCGTGTATGCTGTGCAGCTGCACTGCGTTTTAAAGATTTGCTTCAATATTCCCGAGAAAAAGAGTTTTCCCATAGCGTAAGCTAGCTTACGCAATACGAGAGACCTCTCGAAAGGGAACGGCAGTAGCCTACTGGCACAAATGTATCATTAATCGTAATTCCACGTTCAACCAAACCATCAACCATCTGAACATCGGCAAGAAAAACAACAACAGCTTTGTTCATCTTTGAAGCTGACTTGATATTTAACCCAACCTGTTCGCTGACTGTGTTGTGGTTTAATTCTTTCTTTTCAGGGAAATGACTTCAGAGATTTTCGATACCAGAAATATTAGACTTTATTAACAAACAAAGCCGAGAGACCCTCTGCAGAAAGACCCCCCCTCTGCAGAAAGAACCCTGCAGAAAGATTGTCCAGCAAACGTATATACCTACATCCTTCTCCCAAATATGGTAATACATTCTATAGGTATTTTGAGAAATAGTTTGTACCATGTGACATTACTGAAATAGAATTCTCTGCTGTAACCACACAGTTCTCAGGTTCCAAAGTCACCCAAAGACATACACAGACAGAAAGGAAATAATAGTGTACAATGTGTAGCCAAATCACTTATTTTCTAAACAACAAAATCTTCAACAACTGCAACCTCCACACCTTCCACAGATATTGAATCATCAGATGTGCATTTCAATCCATGCCTAAGGCTACGTTTACACGTGGCCGGTTATTTTCATAAACGGACATTTCACCCTCTCCGTTTTCAGAAAAGTGTTTGTTTATATGCCGTCAAGAGCATGCCAAACCTGTAGGTGGCAGTGTAACGAGAAGCTCAAGCCCATGTTAGCCAATCAGAATCCCGAAAATATAGGTTGCACCTTTGACGCAATGCAAGTTCTGTCGCATACTGTGACGTCGACTGCCTAAAACTCAGTTTTTCTCAGTTTACATGCAAACGTGCAAACAGAGTTCTCCAAAATCTCCACTCCACCGGAGTTTTTAGAAAGAATCGGTTTCAGAGGCGAATTCTCCGTTTGCGTGTAAACGAGGGGCACAACCGAAGGGAAATGTAACCATGTACGTGTAAATGGGGCCTAAGAGTCAAGCGTGAGAAATCTCTGCTTGACCCCATTTATCTATGTTGTCCGACCTCAGTCGGCGCTCAAAAAAAGTTTGTTAATTAAATGTAATCCTTTAATGAAATCTTTAAAATAAAAGAAACGAAAAAAAAGATTAAAGTAAACAAACTCTCAAAAGCATGCTCCCGAACTCTAATTCTTCCCACTAACCACAATCCCTAGAGAGAGAGAGAGAGAGAGAGAGAGAGAGAGAGAGAAAGAGGAAAGAGGAGGTAAAGGAAGAGAGCCCCAAGAAAGGGACCCAGAGAATCAGAGAGCCAGAGCATAAAAGAGACAGAGCAACAGTTTCAATCTTCTTTTATCCTTTCCTGACCATGTGACTTTAACCCAACTGTGAGACGTTTAAACTGACCACTCAGATAATTCGAACTTTCCCCACCATACTAAAGGTGTGACAATTAATTGACCCCCAAAATACAAACATTTTGGCATACAGGCCTAGATCACTATCAGTCCATCTGTGCCTTTAGGAACTCCAAATGGTCCTTGTGGTAGAAAGAGGGGGTAGAAAAACAGTCAAGCAAATGTCTTTGTTCATTTAAAATATCTTGGATTATTTCAATTCTACAATCTTATAATGCATTTTATATATTTCATATGTTTTTCTTAATTTTTTGTTATTTTATGCCTTAGTTAATCCTTATCCTTAACTTTATTCTTATTCTTGTATTTTACTGGGTCTACTATCTATTGTATCTATTGTTTCTTTTTTGCCTGTAAAGCACTTTGAACTGCATTGATCTGTTTGCTATATAAATAAAATTTACTTGCTTGGTAGCCATTTGTCTGCTGTCTGGTCACCTTAGCCAATCCCGCTCTTTTGCCCATTTTCAGTTATCCGGGAGTGACGCTCTGCCAAGATGGCGACAGCAGGCTCCGCCCACTTTGGGCTTCTAAGTCCATATTTTTGTCTTTTTATTTCTTTTTGCCCCATGGACCTGCCTGTCCAGCTGGATGACCATACCCGGGACCTAGTCAACCTGTCGTGCCAAACTCACTACCCAGACCACTCGCTCCGTGCCTTTTATTACACCAGCCTTATAGCTAGCGGTCCAAGGCACACCAGTGGATAGTACACGGGAAGATTTTGCAGTGTTTGTGAAGTGGGTGCTGGTCAGTGGCGGCTGCTGGTATTTCAAAGAGGGGAAGCTCATTTTCGGCCTACATCATAAAAATTGTCTATTTATTTACAGTATACGTAAATTCTGCCCTACGTTCCTTTTCAAGAAAATGCTCTGTGACCCTATCATACCAATAGGCATCTTTTCCATTGACTTGACCCGTGTCCTCTCAATGGCCAGCAGAGTTAGGTATAATTCTATAAATGTAATTCTATAATAAAGGTATAAATAATAATATAATAAAGTATAATTATACTACTAATAATATATATTATTAATTATTTTAATAATTATTTTTTAATTATTACTACTAATAATAATATAAAATATATAATAAGTAATAATATAATAAAGGTATAAATGTATAATTGTTTGAAATGTATTATGAAAATTGGCTAGCAATTTCGACAAGCAAAAACCAAGAAATAGGTTGCAGCAGTTTGTCTTTCGACTATACTTGCAAAGTCCGAGATGGGACTGAGCTCGAAGAGCTTCAGAATCAGCGACTTTTTATTGTATGAAAACGCTGTCAATCAAAAGGAGATGCAGCCTTTCGACAGACCCTCCAATCATCACGCAGAAGCCCGGAGTCCAGGCCAACCCACTCCTAGTTTAGAAGCACAGAAAAAAACTGTTCAAAGCAGCCCCATTGAAGTCAATGGACACTAGGCTTCAACAGGGAAAATGCACTGTGAAGCTACGTGAATGTATGAGAAGGAAATCGAGTCAGCCGACCTGCTATATGTAACTGATTCTGAACGAACTCGTCTTTGAGATTAATGTTTTCTAACGCATTTTTAGTCAATAAAATGTTAACACAATAGTACATATTTGACCATTATTGTTTTGACATTATAGGGGAAGCCGAGCTTCCCTTGCAGTCTTAAAGAAATCCCCACTGGTGCTGGTATGTAAAGGATCTCCATTTACCATCTGCCCAGCCGAGGAGGACATCGCTCCACTCCGCACCCAGAGACCAGCCAGCCACCAGCCATGATCAGGACGAAGATTATGAGCCCACCACAGACGGAGAACCTGAGCCTGTAGCGAGAGACAAACCAGAGCCAGAGTCTTACCAGGTTTGTGAGTCGGCTACATCGACCGTTCCTGTGGGGCTGCTCGTGGAGTTTGAGGGGATGGAGTGGAAACCCTGCCCTCATGTCCACAGTCGAGGTGATGCTGGATCCAATCTCAATGGACAGTTATGGTGTGAATGAGTTTAAAAAGGATGTATCCCTTTTTCTCCAATCCCCACTGGTCCCGCCCAGCTCAGACTTTTCTGTGTCGACCCCGCCTCCGCTGGTCCCTTTCAGCATCCCAACTCATCTATCCACCCCGCTGCGCTGCATGGATGCACAATCTAGCTTCCAGTCATCAGCTCCGTCCTGGCAAGAGAATCCCTTGGCTCCATGTCAACCCTCTGAGCCCTCACCCGGGGTTTGTCAGTCAGGTGTGTACCCTACTACACCACGGTCTTCCACTCCTCTGGCTGTGCTTTGTCTCTCCATCCCTTTGCCTCCGTCAGGCTCCTTCTTTCTTCCAGCATTGCCTTGGTCCTCGCCAGTGTTGTGTGTAACGCGTTACAAAGTAACGCGTTACAGTAACGTAACTACTTTTTTGGGTAAAAAGTAGTGTAACGCGTTACTACTAAAAATTTGGTAACGAAACGTAGTTCCTTTTTCAATTCGCCGCAACGTTACTTTTCCCATGGATATATTTGACAGCGACACTGCCTCAGCTGCGCGCTTGAGAGAAGAGAACGGTTGAGAACTGAAGAAAACGATTTAAGGCCATTGCACACTGAGTCCGAAATTCGCATCCGAAATTTTTTTCTCACGTTAAAAAAACCGTTATGTCAATCACGCTTGCACACTGTCTACGAAACTTTCGTCCGTAATAAAAAAATTCAGATCGGGTTCGATTTTCTGCGTTTTTCGCATCCACAGCCAGTATTTTGAGAGGTTTTTTCACAATTCAGAGCCACCGTACAACTAAAAGCGAACGACAAAATCCACAATGGATTTAGCAGCCAATTCGATCACTAATCATGTATTATTTGGGTATAAAATATAACCTGTATACAGCTGTTCTGTCTGCCCAGCGCTTCCGCCGCCCGCTTGCGTGTGTGTGTGTGTGTGTGTGTGTGTGTGTGTGCCCATACCTTAGACATACTGCCAGTCTCTGTTCAGGATCGATTGGTTCACGGAAATTGGTGGTCTTGTTTTTAATATGTGGCTCCAGTATCGCTAGCAAAGCATCAAACTGTTCCACTGACATTCTGAGGTAAATTTTGAATCGCTCGGGATAATTTCGCAACTCCTTGATAAGGAGGTGAAACTCTCCTTCCTCTCGGCGCAATCTCAGTATTGGGTGGACCCAATATTTCCTCTTTCTTTTTCTCTTTTTAAGAAGAAAGAGGGCAACAAAATCATCCCCACTGCTACCCTTGACGAATACATTTTGTATTTTTTGCGTTTTTTTTTTTTTCAGCAAAGGTTTAATAAATACGCATCGGACTCAGTGTGCAAGGTTTCTGTGCGTGACGAATTTTAAGGCTGACGAACATGAAAAAACGCATACGAAAATTTCGGACTCGGTGTGCAATGGCCTTTAGTTTCATTTATGTTTAAATTAAATTAAATAAAAAAATTGCGTGTGGAGACATGATTTTGACCACTTTATTAAGTTTGTTTTTGTAGAAAACCTGTATTTAAAATGAATTTCGTTTTGTATTAATTGTATCTTAATTTTAATCAATGTTTTATCAACCAATTGGCTGATTTTAATAAGAAGTAAATTAAAGAAAACTATTTAGTTTCATATTTATGTTTAAATTAAATAAATAAATAAATAATTTAATCTATGTTGATTATATGAAAAGTGAAAAGCGTGAGTAAGATCATAATTTTGTGCAATATATCGGGAGATAAATGGAGTGGGCAGACATGATTTAGACCACTTTATTAAGTTTGTTTTTGTAGAAAGACTTTCTTTAAAACGAATTTCGTTTTGTATTAATTGTATCTTAATTTTAATCAATGTTTTACCAACCAATTAATTGCCTGAATTTAATAAATAAGTAAATATGGCATGCAAAATAATCATGACGGCACCAGCGCGTGAACTGGAGCTCCTCTCCATACTGTAAATGAACCGAAACTCATAAGCTACTTGTCTCACAGACCTGAGAAATATATAGAAAGCTTGAATATGTGTACTTTTAAACAAAATATTTTTTTTTTCTCTCAAAATCTCTTTTTTTTCTACTCCCTTGATAGAGTGAGTCGTATGTCTGAAAACTAAGCTTATGTCTTCTATATCATTTTGTCCTATGTTATCAAGACGCGATTCGCACCGGTGTTAGAGAGCAGGGAAGCTTTATTGGCTGTTGCCGAAATTTAAAGTTCGGTGGATAGGGGAAGCGGAGCGGAGAGAAGTGGCGCGAGCACGCGGCTCATCGCGGAGTGTCGCACTCTACCCCATGATGCAGAGCCGGCTGAGAATAAAAGTTGCCGCACACAGCAGCGCCAATGAGAAGGACTTTTTTTCTTTTGAAATTGATACTATTTTTTATAATAAAGAGCACAAAATAATTACCTGTTATGTCCTCCATTATAACTTTATGTCTACATATTTAGGAACAGATATTGGGTTCTGCCCAAAGTCAAGCAACATAAAAGTAACGTAAAAGTAATGAGTAACGTAAAAAGTTACTTTCCAAACGGGGTAACTAAGTAAAGTAACGGATTACTTTTTTAAAAAGTAACGAGTAACGAGCAAACACTACTTTTTAAAAGTAACTTCCCCAACACTGGTCCTCGCTCCCTCCGGGCTCCACCCCGGCCTGCCGTCTTCTCCATTCCAACTGGGACTCCTCCACCAGGGCCATTTCTAGGCATAGGCAAACTAGGCGGTCGCCCAGGGCGTAAACAGCTTTGGGGCAAGAGTGAGAGCCCCCACCCCACCAAGAGATTTTTTTTAATTTATATGTATTTTATTATTATTATTATTATTATTATTTCTATTATATTATATTTGCACTAAGTGCCTGTCTTTTTGGCAAAAAGACACCCACCTCTAAATATCTACAGTGGCATAGGTCATAGGGCGTGAGGTGCTTGAAAGTAGCTTTTGACACGTTCGACCCGAGTTCGAATCCACCTTTTGCCGAACTCGCTCTTCTCCCTTTTCCCAACACATGAGATGTAAAATGTATAGCCTAGCATAAATGTCTCTAACGTTATATTTTGCCACCGAACTTAAATCGAAACCATGAAATGGCTTTGTGACTTTATAAAACAGCAAAAGACTTTTTTTTTAAGTATCCTATATAGCCTATATAATATGGCATTCTGTTTGTGCTGCGTGATTTAAAGTAGCACTATGCAGCTTTGCCCGCAGGTTTCTCTATAGAGCTCCCCCTACAGCTTCGGAATAGATATTTGACAACACTGTCGTCAAAACTCGTTGGCGACTCTCCCCCCTCCCATCTTCTCCCGCTGGTAATGTACATTTGTTTTCAAAGAACCCGGCGAATGTAAGGAGCCATGTCCACTGAGGTATGTATGATACACAGAAGGCTAGCATATAAATGTTTAGATAGTGTATGTGTGCAGTGCCGTAAAGCAATTCATTACATCGCAAGACCTGATATCACGCAATACCACCGGCCCAAAGTTGCAAGAGTGTTTTTTCGGCTCACAGGCACTTGGGGGGTGCGAGACGACCACCATTCAACCCGAAAAAAGTCATATAACTATTCCAATGACTCCGAAGCTGTTCGGTTGAGGTAAAAAAAGTTACTTAATTCACCTTTAAAGAGAAGTGCACACTTTGCTCACGCGATCAGCATGATCTGGTGTTTTATTCAAAATAAAAGCTCAAGGGTTTATTTCTTGCAAGTGAAGAAATTAGGACAAAAGTATTGTAATTTTCCTATAGTGTAATGTAAAATATACTTTTGAAATATTCATTTTCATTTATACAGTACATTTATAGGCTATACGGATTTTATGTCATAGGAATATTTATATAAATCATAAACATCAGTGATAATGTAATTTAGACTTGAGACTCTAGACTTGCTTTTTCTTTGTTCAATGTGGACAGTTGATGGATTGAAGCTGATTGAAGCTCTTAATTTCAAACTCTCAAAGTGCACCAGATTGATGCATTTAACCTTAAAATGTACAAAATGTTCTCGCCTAGGGTGCCAAAAAGGCTGGAAACTGCCCTGTCCTCCACTGTCGTCTCCATCTCAATCAGTCATCACCATGGTGTCATTGAGGGCTTCTCCACCATGGCTCCTCCCTTCCTCAACGCTGCCGTGGTATTCCATCCTGCTGGTCTCTGGCTCCCTCTGCTCCTGGCTCCTCCCTTTTTCCACTCCCCATAGACTGTTTTGCCTGCTCCTAACTGTGTTTGTCTCTTTCCTGTTCCTCGTCGCCCACCCTCCTCAGTTGGACTGTTAAGGCACGACGACGCACCTTTCTGGAGGGGGCGTACTGTAACATATATTCTCTGTTTTGATTCTGTTTTCCTGTTTGCCCTGTCATTTGACCTGTTTCATGGATGAATTTCCCCCATTATGTATTCTTAGGATTATTGGATTAAAGACTTTTGATTGAGCTATTCGTCTTCGTGCACTTACTTACACAGCGACTCGTGACAGTGCACAATAAAGTTCAAGTACAAGTCCACATTTGCTTGCAGAGTATATGGTTTAAACAAAGTAATAATTACATGCTTCATGCAAAAATATACAAAATCAAAAAGGCTACTGTTAAACATCAAATGTCAGTGTGCATCTAGAGAAGAAAAGCATAAGGTTATTCTAATAGTTCAGTCAGGAGCTCAGAGAGGTTTCATTTTGACAGTATCACCAGGAAACACCTGCATATTTGTGGGAAGAATCTATCCGGTCTGTTAAAAATATATTACATAAACAGTCACAGTTAACCATTTCGGTTTCAATTTTAATTGTGATATTTAGTTCAGCAAATACAATATAAAGATTGGATTTTAAATACCAACAGCTCTAAGATTATCAACAGAACAATCTCATTTACTTCAACTAAACTGTCAACCCATCATATTTTGTTTCTTTTTTGAATGGGCTTTTTTGTTTTACTTAGCCTACTCCCAAAAGTTGATTATATATATATATATATATATATATATATATATATATATATATATAGGTCAATGTAAATACATTTGACAAATCAATTGGATAAACACAGTAATTTAAGTTTACGAAATAAACCAAACAAAATGATTACAGTGTAATAGTGTAATTGTGAATGGAGATGCAAAGGTTTTAGTGAAACTGAAAAGGTTGTATAGCAGGAAAATAATAATGATGGCATATTAGGGAAAGAGGCATTAAAATACACACACTCAATACGATAATATTTAGGAGTCATGACATGCAGTTAATTCAACGGAGATGTGCTGCAGAGTGCTGTACAAAAATCTCCATCATGTCATATTGAGGTTTGCCCCTTAACATTGTTGTACAAGATGTAGAACATTTGGAGCCAAACTCTATTATAAAGCCCTTCTTCATTTCTTTTTTATTTAATAATAAAAAAAAAATTGTAAGAAAAAGATCTCTTTATTTATTTCTGTTCTATTTCAGAATGTATATATCATTTAGGATCTATAACTAATTGAACTGTGATGCCAGTTGGTGTACATGGTCAAGTAATAATTTTTATTTTATTTTTAAAAAATTAAAAAATTAAAATAAAACCTTTTTAATTTGCTTGTAGATTCTCTGTGTGAAGCCTTAAGGTGAAACATGATGATGAAAAAGAGAAACACATTATGGATAAAGTGATCATTAATTTACAGATGTTTCTGACATTTTTGTTGTGAACTAAAATACTGTGCCCCACCCCATGTATACACAGAGTGACAGTCCATAACAAAAACAGACCTCTCACAAGAAAGCTTTTCATCAGATCCTGGTGTTTAAGTTCCAGTCTATATTTTGAGTCTGCTTGCAGAGTGTGGTTTAAACAAAGTAAATATTATTTTTGATTCTAAACATATAAAATAACAAGCTTATTTTTAGAAACCAAATGGAAGTGAGCCTCTAGAGAAGAAAAGCATAATGTTATTTTAACAATTGGATTCATAGTGATAATTCATTTACAGATGCTTCTGATATTTTTGTATTTGACTGAAATACTGTGCCCCCGTCATACACAGAGAGACAGTCCTTCACAAAAACAGACCTCTCACAAGAGAGCTATTCAGTCAGATCCTGGTATCAGAAAATAAACATTTATCTTTAAGATTAGCGATCATTAAATTTTCATATGCCAATGCCACTATTTATTAATATACCAGAAAGAGCTAGTTTGAGTGTTTATATAAAATGTGGGTATACACAAATCCGGCGAAACACGGAAGTAAAGCAGCGCAGCCATTACTGCGTGCCTTGCTGCTAAGGAAGTAGCGTTGGTCCTGTAGGCGGCTGTAGCAGATGTAGCTGTACGAATGTACAGATTTACGAATAAATGTTATTTTTATCTATTCATCTTTAATTTTGTACAGTAGCCCTGCTGTATGGCTACAACACTTCCCTCGGTCGACCATGCAGTCACAAACTGAATTCGAGAACTTTGCAGTTTTCTCTGTGTATTGTTACTGACACATGTACGAGTTCACTGCCTGTGAATACACATGTACTGTGTATTGTTACTGACACAGTGTACGAGTTCACTGCCTGTGAAAACCTCACGACACCTTTTAATGTGATGAGCTCATCTGCGAAGGTATGCAGTATCTGGCCAATCCATCCGGAGCTCATATAATTCTGACCTTCAATCAGTGCCCTGTAGTTTAGGTTCTGAAGCTCGCATGCCAGATGATTAATAAAATAATCTTGAATACCTGTAAGCTGCCAACTCTCACGCCTTCACCGTGAGACACACGCAACTTTTCAGCTTTTCACACGCTCTCACGCCACACATCCATTTTCTCACGCACAGAAAAATCGCGAGGCAGAAAGGACACGGAGACCGACAGACTTTCTGTGTCTATAGACAGCAGATTAGTTATGATATAAAAAAGCTCAGCTCTCAGATTCTGTCAATTTTATTACAAAATTCAAACAATAAATACCGTTTTGGTGTTTGTAAATGTGACGTGACGGATCCCTAGCGGCACGTGAACCGATCATCTCAACTTAATAGTAAATAAACACGAATGAACAATGTTAAAAGAAACAGTACAACTTACCGAAATGTATATTCATCATACATAATATCGATCAATCAGTGTTTTTTTTTTTTTTTAATTAACGCCCATCTTGTGTACCTAATATTTATCCAAATTAGTCAATATTAAATGAAATCACAAGAATTGAACTGAATTGAAATCCTGAAATTTGTTTCAAGCAATAATAAAAACTCAAAACTCTGTGGTAATGAATTTCAAAACTCTGGGCAAAATTATTTATTGAGGAATTCTGAATGAAATGACTGTCTGTCATGTAAACACGGAAATACAAATAAAAAAACCCATTGAACTCAAGTGTCATCATGAAACAAATAAAACTAACACTGCGCTTTAACATCAGCAACATCCAATCAAATCACTCCTCGTGACTGCCTGCAGCGCATGAATTTAAAAACTACGCACCAAAATTATTTACTATTTTAATTCCAAAACTCAACTGTCATGTAGGCTAAACCCGAAATTACAAATAGGCCTAAAAATCATTAAAATCATGAACTCAAGTCTCATTATGAAACAAACACAATGACTGCGCTTTAACAGCAACATCCAATCAGATCACTCCTCCTCGTAGCTGCCTGCACGTGCACTTTCCCTGGCCTCACGGCTGCAACTTGCGCTCTCTTCATCTACTCTGTCTCTATAACATAAAAAGGGGACAGAACGGTTGTATTTCTTTGTGCGTATAGAATAACAGAAACAACAAAGGTGAAAATGCACTACGCTATACCTCCTCAGATTGGGTTGCGCTGGAGGCCCGGCGCTGACATATTTCGCGGAGGATTTCGCTGCTGCCAACGCTCTCGGCTTTCCCATTATGAATTTGTGGAATTCTCCACAGCTCATTTGTAAATTCATTTTTACTTTAATTTCGCTGCGGACCAGGTTAATTGAACATCTGTTTCTAACATCAGTCCAGGCACCTTTCATGATGGAAAACACCCGCTCTGAGTAAGCATTGCTCACGGGAATGCTCAGGACGAAGGACAGCAGCTTAGAATACTGTGGGAATGCAGACCTGCTCTTTAGCGCTTGGGCCCAAAGCTCACCTACAGGGTGGCTGTGTGTCGCCAGTTTTGGCAAGACATCCTGCAGAGCACAATTCTCGTTGTAGAGCTCATCCATGTCAAGATCCTCATCCATTTGAAGGGCGGATACAACTGTGGTCAATTGCCGGTAGCTTATGTCTTGCCTTTCCTTAAGGTTGAAACACTGGAGGTTGAACAGGTGCCCAGTTTCGGAGAAGTTGAACCATTTCTCCAGGTATTGCTCCGCGGTATCATAGAAGCTGATAAATTCTTCACGGAGCCTGTCAACCCTAAAAGTAACAGAGGACGCGAAGACACGGTCAACTTTTGCTCCGAAGAAAGCATCTTTTTTGCGCTGCTGGAGTGTGGTTCGGAGGCCATTCATCAGCGCGTAGACTTCAACTGAGGTGAGATTGTCACTCTCAAGACTCAGCACAGCACCAGAGAAAATCTTTAGAACATTTTGCAAGAAGAAGAGAGTGACCTGCAGCTCGCTGCATTCATCTTCCTCTCCATGCTCGTTACCCCGGAGCGCATCCCAGATGACACGGGGGCACTCTTCGTCTCCCAGCGACAAGAAGTAGCTCTGCACAGCTGGCCAGGTGCTGACAAGTCTGTCAATTGCAGGGAGCAGGCTCAACCAGCGTGTCGGGACGTGGCGCAACAAGGTAAGGTAGTCCATGTCAGCAAATTCAAACATTTCTTTGAGGGTGGCGACTCTCTTGGCAGAACAGCTAAAATGATTGAATGATTTAATCACTATAGACTCTACATCTGTTTTCAGCACATTGCTGGCACGTTTTACTGCATTATGTATTATGTGAGCTGGGCAGTTTGCTGGCAGGATCTTGCTGTTGTGGTGTTTTAGATTTTGGTAAATTGAGTGCTTTCTGCCGTAATTCACAGCCGCATTGTCAGCTGAGAAGGCCGATACGTTATGGATGCTGAGTTTGTGTTCTGCTAACTTCTGCAGTAAGGTGTCTGTGACAGCATCTGCGCTCTCGGCTGCCTGTTCAAAGAAATCCAGAACCCTGTTTTGGATACCTTGTTCGGGGGTCCAGAATCTTACTGAGATGGGGAATGTTTTCACATTGCCTTTATTAGAGGCATCAGTTGCAATAGAAAAATACATGTCCTTTGACTCAAGGCTCTGGGAGAAGTCAGACGCGAGCGGTGCCAGTATGTTTGTGATAAGTGCTTCTGCTTTTGTGCGACCGCAGCAGATGTGTTTAGCTATAGCCGAGTCACTGTACAGTTTTGGCGTTAACTTCATAGCACAGTCAAGTGATCTGTATGACTGTTGGTGGGTCACACAGTGGAACACAGAGGTCAGCTCAGCAGCAGCTATTTTATTATACATAGAATCATCCTCCCGTTTAAAGAAGGATGAGACCAAAGTGTTGGTCTGTACAGTTGTGCTGTTAGTTATATGTAGTTTGCTGCTAGCATGCAGCCTGACGTCACACTCCCCCCCGTGCGAAATACCAAACTCCTTCCTACATACATTGCAAAACGCTTTGTTAGCATCACGTAAAACTGCAGTAATCCAGGGGTATTTCCCTACCCAGTCCTCCCGATACCTGCAGAGACGTTTTTGCTTTTTAGCTACGTGTTCATCGGGTCCCGGGACACCAGCCTGAGCCTCCATTTCAAGAATGAATGAATGAATGAAATTCGCGCCTTGCCGCCTATGTCACTCTCAGAAAAAAAGGTACAAAAGCTGTCACTGTCACAGTACCCTTCAAAAGGGTTCTATTATGTACCATTTAGGTACTAATATGTACATGTTTGGTACCAATATGTACAAGTTTGGTTTCAATATGTACCTTTGAGGGACTAATATGCACTCTTTAGGTACAAAGGTGTACCTTTTGAAAAGGTACCGCCACAGTGACAGCTTTTGTACCTTTTTTTTTTTCTGAGAGTGTAGTCTACGTAGCCTAGGCTACTGCAGCTATATACGTTCTTTTACTGTCTATGAATACTGTGGGCAGCCGACAGGAGCTGGCTGCAGGACGACCATGAGCAGTTTTTAATATTCTATCATACTATAACTACTCGAGAGTCTGCTCTTGAGACTTTGTTCTAATTTTCGGGACAATTAGGGCAGGATTCGGGATTCGGGACAACTGCTTGGATTTCGGGACTGTCCCGAATTTTTCGGGACGTCTGGTCACCCTACCCAGTGCTGAGGGAGAAAGTTATCTCATCTCACTTTATTGGCACTTTTGTCGGAGTAAGAATATGAGGCGAGTTACACAGAGTTAACCAATAAGAGTATACCTTCCATCATATAGGAATACATTGAATAACAAGTCCATATATGGTCAGTTTCTGGCTACCACAAGCACATCTGCAGCCAAGAGGACCCTATACCGTGTTAGAATAGGAGACCATTCTGTCACGTGATAATCAGGAAACATAAACGAGGACTCAATTGCAGGAAAACAAAGATAAGATTTTAATTAACCAACCAAACAAACAAAATACAAAGTATAAACAAAAATCCCACGTGGGGGAAAAACCAGAACAAATACTAACAAGGCAAAAACACTAGGAACAAGAAACAGGAACTTAGACAAACGAACCAGCACTGGACTGAAAACACAAAGGAGGCTATAAAGGAAACGCACACGAGGGTAACGAGACAACAGGTGAGGAATGTTAATTACTAAACAGAAAACGAGAAGGGAGGAGCTAACAATTAGACAGAAAGCACATGGCACAGGAATAATCAGGAGCCATGTGCTCACATGAAACTAGTCTAACAAAACATGAGACAGACAGGAAATGTCATAGCTCTGTCACCACACAGAACTAGTAACAAAAGCAAAAGTGACAGAACCATGACATTACCTCCCCTCAAAGGGGACGCCACCTGGCGTCCCCAACTCAGGGACATCAAACAAAACCAAAAACACACAAGAAAACAAACAGACATCCACATCAGAAACATTAAAACAGGGCGGGAACCCAAACCAGTCCATAATCGCATAGCGGCAAAAAGTCCTAGAAGGCCAGGGAGGGATGGGAGGGTTAAACCAGGTAGTGCAGGCCTACAGGGCGGAACAGGGCGGAACAGGTCGTGCAGGCGGCCGGGGCGGAACCGACTGCATAGACGACCCGGGCGAGCCTGGTGAAGAAACCCCCTCGGACGGCCAAGAACAGTCTCCAGATCGGCAGACATAGCATGAACGGTCTCTCTATCAGCAGAAGTGACAGGAACAGTCTCTAGATCGGCAGCCGTGACCTGAACAGTCTCTGTATCAGCAAACCTGACATGAACAGTCTCTGGATCATCCGATGTGACATGAACAGTCTCTGGATCATCAGACGTGACCTGAACGATCTCTGGATCATCAAATGTGACGGGAACAGTCTCTGTTAGACAGAAAGCACATGGCACAGGAATAATCAGGAGCCATGTGCTCACATGAAACTATACTAACAAAACATGAGACAGACAGGAAATGTCATAGCTCTGTCACCACACAGAACTAGTAACAAAAGCAAAAGTGACAGAACCATGACACATTCCCCATCCTAACCTAGAGGTCCACATAATGAGGAACAGATGTTGCCAGTAACTTCTTAGAGAACAAAGAAATCCTTCTGTCATATTCTACCATCCTAGAATACTTTCAGACACCATAAAAAAAAATTATACACTAAGTTTGTTGAGGACTGTTTTAAGAGGTTATTGTTAATTGTAAGGAGTTTATGAAATGAAATGTTTCACTGTGGCCAATCCATGCACAGTGATGCATGCCACCTCAAATTCTCCTCATGCAACAGGCTTTACAACAACCTCTTGATGGACGCAGCACATTTTAAATAAAGCTATAAGCATTTAAAATGTTTAAAGGCATATTTGAGATGTGCAATGCCATTATTATGCCATGAATTTATTTAAACTAGAAATGTAGCCAATAGACAATATTAAGCTGTGGACCATTACAGATGAAAAGGTTAACCTTTTAAGGTTAACCAATTTTGTGTCTTGAATAGTGGCGCCTCCAGAAATTTTTCATAGGGGTGGCCAGATGGGGCCACTTAAAATCTTGGGGTGGCACACCAAAACTATAAACCATAATTTCAGAATTTTATTCTACTGTTGTAGTAAGCCGGCCTGTAGAAAACTATCAGAAAGACTTAAGGAAACTCCTACTGATATACTTTGGTTTATTGTGTTATATTTAATGTTACTAATGATATAATGTGCATATAATAACAGTACAGTTAACATTTTGAGTTGCACAACAATTCTGTTTTATTTTGCAATTATATTTGGCATAAGGTGTACATTTATCGCAAACGAAACAGTTACTGGGGAAAAGCAGATACTGGCAGATACAAATAAAAGCAAGGACAGAAACAATCACATCTTTGCTTTATGTAACAGGACTTTCCCAACAGGGATCAATAGTCTGATTCTGATTACCAGGCTATACAGTATGTGTAAGAAACATTTATATCTTTGCTTAATGTAAAACAAAAATAATTATTACTGTTACAAAAAGAACTTCCCAACAGGGATCAATAGTCTCTGATTCTGATTACCAGGCTTCAGAATAGCTTTATTCGCCTGTTGCTATGTTTTTTGGCAAACACATCCACAAGGTCACAAGATTACAGTTAACACCTTTAAATATTACATAAATGTATTATGTATTTTTATTAAACTTAATGAGTGTATAAATCAGCAGCAAAAAGTAATTCATGAAAAAATCTGCACAGTAATATAAAATCTAAATATGTTAATAAAAACAAATTACTATTAGTTCTCTTATAAAATTCAATCAGGCAATCATACATTTCACAATTTTATATGTATATATTAATGTCAAGAATTCATAAGTGTATATATTGCTTTATCGCCTACACTACAAATAAATAATATACAACTAAATGATGCTTATTTTTAAATAAGCTTTTAAGTCAAGTCAAGTCAAGTTTATTTGTATAGCGCTTTTCACAATACAGATTGTATCAAAGCAGCTTCACAGTATTAATTTAAAATAATACAACAAAGTTTGTGTCACAGTTCTGTTCTGTCTGAGGGTTTTTGTCACTGGTCACATGTTTTCCTTTGTTCTGTTTTCCCGCCACTCCTTGGTTTCCATGGTTACCCTCATTAGTTAATTTGTGTCACCTGGTTTCTCGTTAGTCTTGTCAGCTGTGTCTTGTTTCCCTGATCTGTTCTCCCTTGTATTTAAACCCTGAGTTTTGCCTTGTTCAGTGTTGGTCAATGTTTTATGTTAGGCTTTCTTTGCCTGAGCACACGCTCCCTGTTCCTTGTTTTTGTGAGATTGTGAATTAAAACCTTGGATTACTTCATCTGCGAGTTTGCCTCCTACTTCATCTACCCTGCAGCCTGACAGATTGACCGACCAAAAAAGAAAAAGATGGAGACATGGAGGCAGGCCTTTGTGGGAACCCGCCAAGCTGTGTTCCGGGGTATCCGTGGAGGTCACAGGGGAGGATATGGGCGATATATCTGCACAATTGAACCTATCTCCAGGGATGACTTCTCTGATCTCCCTCCTCTCATCAGTCCAGCCGAGCCTGCACTTCACGCCAGTCCAGCCGAGCCTGCACTTCACGCCAGTCCAGCCGAGCCTGCACTTCACGCCAGTCCAGCCGAGCCTGCACTTCACGCCAGTCCAGCCGAGCCTGCACTTCACGCCAGTCCAGTCGAGCCTGCACTTCACGCCAGTCCGGTGGTCCCGAGTCCGGTGGTCCTGATCGCCTGCCCGCCAGAGACTGAGCACGCCGCACTTGAGTCTGCTCTGGAAGACATAATGCTCATAGTGGGGTCCATGGCTGTTTTGTGTGTGTGGGCAGCACACACATCGACTGCGGCCCATGAGTCCAGCTCAGAGCCCTCTTCGCCACCCTCCCACCCCTTTGGTGTTTCTACGGCGCGAGGACGCGCCTACCGGGAGGGGGGAGTTATGTCACAGTTCTGTTCTGTCTGAGGGTTTTTGTCACTGGTCACATGTTTTCCTTTGTTCTGTTTTCCCGCCACTCCTTGGTTTCCATGGTTACCCTCATTAGTTAATTTGTGTCACCTGGTTTCTCGTTAGTCTTGTCAGCTGTGTCTTGTTTCCCTGATCTGTTCTCCCTTGTATTTAAACCCTGAGTTTTGCCTTGTTCAGTGTCGGTCAATGTTTTATGTTAGGCTTTCTTTGCCTGAGCACACGCTCCCTGTTCCTTGTTTTTGTGAGATTGTGAATTAAAACCTTGGATTACTTCATCTGCGAGTTTGCCTCCTACTTCATCTACCCTGCAGCCTGACAGTTTGTTTCAAGAGGAATTTATTGATTGATAAAATTAAATATCCCCAACTGAGCAAGCCAAAGGCAACAGTGGCAAGGAACCGAAAAACTCCATCAAGTGACCTAATGGTGTCCTAAAACTCCATCAGGTGACCTAATGGAGAGAAAAAACCTTGGGAGAACCCAGGCTCAGTCGGGGGCCAGTTCTCCTCTGGCATTTATGAGCTAGAGGCCGGATTGTAGTTTGAACTGTAGGATTATATGAATGCCTGGCTGAAGAGATGCGACTTTAATCTAGTTTTAAACTGGGAGAGCGAGTCTGAGCAACGAACAGTATCAGGAAGACTATTCCAGAGTTTTGGAGCCAAATGTGAAAAAGCTCTCCCTCCTTTGGTGGTTCTGGATATTCTAGGTATGACCAAAAGCCTTGAATTTAGTGATCTTAAAGAGCGCGATGGATTATAAGGTGATAGAAGATCCGTTAAATAGACTGGAGCTAAGCCGTTTAGGGCTTTATAAGTCAGTAGCAATATCTTATAATTAATACGAAGCTTTATAGGTAACCAATGCAGTGATGATAAAATCGGTGTTATATGATCATATTTTCTTGATCTCGTAAGAACTCTAGCGGCGGCATTTTGGACTAACTGTAGCTTGTTTGAGGATGCAGGACAACCAGCTAATAAAGCATTACAGTAATCCAGTCTCGAGGTCATGAATGCATGAACTAACTTTTCTGCATCAGAAACTGATAGCATATTACGTAGCTTAGCAATGTTTCTAAGATGGAAAAATTAAATTTTAATAATCTTTCAGTGCGCAAAACAATGATAATATGAAACGCTTCAAAACAGAGCGCACAAAGCGCGTATGCGCATCGCGGGTGCAGAATGATGTGCTCAAAGCAACATGGAGTCAGCGCTGCGCTGCACAAGTGCGCATTTAAAAGTTCACGGCACAAAGCGAAGAAATGTCGAGCGCACAAATCCAAGTGTATATCTGTCCAACAGTTTATTGATCATTTGTTATCCAGTTATTGTGCGTTTGATGCCGATTCATAGATGTGTGTGATCTAACAAGCAGTGAGTCGTTTAAAAACAGCAACAAACTCCAACAAAATAAAGTCATTTTATGCAAATCCACAGTCTTTTATCTACAGATCATGCATTATAATGTGAATATATCATATTGGAGAGAGTTTTACCGTGCATCCAACCGGAAGAGGCGCGCGCGCTGTTTGAATACTGAATGGAGAATAATTGACAGCCGCAGAGGAGGGAAAACGAGTTTCCGTATACTTTAATGACGTAAATAGACTTCTGTCCCTCACATTAAGCTATGGAATGACTTCAGATGACTTTGTCACCCAAACTGACGTGAAAAAAGCGGGAGGCGCCGAAAAGCGCGCTGTTTGCACCCCTGCTTGTCAAAACATGTCAAAGACACATCAAAAAGCTGCTGTAACAGTATACTGTAACCATTTGGCACTTAAAAAGCACATGTCACGACACATAATTCCCCGTCTTCTTTTACTAAAGAATATTTTTTACTTATTTACTTACCGGTAGTCTTCTTCGTCTTCTTTCTTAACTTCTTTTGAAATTGTTGACCGACGGGCAACTGTCTAAGACTGCGGTGTTCTTTCTCTTAATTAATTACACAAATACAGCAAAGTTCACTTCAACAAAATTAAGATCAAAGAAATGTGCATTAGGCGTACGTGTTCTTTTTTTTTTTTATGTATGAAGACACTGTAGCCTAAGCTTTATTATTTAGGCCTACTAGGCTATAATATATTTGGTATAGTGCTATAATATTTTGTGCAGGCTTAAAGTAGCATATTGTGGTATTCCGCCCAGGCACGTCGCGACAAGGCAGGCAAACCAAGCAATTGCTTGGGGCCCCAAGCTGGCCTGGGGCCCCAAGACAACGACTGGTTAAGAAAAAAATGCAACGACAAACTGTGTGAGCGCCCCTTTGATAGTCAATGCAGTAAAGTGCAATGACACTGTTATCGGGATCCCCCTCAAGGGGGCCCCTCTCAGTAGTCGCTGACAGCAGCCAGCCAACCACGTGATCTCTGCTGCCGGCAAAATACAAAAACTCCTCGGCAGTTATCATGAAGCGGAATTATGCTTCAGGAAGCCAGAAAAGAATGAATAGAAAGGAAGAGGAGGATAAGAAAAAACAAGATAGTGGTAAGTAGGGGTGTAACGATACACGTATTCGTATTGAACCGTTCGGTACGAGGCTTTCGGTTCAGTGTTCGGTACGCATTTTCAAACCGAACGGTTCGTTGGATCATTTTTCCTGCCGACCAAAATTTCGTTATTTCAAATGTAGGCGCCTTGCGCGTGGCAAGCGCGCTCATAATGTAAGAGACGCCGGCGCGACCACAACATTGCCCAACATCAAATGGCAAACGTAATGTAAGCGGAACGAAACTGAGCTACTCGTTATTGTGTGGTTGACGGACCGTTGTTTATCAGTTTGGACCAGTGCAGCGCGAGCCGATCGTGATCATGCGACACTGTTACTACACAGCGCTAATAAGAGATCCAGTAAAGAAAGCATTTGAATTCGCCACAGAAGTAATAACATCGCTGCGAGATCTAGTGAGAAACATTCACATAGTTTGGCAGGAATAGTAGGCTATAATGCCTTCAAGTAACATTACGTCGGTTTTATTTTGACATTATGAATACAATGCAAATGTTAATCTTAACTAAAATAAACATTTGTTTATAACTACTACAATATTACATTTAATTTTTTCCAAGGAGCTGTTTTGTTTTATACCCAGATAGCACACGTACGTCTGGCCGACATCGGCCCAACATCGAGCGTCGGCCTCCCTCCCTATAACATCGCAAAGGCGTCGGCCAGGCGTAGTCAGATCTCTGTCAGTCAGAGTGCTCTATTTCCCAGCTCCGTTACGTCGGCTTTAGGTCGGCGTCGGCCCACTATACGGGAGGCCGATGTCGCGTTAATGCTCGCGCGGGTCCAAATAATGAAATGTGTTTTATAATTAACCATTTTGATAAATTATGTGATAAAAATATGAGAAATGGCTGGTCTTTTTAGACAAGTAGCGCGGTATTTAAACATCTGCGTGCATCCCAGACATGCTCAGCAGTCAGCACTATATTTCGTTTTTAAAGGGACGGCGCTGCTGTGCTGCACGCACTGAATTAAAGTGATATATATAAATTAAATTAAATTAAACCTTAACATTTTTTTTTTTTTTTTTTTTACTGAAATATGGAATAGTTTTGCTTTTTATATTTTTATATAGGCTAACTATTTTATCTGCATGTTGCACTCTGTTGTTTTCTAAGCCTATAATTGAGATCATAAATTTACATACAATTAGCATAATATGCAAAATATTGTTAAGATAAATCCTATAAATCATCATCAATCATAAAGACCTTTGTATCAAGCCTCTATAGCCTCTAGTCTATAGCCTAATCCTATTATAGAATTCTTAATGCATTATAATACGCGCATAACGCCTTATAAAAAAAAACCTATAATATCTATAATATGTTGTATCATCATCTGATAAGTATATGATAAAAACAGTTACAATACATTATAGGCTAATACTTACCTTTTTGTGGTTGTAACTTTTAAGGTTTTTTACCAATTCCTTGAGAGAGAAAAAAAAAAAAAAAAAAAAAAAAAAAAACTTGTAGCTTAAATAAACCAAACTTATTTAATAGCTTGGTAACCTAAAACAAAAAAACACCTAAAAAAAATCTGAAGATCAATCCCATTTTTACATTTCCCCTTTTATTGATTTCAAAATCGACTGTGTGAAACGGTGCGGATACCAGAGATCGTTTCCCCACAGTCTATTTTTGCTGTGCTCCACGCACATAATTAAAGTGACAGCGCATTGTTCGTGGTCAAACTGAACACAAATTGACATGAAAATGTAGTAATCTCACCATGCATTTAATTAAACATATTAATCTCACCGTAAATGTATTTAATTATATACTAGGCATACTGTTTTTCAGCATCTTTTTACTTTAAGACCGAGGTTAATCATTTTTTAAGTCTTATATCAGTTTAAACACTCAAGTGATTTTAAACTTCTCAGTAGCCTATACTTGCGAGCTCTCTGAGACGATTTTCTAAACTAAAGAAACAGCTTGCAAGTAACAATTTATTTACAATTTATAATTGCCATTCATTTTTTTTTTCAAAACAACAACAAAAAATCTTCCATTTTAAGGAATCAGGATTAATAATGTTTTTAGTTTAGTCAGGACTAAAATACAGGGTACTGTCAGTTGATTTATTCAGTTTCTGTATGTCTGAATACTAGTAGGCCTATTAGACATATCCAAAAAAAATTTTTTTATTTTTTTATTGGTATCTTTATTCTATTGTATTTATTTGTGATACTTTTTTTCAATTTAATTCAAAAGATTGAAATCAAGCTTCCTTGTGTTGTGTTTTTTAATTCCTATTAAAAAATGCCATTATTTTATATGGAAAAGGTAATAATTGTAATTTTTTTTAGTTTGTCTTGTATATTTTTTTATTAGATCAGATTTAATTTTAAGCTGTCATATGGTCATGTTACAATGTGCCCCTCACATGTTACAATGTACCTCCACCTATGGGTTGGGTTGTCACATTTCACTTCCATTCTTTAGGGGTATATCAAGAAAAAAGTAGGCTATATAGTTTATTCATAAAACAACATTAGACATGTGTGAAATTAATGTGGGAAAAAATAAATACTCTGAACCATAAGTAGATTTACAGAAACTAAAAAAGTCAAAAAGCGTTACTTTATGCCCCGCTAATTGTGCATTCACAATGTGTGAATTTTTATGACAAGATTTTATAGTCTTCCCCATTAATTTCCCATGGGGTCAAAAAGACCCCGAAACTCCCGAGTGTGTCTTTTATAACATAGGCCTACAGATAGGCTTTTTTTTTTTTTTTTTTTTTTCAGTCACTCCCGCTTTATTTATTTATTTTGTCATTTAATGTCGGGGTACAATAACGTAAGGTAGCCTATATGTATACATAACATTGATTTTTAAATAAGAAAATAAATAAAGTTTATAAAGTTATATAGTTTATAAATTATCACTCGCGTGCCAAGCCCGCGAAAGAATGCAGAGGACATATATAAGCTGCGGTCAGTGCCCATCCCCCGCATAGCGGACATCTCTTCAGACTGATCACCACAAACACATGAGTTTTCCTGAGGTAAAGTATACTTATCAGATTATTTACCTTAAAGACTATATTTAATTAAATATAAACAAATATCATATGTAAAACAAGCTATAAATAGGATATGACATTTCAAAATATGACCAGAGTAAATAACAAATTATATTAGGACACAGTTTGAAGAGTTCGTTTTCCTCAGATATTATAACTAAAAATAAATAACATCCATTGACTTATACACTTGACTTATACAAGTCTTATACTGTTGGTAATAACATCCATTTTCTCAAATGAAACAAATTAAATGGTTAAAAGGTCGACGGACTTCCTTTTCCACACACAAACAATGACTTTCCGCTTTTTTTCCAACATTAGGCCTAGTCATTTGGGTCAGTACCGTTAAATGCCGTTAAATATGGATGACGTCATTTGCGCGCGTTCTCTCTCTCGCGTGACGTCATTTGCGCGCGCTCTCTCTCGTGCATGACGTAAATTGCGTCAATAAAGCTTGTTTGAGATTCGCCTTGACCTTCTTTTACTGTCTATAGCTGTGTCCCAATGTGAAGTCTGCATCCTCCGAAGGCCGTATTTGAAGGCCGATTGCGTCACAGCGGCGCGTCGAAACGTCACAGCGGAGCGACGAAGGATGTCCCAATTCAAAGGCTGCACACTTCGGAGGTCGCATTTGAAGGCCGATTGCGTCACCGCGGCGCGATGAAGGCTGTCCCAATTCAATTCTGCATCCTCCGAAGTCCGTATTCGAAGGCCGGTTGCGTAATCGCGGCGCGACGAAGGCTAAAGCGACGCCAAATGCACCCTTCGTTTCCCCGTGAAAGGAAGGATACATAAATGGACACTTAGCGGACTATCCTACCCCATAAGTCATCGCGCGTCGGTGACGACAGCATTTTTATAAAAAAAAAAATGACGGCCGAGAGTTCGCTGGTGGACGTCAAATTCACATTTAAATGTAAGTATTATGTTTTCATTTACTCAAATAGCTAGTGAAACCACAGTTAAAAGCCACAAGTTTTTCTTTCTTATGAACTTCATCTTAACTCCATCACCATTGCGTGGCTTCACTTGTGCTAATATTAGTTTAATAATTGTTTCAGGGAGCAAGGAGCAGACAGCTCAATTTATTAAACTGCAATTAAAAAATTAAATAAACGAAATAAATTAAATAAAATTTTATTGTAATATATGCACTAGTCTGTCTAACTTGTGTAAATAAGAAATATCACTCACCCTATAAAGCCCACAAACATAAGAAAAGCAGTAGATAATGCAATGGGGTTTCACTTTTATGTGTTTTTGTAGTGCTGTCATGCAAGCTATGTCTACAAAGGTTTTAACCAAATTTGAGTATTCATGAAAATGATTTTAAAAATACAAAGTAAGAAAGTTGAGATCACATCTTTGCTGAAATGTATTGTGCTGTTGTTATTAACAAGCCATGGTTAATTTGCTCTGCCTTAGGATTGCAAGTGTCCTGGAAGAGGTGAGGGTGTGAGTGGGAAATCCACTGCTGAAACTTGGCCCTGGTTTGTCCTCATGGATGAGATGTTGGGACAGAGGCATTGCACCACCCCCGCTGTCCTCATGGCCTCAATCCCTGAGGACACACCAGGGCCGAGTTCAGCAGTGTGTGACCAAGAAGAGGAAGAGCCAGAGGCAGCAGCAGCAGCATCAGCACCAGGACCAGCAGCATCAGCACCAGCACCACGATGAAGGCAAGACAGAGAGGACGAGTTTTTGGACTTGATTAGAGAAGACATGGGACTGCAGAGGCGATGAGAGCACAAGAGAGAATGGACAGACTGTTTTCTCCTCTTGAAAGAATCATTGAGAAATATGTATATATATATATATTCTTGTTTAACTTTTTTTCACTTATATTTTTTAAAAGGAAAAAAAAAATATGCAACTTTAAATGTGTAAATAAAAGAGAATTCATTGCTCGGGACATTGTTTATTTTTGTAATGACAGTCATAATTTCAACATGAAACAAATTCTTCTATAACTTTTTTCCCCCAACTATTTACAACATATTTTAAACATATCAAAATCAACATAAACATTTAAATTTACAGTACATAAAATAAGAAAAAATGATGTAGACTTTTATTCAGCTGAGTGGGAGACCCTGGTTTGCTGCTGGACCGGGATGGGCTCCACAATAGAGACCCTGGTAAGGCCTCATGCTGGTGGGACATCATCTGGGATATTCTCCAGTGTTTGACTGCATATTTAAACTATCCACGTCTACCAACGGGTTTGCAGGGCTGACTCATGGAATAAATATTGAGATACTTTATTACACTGAAGTACTTTAAATAACCACTAATACCGCTTTGGGGAAAAACTACTAGTCATATATTTCAAACCTTAGTTAAGCAAACTTATCTTGCATACTCTAATGTACTTAAAGGAGAAGTTCACTTTTAAAAAAACTTTTGCTGATAATTTACTCACCCCCATGTCATCCAAGATGTCCATGTCTTTCTTTCTTCAGTCGAAAAGAAATTAAGGTTTTTGATGAAAACATTCCAGGATTTTTTCACATATTATGGATTCCATTGGGACCCAAACGGTTCAAGGTCCAAATGACAGTTTCATTGCCGCTTCAAAGGGCTTTAAACGATACCAGACGATGAATAAGGGTCTTATCTAGCGAAACGATCGGTCATTTCAAAAATAAAATAAAAAGTTGACGTTTTATAAGCACAAATGTTCGGCTTGCTCTGTTCTGTGATGCGCGTTCGTGACGTCACGTAATACGCAATTACGTTGAAAAGGTCACGCTTGAAAAATTGAAGAAAATGTTCTTTTTGGCTTTTTAATATTAAAACACTCAGGATGCGCACACGAAATGGGCATTTTAAACGATAAACTGACACAAATACATTTGAAAATGTTTATATGGTCCTCCTTCCGCACATTTGTAAACACATCAAACTTGACCTTTTCAACGTAATTGCGTATTACGTGACGTCACGAACGCGCATCACAGAACAGAGCAAGGCGAACATTTGTGCTTATAAAACGTCAACTTTTTATTTTATTTTTGAAATGACCGATCGTTTCGCTAGATAAGACCCTTATTCATCGTCTGGTATCGTTTAAAGCCCTTTGAAGCGGCAATGAAACTGTCATTTGGACCTTGAACCGTTTGGGTCCCAATGGAATCCATAATATGTGGAAAAATCCTGGAATGTTTTCATCAAAAACCTTAATTTCTTTTCGACTGAAGAAAGAAAGACATGGACATCTTGGATGACATGGGGGTGAGTAAATTATCAGCAAAAGTTTTTTCAAAAGTGAACTTCTCCTTTAAGGTATCAAGAGTAAAAGTAAAGGAATTCTGGAGGAAAAAAAAAACTTGTCAGGGTTTTTATGATGGTTCTGCTTTTATATTACTGCATATGTTGCATTTTACTTCTGAATATTTTCAAGGTTGATACATTTAAACTATATACTTTTGTGTAGTTTATTGTAAAACAATGCATCATATTGTAAAATAATTTTGTAGTGTTGCTGTCCTGTGTGGGAAAATCACTTCGAGTATTAACGATGTAGTTCCTTACATATTCCTTTATTTTGAAAATTAAACTAACAAAATGTAGGCCTATTGTCACAATATTAACAAATTGTTGCTAACTACAGCACCGTCCCATTTCAAAGAGCGCATCTGAAGCGCTCGGACCGGTCTAGCCTACGGAGGATTGTTCTTGTCGCCTAGCAACAGTGACTGACAGCTGCCGATGACGAGTGGGAGTAACATTCGCACTGGACTTTTTATATTCAACTGAGTTTTATATTCAAATAGGGTTGAAAACCTGTGTAAATATATTTACCATGGTCCATTTATGTGCATAATAAAAAGAATACACTAGCCTACAAAATCGCATCAAGTAATATATAAATGAACATTTGAATCTTCGGCTAAGTCGAAAGTAGGCCTACATGACCTGGTCCTCCAGTAAAATATAAAACATAAAAATGACAATAGCCAATTCTGGCTCCATAGCTGTTTACTTAATTATATCAAATGAATTGTCAGGATGGCAGCATACTCTCGCACCGTTGCTTGGCGCCTGGAGCGGTAATCGGGAACACCTGGCTGCACAATTAGGAAATCCTACGAAGGCTACATGCTGTGTCGTTCGGAGGACGCATAGGCTGCATCGTTTGAAGTCCGCAGCCTTCGAAGGATGCAGTCTTCACATTGGGACACAGCTATTGACTGGCCTTGAAATGGAGGAGTAAAAAAAAGGCAAGAAGGACAGATCTCTCTATCAAAGGCGGATATCGCGGGATTCACGCTCGTGCTACAGTGTTGCTAATAAACGGGATGTTAAGTTCTGTTGCTTATATGAAAATAAAACAATTGACCTATGGCTAAGCCACGCCCCCAAACGCGATGAGCCAATCACAGTGCGCATAGCTAACCCAATACACTCGGACATTCTCTGCTTCCACGTCCATTGAAATGCATTGCAGTTAGTCAGTTTTCACTCGTTTTTATCTGTTTTTTCTTGTCATTTTAAGTTTAAAATGGTCAAACGGTGTGCATGGGGTACATTCAACTCCAACACTAGGTATCCTGAGAGGCTGGGCGACGGTGTGTATTTTTTACCCTTTCCCAAGCCACATCTCAACCGAGAAGTGTCTGCTCTGGATTAATTTATGCGGTAACTTAGACCACAACACCAACTAAACGTGGATAAATTAAACAAGGATGTCTACATCTGTTCTAAGGTAAGTCAACAACGTATTTGAACGTTATCTTTAACATCTCTAACGTAACGTTAGCCTAGCTTCTAGCTGCGTTTCAGTTTGACAAGAGTACAGTTTGACAAAAGCACAATGTTGTGTTTTACACAAATATAAGTAGGCTAAACACTTTGCAGTTTTAATGATGTCCTGTATGAACAAAATGGAGTATGTTTTTGTTTTTATGTTTCCACTGTTCGATCGCGCCCGCGCCTCTCTCTCTCTCTGACACACACACACATTCCAGCATTGCAATCTTGACATCGCAGCCTGTTCATTATGCTGCGTTCACACCAAACGCGAATAGAGCGTCAAATTCGCGCGTATCGCGTCTACTTCGACGCTTGAACATTTTGAATCCATTTGCGCGTCCGAAGCGAATAGGACGCGCGTATAAAGCGAGCGTTTGAAGCGAAATAACACCAAACTATAACGTTTACACACTGACCTGTAACGTTAAATCTTTGTCTGGAGCTGAAGCTTTTCATCGACCTTCTCAAAGTAAAATGATAAATATAACCCTCCAATGCATAGTTAAGGCCCTTTTGGTGACTTTGAGATGATATAAAATCTTTCTGTCTCCAAAAATCATCAATTTCCTCCTGTGAAATGTCTCCTATACTGTGACAGCTGCCATAGCGCCTGTTACCGAATGTTGACTGTTTGTCCGAGTGAGTGGAGTGGGCGTGGCTTAGCCATAGGTCAATTAGACCATCAGAAAATGTTCTACTGCCGTATATTTACTGTCGTTTAAATGGATACTTATAAACACTCATGACATGTACATTCTGATTAGTAAACACTCATACGTTTCTCCCTTTTCTCTTTTGCTTGTCTCAACAGCAGCTAAAATCCACCCCAACGCCTCTTTTCAGAGCCAGGACATTCAGTGCGCGTCTTTGTAAGTATGTTTTTACTAACCGTCAAACACCTTCTCAGTATCTGAGTTTAGATTAATTAAAACCATGTCATGCAGCAAGTTATCAGGTTATTCTTTTTAGGGTTGGAAAAGTCTCATCGAATGCATTTCTCTATGAAAATAATTATCTTGTCTCTTTTTCAGCTTCATTGACCATCTGTTTGTTGGTAAGTGACCAATAGCAGTCATCCTGCATCTATGATTTGACATGTACATTCTGATTAGTAAACACTCATACGTTTCTCCCTTTTCTCTCTTTTGCTTGTCTCAACAGCAGCTAAAATCCACCCCAACGCCTCTTTTCAGAGCCAGGACAATCAGTGTGCGTCTTTGTAAGTATGTTTTTACTAACCATCAAACACCTTCTCAGTATCTGGGTTTAGATTAATTAAATTAATTGGAACTACAAGTACAAGTGTTTAATTGTAAATTAGTAAATTAGAAAGTTTATTTGTTAAGTTAGTAAGTCGTTCACTTGTACTTATCTTTTAATTTGCTGTATGTTCTTGCTTGTCTTTGTTTTAAACAGGCTCCCGACACTTCTTTTTGGCAAAAATCCTGTCCTTACAGAAAGGGATCACACATCAAGCAGTTGTTTATAACTGGTGTAGCCAGAAATAATAATTTGTGTGTGGCTTGTAGGTGACCTTGCAACAAAGCAACATTTTTAAGAACTCACACATAAAAACACTATTTGGAGCCTGTTTACCATAATAGGCCGAACTCGAATATGACATTACGGAAAAGCACAAATAATCAGTGTTGGAAAGACTACTGAAAAATTGTACTTTAAAAGTACTTTAAAGTTTACTCAACTTGAGTTTTATTGCATTTACAAACTTAAAGTTGGTTCAATATGCATTTATTAAATACTATTCAGTACAAAATTGGTCATTCAAAACCTATCTTTAAAATTGGCAATACAATTTCATCAATATTTTTAAAACTTTTTCAAATCAACTCATTTCAATCAAAACAACTCTAGCAAAAAAAAAATAATAATGCAAGGTCAGGTCTATATATTTCTAAATAACTTTGAAGGTGTAACCTCGCCTAGTACACCTATTTAATTGGTATGAATCAAACTGCAACTCCAGTTACAAACCAAACTGCAACTCCAGTTACAACAGTCTCTGCACCTTCTAAAGTTGCAAAGATTAATTTAGTCTTCAGTATTGTTCAAGCCTATTTAATTGGCTCTTCTACCACCATAGCTATGCTCCTTATTAAGGGATTGGAATTAACTGTTGCCACATCATCTTCCACAAAAATGAGGACACCAGCTTTGAATCCCTTGGTGCAGTTTTCATTTTCATGAAATGAAATTTCAGTGTCCCACAGAAACTCAAGAGTAATATATATATATATATATATATATATATATATGTGTACAATAATTAAACAAAGAAGTTGTTACAATACAATAAACCAGAGATGTTTATAATATATATATATATATATATATATATTTGTATATGTGATTTCAATCTCATTTAATTGTTTGTTTTTTTAAATACATTTAATACTTTTTTTTTTTATACAATTTTACAATACAATGTTTACTCAAAGTTAATAACAATATAACTGTTCATTATGTAAGGTCTTTATACACCACTGAAAACAGTTGTTTATGATATTGCATTTCTGTCAACAGATCCTCCTAAATATTACACAATGCACCTTTAAAAGTCATTAAACAACTCATTTGAACTATTATATGATTATGATTTCATTTATTAAGATGTGTTGATTTATTAAGAACAGCAAAACTGATATGGCTTTCTGTTTATAAAACAGCACAAGACTTTAATTAAGTAGCCAATATAGGCGGTCTATTTTTGCTGTGTGATTTAAAGAGAAGTGCGCACTTTGGTGATCTGGTGTTTTCTCCAAAATAAAAGCTCTTTTTTGGTGGTGATATTTAATAAATTACCAATAAATATTTAATCAAATCAAATAATAGAAAATACTAGCTACTTTCAGCAAAACACTATTTTACTTTTGACGAAGAACTTGAATTAGTGGTCGCGATACTGAAATTTCTAACTTCAATATGATACATTGAAAAATATAAATATTCAGTATCATTTTCAATATCATGGGGAAAACCACATACTGTATACTGCCTTTTACTACAGGGCCGTTGAATGCTTGAATCTGATTGTTTGACGAACGTTCTATGGTGTGCATTATTTTCAGGGAAACGCACGGCTAAAGTAGTTCGGTATTGTGCCTAAACAAAATCTCATGGGTACTTCAATTTTTGTGATATCAACTTCAAATTTGGAACACAACTTGGTTAGATATATGGATTTGATTTTATAACAATTTTAGAGAAAAACATTTTGTAAAATATATATTTTATATAAAAGAAAAAATATTAAGTACAGTATATTTGATTTACTTTAAATTTAAACTTCCATAACTTTTTCATACTTTCATTGAAGTACTTTCACTTCATCAATAATCTACTGAGTGTTTTCTTTAAAACAAGACCAGTGAGAGTTAAGGGTTAAAGTACCATTTTTATGGTAACGCAAGGTCCAGTGATATGGAACTGTAACGCGGAACCTGCCTGGAACTACTTTAGCCGTAACAAGTTCTGCCATAACAAATGAATACATTTCTGTCCAAATATCACTTGTCACAAAATATGGAACCTTGAGACTCTGACAATAGGCTATGTGTTTTGTCAAGATTAGAAAAGGTTTTGATCATAAATTATGAAACGATACCCAAAAGTGGAGGAGCCAGATAAATGTATTTAGAGTACCGTTTCTATGGTAACGCAACATCCAATTACAAAATGGTTTTCACAGGATGAATTCTGAGTTCGTAAGCTTTCAAATGATATATAATTTGTTCAACATTAGATGAGGTGAAGTATAGGATATAATTGTTTTAAACGTAGTGGAAAAACAGATTAATGACTTGGTCCTTTTTTTTATACCCAAAACAGGCTCAGGTGTATATTTCATAACGTGCTAAATAACAACATGAACAACATTTTAATAAATTTTCTTTTTCAGCACCTTAAGACAATGTTCACAATTAATGTTAGCAGTATTATTATTATTTTTCCAGAAGAAAAGTTTAATATATTTACTTTCTTCAAAATCTGAATGTCCTGCACCACCAGTTGGATTTAGGTCAGGCTGACTAATTAATCACAAAAAACTGAACAAAATCATGTGACCAGCATACTCACGACAGACCAGGCTGTGATAAATGATAAAAGGATTTGATGAAAAAAAATTTCTTATGCCCCAAAAAAGACAATAAAAACTATGTTACACCCAGGTCACATTGCCAGTTTTAGGATTAAACTGCTGCAGTTGATGGAAACAGTCAGATAATGTTTCAGCTAGTTGTCAAGTGTGTCCCCAGCACATCAGTGCTATCAGTGGCTCAAACCTCCGTTACTACAGTAACTCTAAAATGACGTTTTGGAATTAGCAACGGAGATGGGATTAGATGCGTAAGAAATTAGTCCTACATACAAGAGCGTTTTAATGACAAAAACTTGACAAACGTCTTGAAATACATCATCTGAACAATGTTTCGCTTCGTGTCGTGACCGCATTACCACCTCGGGTGTGCATTATTTTTCTAATAACTCAACGGCCTGTCGGCAATTATTCCTTACATATAGATATTTTAATATCAAAATTTTAGACTATCCATTTTGTCAAGGCAATCATTACTTTAACACACAGCACATGTAAAACATATATACAGTAAAAACCTTTTCCATTTTCTGATCATAAATATAGTTAACTAAAAAATACTAAGTGCAGATTGTATCTCGATGTGAGCAAACTATTATTTATTTTGACATGTCAAACGTATAAAATAACTAGATGCCCCTTCTTGTTGTGCTCTTTGTTTTGTTTCTCTTGTGTTTTCTTAGTTTTCTGTGTCTCTGAAGTATGACAAATACACCTTCCTACTGGACCTTGAAACGAAAATCTAGAGAAAGAGTTAACCAACAATTGGAGTCAATTCAGTCTGATTTTGCTTTAGGCTGTAGGGCTGAAAATGTACCAGTTGAAAATGATGAATATCAAGTTAACAATGAGGAGGACTTTATGGACTGTGAAGCATCTTTCCCTGAGGAGTCTTTACAGTCTGATAACAGTACCGGTAGCTCTGTTGAAGAAGTGGAAGCTCATATGGAATGTAAATTGGCATCCTGGGCATTGCAAGAAAATATAACACACAGTGCATTGAGTAATTTATTGAAAATTCTAAAATACCATCATCCATCATTGCCAGCTGATGCAAGAACACTACTCAGGACTTCACGGTCAGAGTCAGTGGTTGTCCAGGAAAAGGCTGGTGGGACATACCATTATTTTGGAATCCTGAAGTCAATCAAGACCACTTTGGAGGCAAATAAGTCCAGCTTGACTAGTGGTGTATGCCTAGAACTCCAAGCAAATGTGGATGGGTTGCCAGTTTTTAAAAGTTCTTCCACCCAGTTCTGGCCCATTCTTGGAGTCATCAAGAACCTCCCCCAGCATCAGCCATTTGTGATCGGGCTTTTCTGTGGTACCAGAAAGCCATCACTCATTGAGTATCTGGAAGATTTTGTTGGTGAAGTTATTGCCTTGGAGAAAGGTTTTACATTTGAAGGAATAACCATGAGGCTCCAACTGTGCTCAATGGTCTGTGATGCACCAGCCAGAGCTTTTCTGAAGAATGTTAAAGGACACACAGGCTACTCAGGGTGTGAGAAATGTATGCAGGAGGGGGAATATGTGAACAATAGGGTGATATTCCCTCAAACTGATGCTCGCCTCCGGAATGACAGAGACTTCGAAGAAATGGCTGATGAAGGTCATCATCTTGGATATTCACCTCTAGTTGCCACATCTTTGGGCATGGTCAGTGGGTTTCCATTAGACTACATGCATCTTGTTTGCCTGGGTGTCATGAGGCGACTCTTGCACCTGTGGCTCAAGGGTCCACTGGCTTGCAGGCTCTCAGGTTTACAGGTGAAGATTCTCTCTGAGAAGCTCTTGAAGATCAGAAAATGTGTGCCAGTGGAGTTTGCACGAAGGCCAAGATCTTTGAATGAAGTAGACCGATGGAAAGCCTCTGAATTCCGCCAGTTCCTGCTTTATACTGGTCCTGTGCTCCTTAAAGACTTCCTACATCCTGCAGTATACCAGCACGTCTTACTTTTTTTTGTTGGAGTGTTCATACTGTCAAACAAGGCGCTGCTTGAGGTGTACACTGATTATGCAAATGATGCGCTTGTGTTGTTTGTTCAGCACTTTGGAAAGCTGTATGGTGACATGTACCTTTCCTACAATGTGCACAACCTTGTGCACCTTGCACAAGATGTCAAGGTGCATGGGAACCTGGATTCCTTCAGTGCCTTCAAATTTGAAAATGTCATGCAAAAACTAAAGAGGCTTGTCAGGAAACCAGAATCTCCCTGCTGCCAGGTTGTGAAGAGGCTTGCAGAGAGAGTCTGTACAAATGGAGAGAGTAGAAAGTTTAGGTGTAAGGAGAGAACACACATCTGGACCTCTACCACCATTGTTTCACTGTGCACAACAGTACTCCCAATATAATGCAGAACTCTTCACCCTTAAACTTGACCAAGCCAACAGCCACGTCTACATTCAGGGAAAGGTAGCAAAGATCAGGAATATAATTGTTGAGAAGGAGGATGTATACCTGGTCTACTCCACATTTTCCCATCAAGAGTCCTTCTTTGAGTACCCAACATCTTCCTCTACATTTCGCATTCGTTTAGTAGATGACCTCTCGGACATGACACAACACTGCAGTATTAGACTGGTAGAAGGGAAGGTTTTCCTTATACCTCATGGGAGAAAATTTGTTGCTGTACCTTTGATACATATGAACTGATCATTTAAACCGATCCAGATCCAAACACTCACCAAAACTATCCCAGCTCCTGTCCATCTACCATCTCTCAGACTCTTGCTTGACTTCAGAATCTTATGAATTTGTATATGTACTGTGTATTATGTCTGTCTGTCCCTACTGTGCATCAATCTGTCCGTCTGTCTAGCTGTCCGTCCGTCCGCACCCCTTGATTCTGCCACCAAAGCTTCTTCCTCTGATCTGCCACAATCTGCATGAACAGTAAGTAGTTATTGTAAAATGTTTTCACTACTGTCTTGCAGGGTTTAAACTTAAAGTTAACTTTTTTGCAGATTGTGGCAGATCACCAATATTAATATTGCTTTTATGGGCGATACCGATATTTACTGATATCGATATCTCTGTATAGAAAACACATTTTTATGATAATCAAATAAAGAGCTATTTTCCAAATATGTCCCGCATGCCACACATCTAATACTGGAAAAGGTATTGTGTTTTTACAATATAACTAACTAGGCAGGTTCAGTCTGAATGAAATACTGCCAAACAGCAGTGGTAGTGTGCGCGCGTTTTCTTCTTCGCTGCTCTAAACAGTGATTGCTTGTGGCAACAGCACAACTTTGTGTTGCCACAAGCAACCACTGTTAGAGCAGCGAAGAAGAAAACGCACGCGCGCTACCAGTATGTTTGTCCGCTGTTTGGCAGTACATCCAGAAATTTTCCACATATTTATGAACACCCCTCAGCAATGACTTTTTTTTGCAGCCTCAAGCATGTGTTTTGGTAGTGTGTATCCACTAATGCAGTGGTTCCCAATTCCAGTCCTCGTGACCCACTGCTCTGCACATTTTGTATGTCTCCCTTATTTAACACACCTGAACCAGATCATCAGCTCATTAGGAGAGATTGAGCAATTTACCTGCATTTGGGTGGATGTGTGCCCAACTTTAAACCCTGGTGTCCTGACATAAACTGTTTGTGAGAGATTTGTCTGGTGT
Source organism: Leuciscus leuciscus (assembly GCF_965113295.1). Taxonomy (NCBI): domain Eukaryota; kingdom Metazoa; phylum Chordata; class Actinopteri; order Cypriniformes; family Leuciscidae; genus Leuciscus; species Leuciscus leuciscus. The sequence continues at coordinate 50,968,047 of NC_138725.1, read as the reverse complement.
AAAACATTATGTATCACACAAAAGCATGATCTGTTCGGGGTGGTATTTTTATCTGATGATGTTTTTTTATCTGATGATTATCTGGTGATGTTTCAATTATTCTTATTTCTTTTTATTATTTTAATTTCTTCTATGTAAAGCACTTTGAATTGCCATTGTGTATGAAATGTGCTATAATAAACTTGCCTTGCCTATCTTTACCCAACTGATTATTAATTAATTAAGTACACTTTTTTATTATTTTTATTATTTTGTATTAGGTGAATATGTACCTAATAGTACTGTTTGAGAAGGAGAGCAAAACTGGCCCGGTGGCAAAGGAGTGGTATTCAGATGGCCTTGCTTGGTGGCCCCCGTACAGTGACAAGTTCCAGATTTTGAGAAGTGTTCAAAAAAAAGTTGCCCCCAATCCATCAAAGGGCTGGAAACAATTTGCTGCACGTGTGCTCTACGAATCAGGTAGTTTTCTATGTAGAAGTAAATTGAGTACTACACCATCTGGTATTGCTTTGTTATTTATTTGTTCTGATATTGTCAAATACTATCACTACATTATATTATACCTTGTTTATGTTATAGTTGAATAGTTAACAGGCTAAATCTTGCTTACAGATTCAATTGACAAAATTAGAGAGAAGTGGGAAAGGTCATGTGTAACATCAGACCTTAACACAGACAGAGAACAAGACGTGTACGGCAACGAAGAAAGTAAGCACATATTTCTTTGTCGAATATGAAATAATCCTCATTTTAGTGGAGTTTTAACTGTATGACACAAAATGTAATGGAACTGTGTCATGTCTTTATGCTTGAGGGAAATGTTGTCACCTTTGCTTGTATTGCATAACATTATGCATGAAAACCAAAAAGTCTCATAATTGTTAATTTACATAGACCAAAACGTCTCAGGTCACCATTACCAACATCAACGTCATCAGAGGAAGACCTGGTACCTTTACCAGAAAAACCACCTTGCCCACCCCAAAAAAACAAAAAAACTTAATCGACCCCCTCCAAGAAACTTAGCAGCCCCTCCTCCCTTACCATTGGTCAGACCAAAGACCACAGATGCCATAAGAGCTGGTAAGCTTATTTTGATCTGTGTGTTAAAATAAAACACATCAAAGTCACATCTAAGACTTAACATCGCTAGACTTGTGGTGACAAAACATGCTAGTAATGTTTTAATTTCATAACAGGGATTTCACAGCCCCGAACAGTGTCCTCAAACAGCAACCATAGCCCTGTTCCAGCCTGGCAACAGAATATGAATTCTTCTCAACGTAAGATATTTGATATAGTGTAGATATGTAAGAAAATCAAGCATTTCTGATTATATTTGCAAGACATGTTACTAACATCAATAAATGATTTCTTATTCAAAGGCATGACATCAAATTGGAGACAAGAATTGGAGGCCAGACCAGAGACAGACTGTCATCAGAGGCCAGCTTACACTGAACGTAAGCATCTTTCAGAAAATATGGCCAGTAGGCCTTTGAACTTAACCTAACATGTGCAGAGTTACTAGATTATTTAGGATCCTTTCACTAATTCCAAACATAAGGTAATGATTTTTTATTATTATTTCCAAGTAACAACGGTTAGTTGGAGGCCAGACGAGGTGGAGGAACGGCATCCAACTCCATTGCCCAATGAAGGGCTGGGCTTTCCTGAACGTAAGCTATTTAATCCTATTACCTCATTGGGGTCCAATGAATGTTTCCTGACCTACATGTGACATATCTATCTTTCCCTAGAACCAAGATATAATTGCCTTCCTACCCATCAACGCATGGCAGCTAATTGCACTGGTACGTTTGGTCACATCTTTCTCTTGATGCCGGTAAACTGCTCTTTTTAGGATAATTTTAATAATGGAATTGTTGCTGTATTTCTAACAGCAGTTGAAAGGATTGTCCTAGAACAGTTAGGGGAACTTCACCTCAAGCTGGACAATTTGACAACAATTGTCCAGTCCCTAACTCAGAACAGGGCTGTACAACAAGAAAGTCATGATGACTATCAAAACGTTCTTCCAATTTCCACATTGGAAGAACTAAACAGTTTTGATGAGAAACTTCGGCAAGATGCCGATTTTAAGAAACACATGGTATGTACTTTGAGGTGTATAAGCAACATCAAAATGGGGAATTGATTAGTTAAGGCAGTTGTTTGTTGGCCTGCACAAATCCAAGCAGAACTTAGGAGTTCCAAACTAACAAGACATGTGACAGAAAATAGGATTTTTTATTGCCTGTAGGCAATTATTGCCTGCTGTTTATTTGCTTTGGTTCTATATTTTATTATAGATCGCAAAGCTGTCCATTACTGGGGGAAACAGTATTAAAAAAAACTGTTTGGCGAGTCTGCAGGAAAGTGTTCACTCCTGAACTTGCCACTCAACTAAATTGGGTTGGGAGAGGAGAGAAGACTGGCATCAAGTCACGACCTGTGCGTGAAATTCTACTGTGTAAGTTTTACAGTAACAATCCCATCATGGGAGACTTCATCAATATTCCGGTTTCATATACAATTGTGCTTAAAAGCTTGCATACAACAGCAGATGTTGTTCATTTGATAGTGTTTTTTCCCCTTAATATTTTCTCTTGTATAGTGGCAGTTCTTAGGAATGGTGCCTTGGCAATGGTAACTGAGGCTGAGGTGGAAACAGCCATTCAAAACTGGCTCAGGCTGAGCCAAGATAGACTTAGAGGGCAGCGGAGGGAGAGACCACAGCTGTGAAGGTGAGCTGATCGATGAAACTACAGTTTTTTGCAATTTAAATATCTAGGAGGTGGTTTCAAAATCTAAAAAATCAAGAGATTTGTTACTTTGCAGTCAACAAACTTTTAGCCACACTGATGCTGCTCAGTTCATCACATTTTAAAGGTAGCATTCATTTTCAAGCAAAGATAGCACCTTAATTCCATGTTTAAGTTAAACGGAACACACATGAAAATACAATTAAAATTAATTTACAAAAAAAAAAAAAAAAGGGAATGTTTTTGTATTAATAATAATTTACCAGATCATTCAGGGCTCAGTAGATATAAGACTTTTTAATTTAATCTTGGACTTCTGCCTCCCCAGAAAAAAAGGAATAATATAATTTTACAAACATATGCATTATAGTAAAAATAACTGCTGTAATGCGCAATAGTAAGAGTTTGATGACGTTATAAGTAGATATAAGATCTTTTAAACAAGACTGTCTGTACTGACAGATGCAACTGGATTTTCCCAATAACATTGTCTCTACTCTAAAGATTTTTTAGGCGTGAAATTATATCTTCTTACGTATGACGTTACCAGGTGCTGTCCGTGGCGATGGTGCTGATCAGGGCTGCCTTAAACTAATGTGGGGCTGAGAGGTTTTGTAACCCCCCCATCCTCTCAGTTTATAGAGTCTCATTTGAAAAAAGTGTAATATCTAGGTAATCTACATCACAAAATGCATTAGTGGACTAACATAATATTGAAAACGTGAAACAAAATGTTGATGGGCAGTTTATAAGATATAAACTAATAATTATACGAAATGAAATAAAGTTTGAATTTGTCACTGACAATGATAATCAGCAGTGATTTTATCTTTTGTTGTTTTACTAACATTAAAGGGATAGTTCACCTAAATTAAAATTCTGTCATCATTTACTCACTCTCAAATTGTTTTAAACCTGATGTTTATGTTGAACATAAAAGTTATTTTGTAGAATGTGGCAAAACAGTATTATTTTTTCCTATAACTGTTTGGCCACATTCTACAAAATGTTTTCTTTTTAGTTCAGCACAAGAAAGAAAATTAATACAGGTACACTCTAAAAAATGCTGGGTTATTTTTAAACCCAAATGCTGGGTTGAGCATTTTGACTATGTTGCTGGGTTATTTTCCCCGTAATCAGCTGACAATGACCCAGCATTTGGGTTTGTTTTGGAAACTTTTACCCAGCGCTTACCTCTACGCGCGCTTTTGTCCAAATCACAACGTCAACAGGAGGACGAGAGGTTCAAGCAGGAGCGAGTGTAAAGGTGAGTAACACTGTTTTATTAAAACTATCCTAACGTTAAGTAGTCGGCAAGTCAATAAGAAGTTATGTTGAAATTAACTGTGAATTATTGACGACGGACCCTTACATTATTTAACACGAATGCTCTAGATTTTGCGTCTGCCGAACTAGCGACCGTTAGGCTACACATAACATTCATTATTTTTACACGGTCTGTCATCAATTATTCCACTTATAACACGGTCACACAATGTCTAGCGCTGGTTTCTTGTACTTGATACAGACTAGGCTACTCATGAGGCTACTGACTGACTGACTGACTAGGTGTTGGATTGCAGTGTAACGTCACTGGCTAGTGGCTGCACAAGCTAAAGAAGCTGTAAGTCTACCTATTATTTATCTGTTTTTGTTAGTCATTTTCGAAAGGTAGCTTTACATAAATATTTGATTATGTTGCATTATGTTCTCTGTGTTTGGGTGTGTGGGCCTTAGTTAAATTTGGCTATAAAGCAGCTCTGTAGAAAGTCATCGTCCAGCTTGTACAATTTTCATCAAAAACGGTCATTGTTAAGCGGAAGTCAGTTCAGTGTTGCTTCATTTCCGTTCAAAAACTGTGTAAAGATGCTTAATTATGAAGTAGTTACTGTAGTTCAATTTTGGTCTTATGGCGGCTCTGAAAAAAAGTAATTCAGTTCAGTTCTCATCTGATATGGTCTGTGCAATCAAATAAATAATATTGTTGAATATTAAGTGCCCCTAACTAAGCAAGCCAGAGACAACAGTGGCAAGGAACCCACACTCCATCAGGTGACAGAATGGAGAGAAAAAGAAACCTTAGGAGAAACCAGGCTTATGTATTAAAGGGGACATATCATGCTAAATCCACTTTTTTAGCCCTTAAATGCATTTTGTTGTATATTTGGAGTGTTTAGAAGTACAGAAAAGTCGAACTTATTCTCTTCAGGTGCTTCGTTGATATCTTTATATTCTGTTTTGGTCATATTTTTCAACCTGTTCCGATTTTTCTGTTATCTATGACGTTTTGTGAACTATTACGTCACAGTATTTGCAGCGGAACTGCCAAATAAGGACATTGACGTCCAGCCCAACACTTCGAGCAATCCGCCATTTTCATTTCTCGCTGCAATTTTGTAGTCCAAGCTAAAAGATGCAGAAGTTACGAGAGGGTAAGTTAAAATGTTCGGTTGTTGGATGTAGTAACCCACACGCTTCATTACACCGTCTAATGTAGATGAACCGCCGCGCTTGTGACGGCGCATGTTTAACTGAAAGAACGAGCAGAGAGAGAGAGACCCGGTCGCGCGCACGCACTCTCTCTCTCTTCGGAGCCAGGCGAAAATGTAAACAAGACGCCGTCTCCAAACTAGACGCTGTCTTGCTCTCTCTCCCTCGCACATATTAATCAAAATAAATCGACACGGTGGTAAAAGGTCGGAAGACCAAAGTTTCATAATGTAAATACAGTAACACACCATTGCGATACATCCATATGAAGACGTTGTTCTGCAGGTTCGTCGTCTTCATTTTCATCTCGCTCCGGCTCCGACTCTGGCTCGAACATGTAAATTGGCTGGCTGGACAAGTCTTCCGTTGTTGACATTTTGTTAATAACGTGTGAATAAAAAGTTTCTGTGCCGCTAGATAATCGTATCTCTGCTATCAAACTACAAAAATGGCCGAACGGGGTGGAGTTGAACCGAGTGTCACCTCTGCAAACTGGAGAGGGGGCGGGGTATGAAGTGTCTCAATTGTATTTAAAGAGACCGCACCAAAACGAGTTGCTCTCAGACGCACATCAGAAAAGGGGTAGAAAAGGGGCCTGTGGAGCTATAAAAATGAGGAATTCAGACCCAAGCATTGCAGTTCCGCTTTATATAGACTACAAATGTATGATTTATATGTAAAAAGGAACGATTTAAAAGCATGATATGTCTCCTTTAAATAATACAATTTATTATTTTGGTTTGTCATGCATTTTGGTACACAATCATTAAATTATGATGATCATTGAATGGTGCATTTTTTTTTTTTTTTTACTGACAGGAAGAATAAACATTAACCACATTTATTTTTTATTTTTACTATCTTGAAACTGCAATCAAATAAGTCAATGGGCGCCTCAGGCAATCGTTATATGAATAAACTAATACATTGGAATGAATAAAAAAATATTCTATGAAATATCTCCAGGTGATTTTATAAAATATTTTTGAATTATCCACAAAATTAACAATTCTTCTGTTTACAGTCTTGTGAATTAACTATAGTTAATTAAGCTGTTAAAAAGACATTTTGTCTATTTATTTATTTTATTTTTTAATTAAGTAATGATTCATAAAAAAAAATAAAAAAAATGGGAGCAAGCACAAAAATAAATTTTAATGGCAGGTATAAGACTTGTTAGCACTGCCAGCTAACTTTGTAAATATATTACTAATCAGATGTTTCCTTCTGTTCTTTTACAGCAATGGACGTTTTTGTTCAACAAAAACTCATCAACTGGAATCTTGAGTGCCTCATTGAAAAATTTGCAGGACTAATTGAATGTTTATTAAATGAATTGCAATGATATATATTAATGTTTTTTTATTGTTTCTTTGTGTGAAGAGAATCTTTAGCTATTTTACACAGTTTATACGCACAGTTTTATGCTGCAGTTTACTAATTGTTGATTACACATGAATGTATGTATGATTATATTAATTTCCTGGAATAAACTTTAAGGTAATACTTTATTTTACAGTGTCCTTGTTACAAATGTTACATGTACTTACCATAGTAATAACAGTTAATTATGCATAATTACATGCAACTAACCCTCAACCAAACCCTAATCCTACCCTAACCCTATAGTAAGTACATGTAGTTGCTTAATATTACTCAGTACTTAAATATATAATTACACTGTAACAATGACACCTTAAAATAAAGTGTAACCAACTTTAATTGAATCAATAAACAGTAGTGTTATTGTTATTAATATTTTTTTTTTAAATTGTATTTTTATTATTATTATTATTATCATCTAAAATGAATAACCTGTAACATGGGGTTGTTTGACCCAGCACTGATTAAAAAACAACCCAGCAAATGGGTTAATGTATAAAACCCAACCTGCTGGGTCAAAAAACCCAGCATGTGTTCTGTCCAATATTTACCCAGCGCTGGGTTGCCAAATAACCCAAATTTGGTTGTTTTTAACCCAGCATTTTTTAGAGTGTATGGAACAACATGAGACTGAGTAAACCACGACGCATACACATTTAAGGACAAGCGAGAGCATATAGGTGCTGTCACTTTAAGACATGCACGCATAGATGCTGACACGCTGCTCCGATTTTCTCTCAACTCTTTTAATTCACTTTAGACAATAACCAACTGTGTTTATGTAAACCTTGTGTGTATTTGGCAGTATTAGCACAATCAAACGCGAAAGATAAAGTCATCAGGGATCAGGCGGTGTTTGACAGTACGCGCTCAGAAAAGATGCATCATGTCAATAAAATGTTTACCTTGCCTACCTTTGCAAAGTAATGATTATGAATGTGTCTAAAATAGCAAGGAGACATTTAATTGTTTATTAATAAACTGGTGTTTTCTCTGTCGCTGCAAAGATGAAGTTGACCATGCAGACTAGCCATGAACGCCAAATGCAATTTTCTTTCCGTTTAAAAGTAGACTAAATCTAGACTAAAAAATAGGCTAAATATTTAGCTAAATATTAGGCTAAATATTTCCTATATTTCTCAAATCTGTGAGGCACAAGCTGAGTTTCGACACCCTCCAGTTCCAGTTCACGTTCAATGCAAGATACAATTCATACTAACACGAAAATCTTTTAAAAAGAGTCTTTCTACAAAACAAAATTCAATTAAGTGGTCAAAATCATGTCTTAAAAAACAATATTTTCAAGGACGAAACATTCTGATAGAAATGCCGATAGAGACCGTTCACACCGCCAACGACACGCAGCGACGAAGCAACACGATCCCGTTCAATTCAATGGAGCGGCTTCAGCCCAGGTAAGCCCGTGCATTAATGCGGCCTTGGTGCTGATGGTGCTGAATTGGTTGATATGGCTAGATTGAGGTTCAATAATACTGTAGGGGCAGCAAAATAAACTGACCCGGTCCTTAAACTGGAAATGGTGACGCTTTCACGGATGGCTACTGCTCTACAGCTTATGCAGACATGATCTGGCTAAAGGAAAACAGTTAAAACGTATTTGTTGATGTAGGTTATTTGTTTTTGTTTTTAAAGCAAGGTCCTAACTACTTTTCCCTGTTTTTTTTTTTGTTTTTTTCACTCTGTTACAGGCTGCCAGGAAGAACGTTTCCATTGTTCCTGTTCCTGTTCCTTTTTAATCCCTTTTCTCCTGTAAATAATAATAATTATTTTTTCTATATTAAAGCGTCTTAACTTTGAATCGTGTCTGTTCATTGTTACACACACAAAATGAAGAGGATAATTTTTTTCTATGTCAGTATAGCATCGAGTATTTTTCATGTTGGATAGTCAGGACTGTATAACATGCACCATACATTGAGGAGGGCCAAGTCTTATAGGCCTACGTTAAGAACAATAAGAAGTCAAAAATTATACATGGCAAAATTGTTTTTTCATGTCCAATACTGGAAATTCTTGCTCTGTTCTGTTTTTTAGGATGACAAAAAAAAGGCTTAAAAGATACATTTTAGAATGGTCTGCCTTGGTCTAACAGCGACAATCCAATAGAAATCAAATCAAAGGTCTGTTCACAGAAGCAGAGCACGCATTCCGTCAGTTTAACGTTGAAAGAGTGCGAGGTGATCATTTAATAATTCAACTGTTCTACAATAAATGTTAAATGTCCGACAGTTATGTCCAGTGATGCAAACTACTCAACATTTTATTCTTGAATATGGACATTTTGAGGGATGAAAGTTGCATGTGTTCAGTATCGATGCTATTTTATTAATGAAAGTCGCGAGGCAGCGATTACTAAAGTTTCTGTGCTGCTGAGTGTTGCAGCGCGATCTCCGCTCGCTGAGTGCAAATTGTGTGTGTGTGTGTGTGTGTGTGTGTGTGTTGAACACTGTATTCGTGCGTGCGTCACTAAAAACAGCGCATGGTGTCTAATGTAAGGAGTAGCCCGAAAGGTCCGACCTATATAAATAAAGGTCCTATAAAACCCATGCAGAGCTGCCAAAAGATTTACAGCTTTGCATCGTTCAAACATCGGCCGGAGATCATTTGCGATCAAAGGCCGACGTCGAGGCGACATATTGCCGATGAGCAAACGATCTCTGAGCGACATCGTGCCGATGGAACTTTGTACATCGGGCCAACGTCGGCCCGACGTACGTGTGCTATCTGGGTATGCTCCTAAGAAGAGCCAATTATAGCTCCAGAATTGCTCAAAGTAAAAAGAAATCATATTTTATGATAAAAAAAAGAAAGAAAAATAAATTAATCAAGGAAATTGGCATTTCTTTCTTTTTGCTGTATCGAAAACATACCAAACCGTAACACATGTGTATCGTATTGAACCGAACCGTGAATTTTGTTACACCCCTAGTGGTAAGTGATAAATTACACTGGATAAAATAGCTCCACTTGTCTTGTACAAATGGTGTAATTTTGCAGCAGGTAGGCTAGAAAAAAGATGTTTATGTTAGCTACCTGCCTGACGGAAAATGCTGCTTGTAACAAACAGTTAGTGCAACTTTTTTTTCGAACGGACGGAATATGGTTATATATTATAATATGTTTTTTATTGGGGGGGGGGGGGGGGGGGTGCTCCATGTCCATTTTGCTTGGGGCCCCCAAATTTCTTCAAACGGCCCTGATTCCGCCATGTTCCTCAACTTTAGGAGTCTTTACGATCGGTGTGGTGGCGAATTTCGACCCCCGCCAAATTATTACCCCTCCAGCATTGGTAGGTTTGGATTAGTTGTGGGGGAGGGGTTAGGATTAGGGCTGGGTTAGGATTAGGTACAGACTTCAACCAGGGGAATAATTTGGCAGGGGGTCTATGGAGCTTATTATGTGACAAAATGATTTGAATTTGAATTGTGTAAATTTGAATTATTTGCAAGTGTAATCTAACAAACTTTTTATGAATATTGAACATTTGAAATTTAACAAATTGAAATGTTTTTATGGCTGAATTTTATAGACATGTATTTTCAAACAGCTAGTTTTTTTTGTTCTGAATTCTTATACTGCAAATATTCAGTTTAAAATAATACAGATTCAAGTTTTCAGAAATTCGGAACTTCAAATTCAGTTTTCTAAAATTCAATCTCAAAAATTCAAACTCAAAAATTCAGATCTTACAGAAAGTAGGTCACAGGTCATCCACAGGGAAGAGTAATGGTAAAGATCTCAGAAAAGTCGAACAGAGCATTTTGGCTGCACTGCAGTAGTTTTCTGCCGCAAACGCGGTGGTGGTTCAAGAGAATCCGTGTAGGCCTATCTTTCGTTCAGTCGTTTTTGTATTTAATATTAAGAGTAGAAAAATGAGAAAACAGCTTGAGTATTAGATTTCTAATATTCTAGTAATAAAAGTCCGCTGCTGCAGTTGCACGGAGCTTACAAAACGTAACGCGTGTATTGCAACTTAGTCTAGTTGTTTGATGAGAAAATGAAATGTAGCCTAACGAATGGCTCGGTACAACAGAAGAGCCTAGAAAGGGCTTTCTCTCTGTGTAGACCAGCAGTTGGTCTGAATTTGCTATAACCTATACTGTAGCCTATTTTTCGGACATGTTTTATCATGAAACACGCTGTGATTTATTACAAATTTATTTCCCAGCAGTGGAACAAATCCAAGTGATGGCACAGGCGCATCGCGCTCTCACACAACCTAGTATCAGTTCTGGCGTTATTATCAAAATAAAACACAGTCAACCAAACATATAAAAAGTCATTCTGCTTAATTCTTTGGTCTGTTGTACAATACAAAGGGCAAACTGTGCCGCATACAGTCCTACTTGTTATTCCAAACATTTCTCTTACTGTGAAGACGCTGATTTAGCCTACGTGTATATTGGGACTCGACTGAAGTATGACGCCTTCTTTATATTATATAGCATCCACATGTTACATTGCAAATATGAAAACTTTTGACTGAATGAGAGATGCGCGACCGTTTCGATTTAAATAAATTTGTTTAGGCTTGGCGTTTAAAATAGGCTAAATGTTGTTTACAAAATAAAGGGCACAATATGGCTATTTTTATAGGCTATGTAGCCTATATATTATTTTATTATACATGGCTACTTATTTTTCATTCTTGTTGTTTCCTGCATTCATTTAAGGATTTGTCATAAAGTAAGGGAAAGTAAAATAGGCTACACATAGCCTACGTGTTAGTGTTAATCATGTAAATGATGTATTTTATTTACAGGTCTTTTACACTATTGCTGAATAGGCTAATATTAAAATGCGTTTTATGATGATTTGACGCGTGCGCGTTTCTCTCTCAACATGATCCGGTGTGACTTGTACTCAGGTGCATGCGACTTATTTTCTGGCAAATACGGTCAGTTAAAAAATGTTGCTGTATTATTACAAAATGCATAGAGTGGAGACCATGAGGGCAAAAAAACCCAAAAAACAAACATATTGTGTTCATTACCCCCACCCACATTTGGGCTTAATCACTGTTATTATTATAGGGGGTCCTTGGAAATGTATTTAGGTGTAGACAAAATCAGTTATGTTTATTTCATAAATATGAACGTACCTCGCATCTCCCGGACACTAGCCGTTAGTAGGCTATACTTCTTTGGCCTATTTTTTTTAGATGGCCAATTCTCAAAATCTGTGTGGAAAAGCTGCGGCGCGCGGAGAGAACGCACAATGGCTTTGCTTTGGAATTTTATTTTATTTTTTTATTATTATTTATTTTGGAAGTTTAGTTGCCAGAGAAAATAACACACAATTTTGTTTGACATCAATTGATACTCAATATTAATGAAATAAATAAATGTAATGTCAGAGAATGCACAAAGCGCATCCTTTTGAGATGTAAATTATAATCAATTTTAATTAAAATAAAACACACAAGGCCTACATCATAAAACTCAGAAGATTGTGTATTTTAATATATTATAATAATTAGGCAGAATGACTTTTTATATGTTTGGTTGACTGTGTTTTATTTTGATAATGAACAGTCTGCGATATGAAGCAAGCAACGCCAGGGGCCTGTACCATGAAGCCGGTTTAGGTGGCTAGCCAGCTATGTTTCAGTTTAGTTTCCGCCAACCCTGGGTTTTAGGTACTATGAAAGTAGCTTGGCTTTAATCGGTGTTCGTTGCCATGGTATCTTACGCTGCACGGCTAACCTGCTCCGGGGCAGGTTATGTTCTGGATTCAAGATCTCAGACTGAAGTTTGACCAATCAGCTGAGAGCAAAGAAACATATAGGTGACGTAACTTATTCCCAGTGTCTGTTGCAATGACTTCACCTTTTCTTCCAAATCCTGTGACATCTCAGCGCAAATTGTTTGACGAGCACTTCGTAGAGAAAGAGTTTTTAGCCAGACAAAATCCCCTTGCCTGATAGTTACTTGTATGAAAGATACAGATTTTCCGCGGAAGGAATGTCTTATCTTTGCGAACTTCTTGAGCCGCACATAAAGAATTTAACACGTCGAATTCATGCACTTACTGTACCGCAAATATTGCGTTGCGTTTTTTTTGTTGCAAGTGGTAGGCCTACATTCCTGCACGGTGGGTGACGCACAGAAGCTCGGGGAAAACACGGTTTGTCGAACCATTCGTAAGGTGGTCCTCGCTCCTTCTGCAGGAGTACATGAATAGTTTCATTAATAGTGTTCCCCAGACATTTATCGGCCATGTCCATAAAAGAGGGCTTTTATAAAATTGCCGGTAAGATATATTGATAGGGTGACATCATGAACACATTTTATTTTATTTTTTTCAAAAAGCAAATTGCACAAATGTACTATACAATATAATACATGTTAAGAATTATTTTAAATCTTTATTATTATTCTGTTAATCTTATGATAGGATTCTCTAGCTTTCTTAGTAGTACAAATACGTTCTATATTTATGTAAAATTATGTATGTATGTGTAGCCTATGTGTAATATAGCCTATAGCCTATTTTTATAATATATAAAAAATGTGCATGTATAATTTTTTATATATTATAAAAATAGGCTATAGGCTTTTACACATATAGGCTACACATACATACATAATTTTACATAAATATAGAACGTATTTGTTTAACTTACACATTAACAATCAGCAATCTTTCTCCAACAGTCTCCTCTTGCTTTGACAGCAGAGACCGTATTGTTTCGAGCTTGAAATACATATTTAAATTCATCGTAATTCTGAATGATTATCTCTTGCTCCTCTGCGGGAAAATATATCGCTCACGCTCTACCCGCGATTGGTTGTTCAGTGTCGACGTCACTCTTTTATGTGCACGCGCGCTTGGAGTAATCATAGCTTGAGGATCAAAGCCTGAGTTGACAGAGAAAGTTGATGAGCTGCATCATGGTACCAATAAAGCCTGATTGCATCGGTTTGGTTTTGTCAACTCAAAACTAATCCTGTAACCCCGAGTTTGTTCAGCTACCTTCATGGTACAGGCCCCAGAACTACTATGTTGTGTGAGAGCGCGATGCGCCTACGCCATCACTTGGATTTGTTCCACTGCTGGGAAATAACTTAATACTCTGTTATTTATAGTCAGTCATACATATAATATGGCATTATTCGAAACAGTAAAATGTATATTTTTATTTGTGCACATTCAAAATGACTACAAAATATCATGCCATTGAAAAATAAATAAAACAACATGATGCGCTGCTTTAGCACGTCTCGGTCTCCTTCAAGATCTTTCTGGCGCACACCAAAAATTAACCAAAATACAGCGAATAGCCTTCTTGGCGCGCCTACTTTTGAAAGTCAACAATTAGATTATTTAACGTTAAATGCATTATATATGCCTGAGTCACTTTGGAATAAATCACAGCGTGTTTCATGATAAAACATGACTTACAGTCCGAAAAATATAGGCTACAGTATAGGTTATAGCAAATTCAGACCAACTGCTGGTCTACACAGAGAGAAAGCCCTTTCTAGGCTCTTCTGTTGTACCGAACCATTCGTTAGTCTAGTTGTTTGATGAGAAAATGAAATGTAGCCTAAGTTGCAATACACGCGTTAAGTTTTGTAAGCTCCGTGCAACTGCAGCAGCGGACTATTATTAGGCCTACTAGAATATTAGAAATCCAATACTCAAGCTGTTTTCCCATTTTTCTACTCTTAATATTAAATACAAAAAACGACTGAACGAAAGATAGGCCGGATTCTCTTGAACCACCACCGCGTTTGCGGCAGAAAACTACTGAAGTGAGTGCAGTCAAAATGCTCTGTTCGACTTTTCTGAGATCCATTACTCTTCTCTGTGGATGACCTGTGACCTACTTTCTGTAAGATCTGAATTTTTGAGATTTAATTTTAGAAAACTGAATTTGAAGTTCCGAATTTCTTCATCTTGAAAACATGAATTTGTATTTTTTTAAACTGAATATTTGCAGTATAAGAATTCAGAACAAAAAAACTAGCTGTTTGAAAATACATGTCTATAAAATTCAGCCATAAAAACATTTCAGTTTGTTAAATTTCAAATGTTCATTATTCGTAAAAAAAAAAAAAAAAAATCAGAACTATTTAAACTACTACCTAAAATTAAATTTTGTTAGATTACACTTGCAAATAATTCAAATTTACACAATTCAAATTCAAATCATTTTGTCATATAATAAGCTCCATAGAGGGTCGAAATTTGGCACAACATCGGCACTTAAAGAAATCTCGAGCTTCTCAATCCTGTATCATTCTGTATCATTCGTTCAGTCGTTTCTTGATTTAATATTGAAAGTAGAAAAATGAGAAAACAGTTCCTTTTTCGTTTTTAATTTTTTTTCTCTCCATAAAATGAAAAACAAGAATTCAGCTTTATTATTCGTTTTTCATTCAGAGGTAGACAAAGTAAACAGATTGAATATTATATTTCTACATGTGGGTGGGCATGAAACGCCCCTTTCCTCTGATTTGTCAGCCGAAGATCAAACTGTTCCGTCATCAGTTCTTTCTCAGTTCAATTCTTTTCTCGTTTATTGCAACTTTCATCTTTTTCTCATCAAACAACCAGACTAACGAATGGCTCGAGACAACCCGTACCGGGGAAGAGCCTAGATAGGGCTTTTTACAGCTTTTTTACAGCTGTAGCAGCTACCTAGCCTAGCCTAACCTACCTACATCAAGATGTTAGGTCTGGATACTCACCAGTGTTGTGTACTCGAGACTCGGACTCGGTCTCGGACTCGGTCTCGAGACCATATTTTAATGGTCTCGGTCTTGTCATGGACTCGTGTGCATTTTGACTCGGAATTGACTCGTACTCGAACATATTAGGACTCGGACTTATTCCCGAGTCCACTCGAGTCCCATTCAAAATATTTCATGATTGTTACTGTATGTTAATATTTCTTTAAATTGTTGTTTGATTGAAACGTCCAATGATTGCTGACTTTCTTGTGCGCAACTGCGCATGACTTGAGACTAACGTTCGCGTAATAATTGTAATAAAATGACCTTTACACCACCTACTATGTGGCCTTTTTACCATTACAGTGTACATGATTCCATGGTTGATTTACTGTTTGAGTATGGTGCCAATTTTATTGTTACCACCAAATATTTTACATATTCTTGAAGATATCTTTAGGTCTGGTTTTTAGACCAAACCTTAGGTTATCCAACCTCTCTGGTCTCGGTCTTGACTCGACTCAGACTCGACTCTCTCTGGTCTCGGTCTCGACTCGGACTCGACTCTCTTTGGTCTCGGTCTCGACTCGGACTCGACCCTCTCTGGTCTCGGTCTCGACTCGGACTCGACCCTCTCTGGTCTCGGTCTCGACTCGGACTCGACCCTCTCTGGTCTCGGTCTCGACTCGGACTCGAGTGAGCTGGTCTCGACTACAACACTGATACTCACCATCAGACACGGCTCAATCCGAGGGGCGGGATAAACGGCTGTCTTTCAAATTCCCTCTGCACGCAATAGGACAGCGCTTCAACCGACCATAGCGTTTTCCAAACAGTGGAGCTTACGTTAGTTGATAGATTAAACTTTTGCCATATCATCGGCTGGCAAAACTACGAACACATCTTCCTTTTTTTAAGAATGATTTAAGTGCCGTTCTTTGCTCTTTTCTCAAAGAAAAACTTAACTCCAAGTCCTCCAGAGTCGCGGCCAAAGCCGATTCGAAAGACTGTTCGCTAGCATCAGCCATTCTTTGTTTTCAAGTAGCAGGGAACCGTCGCAACTCTGTCGTCATTATGTTAAGCCCGCCCCGCTTACGATGTGATTGGCCTGACCCAATTTAGGTTTTTGCAGCTCGAAAGTCAATAGGCTTGTTTGAGATGCGCCTTGCCTCGCCTGAAATGTATGCGAGAGTAGGCGGCTGCAGTGAGAGGAGTGAAAAAAGCGCAGGCAAGCCGGACAGATCTCTCTTCTCGTAGTGGATCTGCACCTGCGAGATCAAAGATGGATAGCGCGGGATTCACGCTCGTGCAGTGTTGCTAATAAACTGGATGTAATTCAAGTTCTGTTGCTTTTATATGAAAATAAATAAAATGAACAAGACACCCAAAGTACTTGTTATTTAATTCCATTCCAAATACATGTTTATCAATATTTTTTTTTCTTTAATACAGACATATGTGCTTTTATTTCTTTTCTTTTTTTATAAAAATTAAATTGCATAACCCAAAGAGATCGCACTGTCAGATAGTTTGGGAATATTCACACATAACATATACACATAAAACCTGATATTAGAGTTTTAAAATCAAACATTTTAAAAGAGAACAATACATCAGTGTTTAAACCAATGAGCATTAAGCTGTGTCGTCAGAAAGTCGTTTCCCATCGTGCTTTTGATCAGCGCAGTCAGTGGAGAGCAACTGCGCTCGACTGCAAAATCCGACACGTGCGCCTTGCGCTCGCGAGAGATTTTTGACATACGTCAGCGTGACATCAGAGCGCACTCGGACACATTTCTAACCGGCATGCATCTCGCGCTGATCACCGGTGATCGGTTCTGCGCAGATTTTGCTCATCTCAAACAAGCCTAATGGAGAGTTGCTAGACTACCTAGCCTGGCTCCGCCCTCCTGCGTACTTTCCGCTGAATTTTATTTCCCTTCAGTACTATGTCTGGGATTGTGGTGTATTCTTTGGTTTTCTCCGGCCAAATTTTTGGCGGCCCAATCAGCGAACAGAGGGAGTGGCTGAGAACGATGACGTTGATGTCGTGCCATTAGGCTTGTTTGAGATGCGACTTGCCTCGCCTGAAATGTATGCGAGAGTAGGCGGCTGCAGTGAGAGGAGGAGTGAAAAAAGAGCAGGCAAGCCAGACAGTTCGCTCTTCACGCAGCACTTGGATCTGACACCTGTGAGATCAAAGATGGATATCGCGGGATTCACGGGATTCACGCTCGTGCACAGTGTTGCTAATTAACTGGATGAAATTTAAGTTCTGTTGCTTTTATATGAAAATAAATATAATGAACAAGACACCCAAAGTAGCCTACTTATTTAATTCCATTCCAAATATGTTTATCAATCTTTTTTTCTTTAATACAGACATGTGTTTTTTTATTGTTTTTTTTATTACATTGCATAACCCATAGAGATCGCACTGTGAGATAGTTTGGGAATATTCACACATAATGTATATACATAAAACATGATATCAGAGTTTTAAAATCAAACATTTTAAAAGAGAACAATGCATCACAGTTGTTTAAACCAATGAACATTAAGCTGTGTCGTCAGTAAGTCGTTTCCCATCATGCTTTTGATCAGCGCAGTCGGTGGAGAGCAACTGCGCCCGACTGCAGAATCCGGCCGCTCCCCGTCTGCGAATCCTGCTGGATTCCCCTCCACTGGATTCCTCCGCTCACTAAAGGCGGCTGCCGTTTCTGTGACAGCATGCCGGTCTCAGCGCTTCGATCCAGGCTCGCTCTCACTATGTCAGAGAGCGGACCCGCCCATCTTCCGTCCCCGGTGCCCGTCGAGCCTCGTAGAGGCGCGAGCAGAGGATCCACGAGCGCAGTGATCTGAGAGCGTGCACACCGGGTCCGCTGACCTCTCCGGAAAAGAAGCCTTCTCGTCATAGAAGCCCCCTTAAGCGAAACAGCTTCAGCGCTGGCAGCATCTCTTCGCCAACTGATCGTTTCCCTGTGGCATCCGACGAGCATATAAAGCTGTCTATCCTTCTAAAAGAGCAGAACGCGTTTTTTCAAATGCCGCTCCCCGTCTGCGAATCCTGCTGGATTCCCCTCCACTGGATTCCTCCGCTCACTAAAGGCGGCTGCCGTTTCTGTGACAGCATGCCGGTCTCAGCGCTTCGATCCAGGCTCGCTCTCACTATGTCAGAGAGCGGACCCGCCCATCTTCCGTCCCCGGTGCCCGTCGAGCCTCGTAGAGGCGCGAGCAGAGGATCCACGAGCGCAGTGATCTGAGAGCGTGCACACCGGGTCCGTCCCCGTGTGCTTTGCCTACACCTTCTGATACTTCTCCTGTGTTATTCACGAAGAGCGATCAACGCCCCTCTCTTGAAGCGGCTGCACTCGTCTCTTTTGGCGGATCTGCAGAGGACCTCGATGATGCTGTTTCTGTGGCGGCGTCTGAATGTGAGGATTGGTCGGGCTCCGCGGATCCCGCCCTCTCTTCTCAGACTGAGCGAATCGACACCAGAGCGAGCATTGACGCCGAACTTCTCCGCGTTATCACTCGCGCTGTCGACGAGCTGGGACTGGACTGGACTGGCTTTCTCCAGAAGAGCCCGCTAAAGGGGGGTCGCACACCGGACGCGCAGCATAGATTATTCTCTATGAGTGTACACACACCGGCGGCGCCTTTCGGCGTCTGTCCACGGCGCCCAGCAACAGCTCAGGACCGTGTTCAAAATCCTGCCGCGCCATTTACATAGTTTTATATTAAATTTACATTTATTTGTCTCAAATCGTAGTTAATGTATATACTGACTTCACCCTGCGCTGCAATATACATTTAGTTTTATATTCATTTACAGAAATCAGCTGCTTGAATGAAAATTGCTTATGTTACCGGATTTTCAGGTAAGAGTTGTCCTAAATGCGACGCGGCGCTGCGCGTCCGGTGTGCGACCCCCTTAAGAGCCGCCTTGACGAATGGTTTCTGCCGGGGCACCAACAGGCTCCTCCCCAGCGTGTGCTCCATTCTTCCCCGAGGTCCACAGCGAGCTTATTAAATCATGGTGCGCGCCCTTTTCTCTACTGCTTCTGCCACGCTCTCATCTGTTGATGGCGCTGAAGAGAAGGGCTATGTAAAGCTCCCCCACTAGAGGAAGCGTTCGCCGCTCATTTGTGCCCTCCCACTGCAGGCAGTTAGAGAACGAAAGCGACGCACCCATCTAAGCCGTGCAGGACTACTTACGCTATGGCCGGTCGCGCCTACGCCGCCGCCGGTCAAGCCGCCTCTGCTCTGCACACCATCGCGATCCTCCAGGTGTTCCAAGCCAAACTCCTCCGTGCCATGGACGAGTCAGGGCCCGATCCGAACGCCTTCAAAGATCTCCGCAGCGCTACGGACCTGGCACTAAGGGCCACCAAGACCACTGCTCAGGCCATCGGCCGTTATATGGCCAGCCTGGTTGTTCTGGAGCGCCACTTGTGGCTGAATTTAACTGAGATGAGGGACGCTGACAAGACCGCCTTCCTCGACTCTCCAGTCTCCACAACAGGTCTATTCGGCCCTTCAGTCAGCGGCTTCGCAGAACGCTTCACGGAGGCTCAGAAAGCTTCAGTGCTATGAAGCACTTCCTGCCTAACCGCTCTATTTCGGCTTCACGGCAGTGGCTGAGACCGGCCCATGCTACAAGCCTGCGAAACGCTCCCCAATCGCCAGGGTCCCCCGTCTAAGCTCACGTTGGACCATAAGCCTAAAAAGCCTTCCTAACCGATGGAAAGAAGGTTTCTTGTCCCGCTGCGGCCGGACCACCCCAGAAGATCGCTCGAGTGCATCTCACAGCTACCTCTTCAGTTCAGGCGGCTGGAGTCATGTTAAATGCAGAACACGGGCCCGTCATTTGTCACGCACCCCTGCACACAAACGCTGGTTTAACAGCGACCCACAGAGAGCACAAATCGAGCATTTTCCCTCACATAAACATCTGTCAAGTCGAGCCCCCGCATCCGGGCACTTCGTCCTCAGAGATGATCCAGCCTCTGGCTTATCGGGCTCTGGCTTGGCGAGCCTCCCCCGATGTGTCAGATTGGGTGATGAATACCATAGTGATCGGGTACTCACTTCAGTTCGCCCGCAGACCCCCGCGCTTTCGCGCTATAACTTACACTTCGGTAGAGAGCACTATGTCCCATGTCCTCCGCTCCGAAGTGACGAGTCTGCTAGCAAGAGGGGTGATCGAAGAAGTTCCCGCGTCACAAAGCGAGTTGGGCTTTTACAGCCGCTACTTTCTCGTTCCGAAGAAAGACGGCGGTCTAAGACCCATTTTAGATCTCAGACACTTGAACAAGGCCCTCATGGTACGGCCATTCAGGATGCTCACGACCAAACACATCCTGGCGCAGATCCGCCCGGGAGATTGGTTCTTTTCAGTAGATCTAAAAGACGCTTACTTTCACATCCAAGTCTGCCCCCGGCACAGGCCATTCTTAAGATTCACCTTCGAGGGGCAGATATATCAGTATACAGTCCTACCATTTGGACTGGCTCTAGCACCTCGTACATTCACAAAGTGCACTCTCCACCCTGAGACAGCGGGGAATGCGAATCCTAAACTACCTTGATGACTGGCTCATACTGACTCAGTCAGAGGCGGAGTCCCACACTCACGAAGCCTGGCTCCTTGGCCATCTGGAAAACCTCGGGCTCAGGGTAAACTTTGCCAAAAGTGTGCTGTCCCCCCAGCCAATGAATCACGTTCCTGGGAATAGTTTTCGACTCTGTTCATATGAGAGCATGGCCCACGCCGAGCCAAGCTCTAGCAATACAGTGACTTGCCGCGTCGCTCAAAGTGGGCTCCTATGTACCCATCAGAACGTTTCAAAGGGTTTTGGGCCTTATGGCATCGGCATCTTCAGTACTCCAATTAGGTCTACTGCATATGCGCCCCCTTCAGCTATGGCTAAAGCCGCAAATTCCAGCCCATGTGTGGCATTCAGGCCGCACGAACATCAGGGTAAACCACCGCTGTACCAGAGCTCTGGCCCCCTGGAGGAACACCAGCTGGTACCAGCAGGGTGTGAACATGGGTGTGGTTTCAGAGAGGAGGGTTATCTCAACAGACGCTTCCAACCTCG
This sequence comes from Leuciscus leuciscus, assembly GCF_965113295.1. Taxonomy (NCBI): domain Eukaryota; kingdom Metazoa; phylum Chordata; class Actinopteri; order Cypriniformes; family Leuciscidae; genus Leuciscus; species Leuciscus leuciscus. The sequence continues at coordinate 50,946,606 of NC_138725.1, read as the reverse complement.
GCTGGGGAGCCCTGTACGAGGGCAGATCTGTCTGGGGAGCCCTGTACGAGGGCAGATCTGTCTCCAGCCTCTGGTCAAGCTTGGAGAAACGCCTACACATAAACTGCCTCGAAATGACAGCAGTTTTTCTAGCCCTAAAAACCTTCCTCCCATATCTGGTGGGACACCATGTCTTAGTCCGTACAGACAACATGGCCATGGTATCCTATATAAATCGCCAGGGCGGCCTCAGGTCTCGCAACCTGTTTCTTATGGCCAGAAAGCTTCTGTTATGGGCTCACACCAACCTGCGCTCACTCAGGGCAGCTCACGTGCCGGGCACGATGAACACAGGAGCAGACATGCTGTCTCGGAGCAATGATCCCCCAGAGGAATGGACTCTCCATCCCCTGATGGTGCTTTGGTTGTGGGAAATCTTCAGCAAAGCAGAGTTGGACCTCTTCGCCTCAGAAGAAAACTCTCACTGCCCAATATTCTTTTCAAAGAGCAGGGACGCGCTGGCTCACGATTGGCCCAGCCTCCCACTCTATGCATTTCCTCCGGTCTCGATGCTCCCTCAGGTCATCAAACGGATCAGGAACACCAAGTGTGCAGTCCTTCTCGTAGCCCCCCTCTGGCGAACCCAGGTCTGGTTCCCAGAGCTGATGAAGCTGTCCACGACAGCCCCGTGGCCAATCTTGCTGAGGAGCGATCTCCTCACGCAGGTGAACGGGACAATCTGGCACCCCTGTCCTGACTTGTGGGCCCTCCATGTATGGCCCCTGACCGGGTACCCCAGGGCCTCCCAGAAGGGGTCCTAAACACCATATTGGAGGCTAGAGCTCCGTCCACGAGACGCCTCTACCACCTCAAGTGGTCAGTTTTTTCCAGCTGGTGTCTAGCTCTGAACCTCGACCCACTTAACTGTGAAGTACCAATGGTGCTGACTTTTCTCCAAGAGCTGCTGGACGCGAACGCTCCCCCTCCACGCTCAAAGTGTATGTGGCAGCTATTGCAGCTTTTCACTCACCGGTAGCTGGCTCTTCCTTGGGTAAAAGCGACCTCATTGTTCGCTTCCTTAAAGGAGTCAGAAGACTTAACCTGCACATTAAATACACATGTGTATATGTAATATTTAACCTAAGTAATTGAAATAATTTAATATTCGCTACTTGTTTATTGAACTAAAATCAATGTAACATTTGCAATCGTGAGAATATTCAGCAAAATAGCTCCTGTCATGTTATGTTACTATGGGGTTTTTCCTGGCTCAAAATGAGGTGGAGGTGGTAAAATCCTAATAATGTATTTTAATAATAAGATAATTAAATGTGTATTTTTTGTAGATCACCATATAGCCTAATGTGTTTCCCACATTATTTTTGTGGGTGGAGCTTGGTATCTCTAGGGGGGTCCGGGGGCATGCCCCCCGTAAGAAAATTTTGTACATTTTAAAGATAAATTCATTAATCTGGTGCACTTTGAGTCACCCGAATCCACTGTTAAAAATAGATAATCCACCCGCAACCCACCCATATTCTTTGATTTAACTATCTGCATCTGATCATCACATTACAATTATTCAAATTCTTAGAGTTAAAGGACAAGTTCGGTATTTTACACTTAAAGCCCTGTGTACAGATCATATCTGATGAAATAGAACGGTTAAGATTAAAATTTGGACACATGCTGCTGTCCCGAGAATTTTAGGTTTATTTCGCTTTTGTGGACCTATTTTGCCAAACGCGTCACACCCGTGATTCTTCCGTTGAGAGCTTGAATAATAGACACTCCAGCCCAGTTGGTGGCGATAATGCACCTTTGCCAATTGCAAGCAAACCACGGGCATTTCATTGAATACACAGAAGAAGCAGAAGAAGAAGCGGCGGAGTAATACCGTAAAGGTGCTGCGGTCTCACAGCACGTCCTATTAAGTCAATGGAGTTGGACAAAAACTACGATAAAACCTGTTGGAATGCATCTTTTTCAGCGATTTTTGAGGGAACATATCAGTGAACACCCCTGACCACTCGGTGAGTTTCACGTCTTTGTAAACGAAAGTTTAATGTGTTTTTAGGTCGGAATCTTCCAGTGCATATAGACAACCATTGTGGGGGTGGGAAGCGAAATAAACCTAAAATTCTCGGGACAGCAGCATGTGTCCAAATTTTAATCTTAACCGTTCTATTTCATCAGATACGATCTGTAAACAGGGCTTTAAGTGTAAAATACCGAACTTGTCCTTTAAGTATGATAATATGGTAATATCACACTGAAGTAGGCTGATTTAAAATGAACATTTATTTATAATAAAAGATAAAAAAAATTTATTTAAAATATTTATCTTCTTTTGGCAAAATTGCATTTCCTTAATAGCCTAAACATAGGCTTTACTCCCTTCAAACTTAAATTGTCAATGTTTCATTACATCACTGTTTGAAAACACTCATTTTTTGTACCTTTTATTAAAGGGCATTTTCCCCCTAATTTTATTAAATGTATGCTCCATCTTTCATTTCAAATTCTTAAATTTGATCAATATATTCAATTAAAATAATAAGACACTAGGCTGTTACCAATCAAATTAAATAATTTACATTGAAAAATTATAACTGTATTAAATGAGATTATTTTAAATATGTTTGAATATACAAATAAGGAATGTTGAAAAGAATGATACTTTATGAAACTAAACCACCACTAGGAGGCGGCAGGCGACCGTCTTAATGGGCGAGTCATTGAGTCATTCATTCAAACGATTCGTTCAAACGGCTGATTTATTCAGAATGAGGCAGTTTATGAATGGGTAATTGAATCTTTGACTCAACCGATTCGTTCAAAACGCTGAATCATTCAGTAATGCAACAAGTGTTGCTGTGAGATGCGCTATGGTTCTGCTGTGATCTTTGTTTGGAACTATTTTCGCTGCTGAAACAGAACAAAAACAGTCATTGCGTCTAAAATGTAAGTGACTTAATTTTAACTATTTGTTTATTGAACTGTTATGAAATCAGTCTCGGTTTCAATCTCGATGTCATTCAGGCAAACAGCTCTCTGGTCGCGTGTAGCCTAGGCTATATATTGTTTCTTAACTATAAAATGTTATAAATAACTGCACGAGCCTCAACAGCGCAACATTGTTACCGTCAGTACATTAGGTAGGCCTATATTATTATCAACTATAGGCTATCGCAAAGGTCATATTTCATTATCAATAGCTGTTTATGTAATAAAATCTGAATAATTCTGGCGATTCGATGCTTCACTTGACGGACATTAGGTCCATCAGACTGGATACATTTTTGCGGTAACGTGACCAGAAATATTTAAGAATCTGAATTTAAGACATTTTAATACTTTTTAAGGCCTTTTATTAGGAAAACTTTATTTAAGACATTTTAAGACTTTTTAAGGACCCGCGGCCACCCTGTAATGACTCCAAAGTCGTCCTTAACCCCCCTGGGGTCGGCGGAAATCGCCGGCGATACCAGCTCGCTTTTTTTTTTTTATCAGTGTAAAAGAGACTCAAAAATACTCTTGTTGACTTTGATTTTCCATAGGAGTTTCATACATCAATCGATCCTGTTAAGTGTGTATTTTTTTTTGTGTATACTCACAATAAAAACAAAGTGTGGTGCTTTTTGCCAAATAAAGAAAAATAAACATGATGCGAGTTCTGCTTTCTCTCTGTCAGTGAAGTCAATTCTGAAACGCGTCCGAAAATGAACTGTAACTCAGCGAATACTCAAACAGGCATACAGACACACAGGCATGAAGCTTGAATTCTCTTCTTTTAAATGAAGTAATTTTTATGAAAAACAAATATTCTCAGTTTATGTAATCTGTATGAAAAGAGAGAGATGTCAGTCGTTCTCTTCTCAGCTAATTATTTTTAATGTGACTCCGCCCACGGAGAGCGCGCGCTATTCAAACGCAAATGACTGAGGCATCCGTGCAAACTGTGAACGCCCCCATATCAGCTCGAGAAAACACATCAAGTTTATTTAGATCATTGTACTTGTTTATACTGTCTTGCGGCGCTGTGAGGAATAATAGCCTACTATCGTAAACTGTAGTAAGTTTTTTTCATTCTCAAGTGAATCGCGTTTCTGTGTGTGAATGAATGAAAGAGATGCGCGCTGTTTACCACAACTCGCAAAAAGACAGTTTAAATTTGAATCGCGTTTCTGTGTTTGAATGAATGATCCGCTTTTAGCAAACTATACTGAGATGAGTAAAAATCGACTGAAATATGTTGAAATAAAATGTATTTGTATAAGCAACGTATAAAACTGCAAATTAACATTTATATTTCTTATATAAACGAAAGACCTATGTTACAGACATATGAAAGACAACATTTCGTTGACTGAATTGTTGTTGTAATTGTAACCGTTTTAATAAAAAAATATATTTACAAGGTAGATGAAAACTTTTCTTTAAATAATTTTTATTGTGTTTTATTAGTGACAAATTTGGGGAGAGGATACATATTCCAAAACTGAAAATACAGTATGAGAATTAACTGCACAATTACTAGACATGGAAAAATAAAATGAGATGCTTCCAACTGTGAACCAATTTGGTAGAAAATATATATATATACATATTGCTCTTGCATTCTTTCTTGTGGCTCAGTGACACACCTGAATGAATGGCTCATTAAGTATGCGGGCCTCATTGTCTCCTCAGGTGTGAACCACTAAATATGCATGATGGTGTTGGAACGTTTACGCCCCATCTGCATATTGCCTTTCCAAACTAAAAGTGTTTCACAAAATTTAAATCAATGTATCGTTTTATGTGAATGATTAGGCAGGATGATTTTCACATCATTTTGAAGAAAAAAACTCTAAGCGACGTCATCCATTAGTCAAAAGTCTTATTGACACATATTTAGTATGTGTTTTGTGGCCTTATTTCAGAAACTTTCATTTTTATTTTTTTCAATAACCATGCATAAACATTATTCTCTCAAAAATGAAAACATGTACATACATGTTGCTCACATATTATGGTAGCCCTGTTTGTGCTAAATAGAGTGTAATTACACCTTTGCCATTAATATGTTTATAAGCAACTGAAAAAAGCACAAATGTCAGGGCATGTCAGAACATCTCAAGGACCACAAAAACACCTCAGAACCCAGAGGGTTAAAGGGCTAGTTCACCCAAAAATGAAAATTGTATGAAAAAAAAGTTCTCAGGCCCCATTGACAACCATAGTATTTTTTTTTTCTACTATGGAAGTCAATGGGGCCCGAGATCTGTTCGATTACAAACATTCTTCCAAATATCTTCTTCTGTGTTCAGCAGAACAAAGAAACTTATACAGGTTTGAAACAACTTGAGGGTGAGTAAACTATGACAGAATTTTCATTTTTGGGTGAACTATCCCTTTAAGAGTAACACTTAAAAAAAAAAGATCAAAATATTCATTCAAAAACAGAAATAAACCACTAAGAAAAGCTATTTGGTAATGCTTTTTTAAATGCATTTTATAAGTTGCATTTGAAATTATTTCATGCATTACTATTGCATTTATTAAAAATTTTAAACATTACTTAAACAGTTATGAATGTCTATTTTTTTGTCAGCTTTAAGGTGGTTTATTATTTTACTGTTACACATTTTTAAACATTAAATTAAACATTTTAAATGCGTCTGTCATTTAAAAAAAATACTTATATAATTTCTTAATGGTTGATAAATGAGTCCATTTTAATTTCATTTTTACGTGGCACAACTAGACTTCAATAAATGTAATCATCATCACTGTGAAATACAATGAATAAATTGTCAATTTTAGTGATTTTACCTTTCTTTTTCTTTTTTCCACCTGTACTGGTGTCTTCTTTCCATCTTCCTCCTCTTCTTCCTCCTTGGCATCTTCCTCATTTTTGTTTTCTTCCTCACTCTCTTCCTCACTTTCAGACATTTCATCAATTCCTGAAAGAAAGCCATTAGAGCGTCACAGAGTTGCCTCAAATCAAACATCTGCATTAGATGAAAGTACATTCCTGCAAACAAAGGGGGAAAACCCCTTTAGTCACCAACCTTTAGGGACGTCCTCTCCCTTATTGGGCTTGGTCTTCTCTTGCTCCTCTTCTTCAGAACTGGAGCAAAGAAAGGAAAATGATAATGATTAGACTGCAGTGACCATGAAAAGAGGGCTGTTTGCAAGTGGCAACAGTAACTGTGCATAAAGATTTGTGCGTCATTGGAGTCACCTGCTCTCATCAGACATGCAGTCCACCTCCAACCCCTCAAAGTCGCCATCATCACTATCCTCAAATCCTTCAAAGTCGCTGCCCTTTTTCTTCTTCTTTCCCTTGCCTTTGGGGCCTTTGTCCTTTTTACCTTTCGACTTGGCTTCATCATCTGCATTGAAAGAAGACATTTAGTTCAGAAAGTCCTACATGTGACACTCCTCTTCCTCTCAGACCCTTTGCTCACCTTCTCCATTGCTGCCGTCGCTCTCATCGCTGCTCATTTCCAAGTCATCCTCGAGGTCATGTATGCGCAGGTCCCCACCCCTGCCTCCCTTCTTTTTCTTCCCTTTTTCTTCTTCCTCCTCATCCTCGTCTCCTCGCTCCTGTTCTCGGAAACGTTGCTGGAGCATGATACTGAAGTGGTTCACCACTTTGTTCCTCCTATATGCAAAAATAAGCAGATGTGATGTTTGAGCTTTAGACACATTTACAATTATCACAAACTTGCTGTCTAGGAGTGCCATCAGGATTATTCCCATGAACGCAACCACTCAACCTGCCCTCACCTGCCCCACTCTTCCTCTGCCTCCTCGGCTGTGAGCGTGCGGTGTTTGGCCTGCGGTGTGAAGTTATACCAGGCGTGCACAGAAAACGCCTCAAATGCACCATCGGCACACTGCGTGAAGATGTAGTAGGACGCGTTCTCTGTGACTCCGCCTTTTTTCAGACCCTTGAATCTGAGTGGTAGAGGGGAACATGAGGTGTTTTCCAAAGGCAATGCAACACAAACACATTTCACGCAATGAATAAACACACTTGGCCGTATGGATTCTGTTTTATTTCTTCTCAAATTTCATGTTTTCTGTTTAAATCTTTCTGCATTCCATATTAATGGTTTAATGAAACTGTACAAGCTTTAACAATAACAGTGCATATAAAATGCATATGATTTCTTTCTGATATTCTGTGTTGTTTGTTTTCATTTGTCTGGATTCTGTGTTTTACTACTTCATAAAAATGTGTTATCAAAAATTGTGGTAATCAAATAAATGCATAACACTAACAAATTAATGAATCTTTTAATGTAATCAAGTGAAACAATTCCTTTCAAACTAAATGCTACACAACAGAGGTTTATTGTTTAAATTAAAGTATGGATGAATAATGGTGTGGTATTCCTTAAAGGTACACTATGTACAATACATCATCACTCCTTTCAAAACTTGTTTTTGTCTCACCCTGATTCACTATGGTAAGCCTGTTATAAGTGTTTATATTGTAGATGTGACAGGATGGTTTTCATGGGAAATGGCAGACATATTGGAATCACATGTTTAAAAAAAAAAAAAAACACTGAGCACAGTAGAGTCTGCTGGCAAAAAGAGAACGCGCAGAGCTTGTAATAAAGTCAGAATCGCTACTGGCTTGGCTTTTCGGAGATGGCGAGAACTGAGGGATTTGAAATGTTGTAAAAGCGACAGACACAAATTGCCATGTTGCTCTCTAACAGAGTTCGTTGTAAAGCATTATCTATTGTGAAGGGTCATTGTATTATGGTTGATGTTGTAGCGCTGATTGTGTGTTCATGTCCTCAGATAGTGGCTGTGTCCGAAAACTTAGGCAGCTGACTTGTTGCCTCTGCCTAACCTCTGCAGGCAGCATTTGCACACGAAGGCACTTCACAAAACTGATTTCAAAGAGACTGCAGTGTAACGGTTTAATGATCTACAACAAAATTGAGAGAGCTTTGGAGATAACTAGGTAATTAAGGGCCCGTCCACACGGAGACGCGTTTCGCTGTATACATATACATTTTTTATCGTATTGGTGTTTCGTCCACACGGATCCGGCGTTTTCGGAGACTGAAACCGCTATTTTTTTAAACCGGGTCCCAAGGTGGATAAATCTGAAAACGCCGCCCTTGCGTTTTCGTGTGTACGGCCAATCCGTATATTTTGTGAAACGATGATGTCATCACACCAAGTGTCAACTAGTCAGACACCGTTAAGTCACAGCAACTACATTTATGGTTTTTCATATTGTTCAACAAAGTTCTTGATTAAAAAAGAAAAAAGAAAAAAAGAAGCTACTGTGCCTAATATTATTGTTGTATACAGCGCGCAAGGTTTATGCGCGAGCTCCAAGTCTTCTTCTCCGTTTTTAGTGTATGTCTGTGGCAGAATTACAGCGCCACATACTGGTCTGGCATGTATACTACATCGTTTTGAGTCGGTTTCAGTGGTTTCGTGTGTACGCAGATATTTCTTGAGACGACGCCGTGTTTACGGAAAAAAATTTTTGAACGGGGAAAAAAAATATCAGATAGGGAAAGCTCTAGCTTCGTGTGGATGTGGCCTAAGCATCATTAAAAAAAAAATTCACTGAAAAATAAATTCAACTTTCATAATTAGTTTTGTTCTAATTTCTATGCATGCAAGAGATAAACCCGTGAGCTTTTATTTTGATGAAAACTGCAGTCGAGCTTTTATTTTGGCGAAAAACAAGTTTACAAACGCATCTCTTTCCAAATCTAGTGAAATTATGTAATCGTCAACTATGCAAATGTGAAAATAATAATGCATAACTGGTGCTCTCTACGTTCCCAAATGCATGCTACACTCAACTAGGGATGGGACGGTATGAAAATTTCATATCACGATTATAGTGACCAAAATTATCGTGATGATCAATATTATCACGGTTTTGTTAAAACGAGATGAAAGTGTTAAAAAAGAACTGATGCTCACACTAAAAAGAGTTTCATATTTGAAAATCAACAAACAACAAATAAAACAAGCAGCTCTATGCACTTTTTTAAGCAAGATTATATTCTGTGGCATTTCCTTCCTTATAATGACCGTCGTCAATAGCAACGCATTATAACATAGCGCACATCCATGTATCGCAACGGACGCGCACGCGCTCTCTCGTTTCATTCAAATACAACTTGCCGTCTTGCGTCTCCGTTCTTAGGCGATTGTTTTGTACGCTGTACAAAATGGATTTATAAACAGGTAAGATTTAAAACATTAAGCTCAATTCAATATGTCCCCGTAATTGTGTGGTAAAAAAAAAAAAAATCTGTGTAATAAGTGTACAATGATAGTCTTGTTTGAACTTGTTCGTTCGTCTTTGGCTCAAAGCCACTTGCTGCAAACTTTTCTTCGCGGAAGCTTCACGTTTATTTCAAGTGAGTGAGATAAAATATTTCAACTCAAAACAACATTTTGTGCCCAATTATTTCCCAGACGTAGTTTTTGGTAAGTTAACTTGCTATAAACAGTGGGTGATGGTCACACAAGAGGACTCGGCAGATTTGAAGTGTTTCCCCCCTACTGTAGTGACCATCCTCGATTAAGTTTCACTCAGGACTTTTGTAAAACCAAAATATGACCACACCTCAGATTTGGTCCTCTTAAAACGCTGAAAAATCTCCCGAGCACGGTCACTGCCTGCCGCCATTCCTTCTCGAATAAAAAAAACAACATTGCGCGCTACGCCTGCGTCAACCTGTTGCTGGCTGGACAGGATTTACAGTGAGTTATTAAAATCGCGATAATCAAAAACGGTTTTAATGATAATAAAATTTTGAACGATAATACTAACCGTCAGTACATTTTATCGTGGTTTATAGTGAAACCGGTAATCATCCCATCCCTACACTCAACACAGATAGAGTTCACTGCATTCACTCACACACAGTGAACTGAAACACAGAGTTGATCACGTGCTCATTGCATCAGCCAAGTGCAAACTTCTCTTTGCACAGCGCAAATAGACAAGCTGCATCTGAAATCACATATTTCCCTGCTATATAGTAGGCGAAAAACAGTATGTGACAAACAAAGTATGTCCAAATTCACAGTACTCATAAAAGACTAGGCCTTTTATGTTATTATGAGAAGTTTAAATATATTTCCAGGCGCCACAGTCCGGTTAATGAATGGGAAGCATTGAAATCTATTTGTGGCAGTCAATGTTGATATTGTGGCGGGCCGTCACAGATAAATCAATGTATGGGACACAAAATGCAGTCTTTTTGCAGTTTAATATTCATAGACACTAGTCCATAATTGTAATTTTATTAAGTGTACAGCCCTACTTTTGATTTATTCATCCAAATTTTGCCAACTTCCACGAAATTCTATTTAAATTCTATTTTTATTACTGGATTCCACGATTCCGTCCATGTTTTCCACATTGTGGAAATTATAGGACCCTAACATCGAATAAGGTGACAGAACAGCAATTATTTGCTTATTAAGCATAATCATTCTAAGAATGTGTAGCTAAACACTCAGGAATTACTCAAGAAAGTGGCAACTAGACGAAAAGAATAAAAGCAGAGACGTGTACCTTCTTCCTGCCTTGCCATTAACTTTAAGGATCCAGGGCTGGTCCTCCACCTTGAACTTCTTCGTAACGATGCCATACTTCTTTCTCCGTGATTCCTCTCTCTGTTTCTTTCCAAACTCACTGCCTGCCGCCCCATCCTGAGTCTCCTCCTCACCATATATACGCCTATTGCTCATGTCCCGCTCCATACGAGCCTAAACATGATGGATGGATGGATGGATAGATATACAATTTAAAAAAGAGAAAACAAATGGAAAAAGACAGGAAAGAAAATATGGCATAGAATAAAGTAGTGGCCAAAGCTAGATTACCTGTGTCCATGCAGAACAACTGACTTTATCACCAGCATTGAAAGCCATTAAGTTGTATTTCTTATTGGTGTTTCTGTTGGGCAAAGTAAGACCTGAGATCAGATATCAAACCCTTTTTTTTTCTTTTGTTTTTTTACAAAGATCACTCTAGTTGAAATGATATAAAATATAATTTAAATAATTTCAATCTTACTTAGGAACTCGTACTACATACTCCGTTGTGGAGGAACTGCTGCTCCCCTGCAAACAAGAACAATATCTTAGGGCTGAGAGACAATTATACTTCTAAGAGTTTGTACTGCTGAACTGTACAGTTTGATGATATTATAGATAAAAATGTATATCACTTCTAAAATGACGCAATCTGTATTCTGCCAAATCTGACTGGTGTTGAACATGATTATGACTAGATGCTGAGGCACTTACCAGTGACGTCATCACTGCAGAGCAAGAAGCACCCTATTAACCTGCAAGAACATATAACAAGTTCTTTGAAACGGGCCACCGAATTCTGGTCATGTGATCAACATGTTGGCCCACATATTTGTTTCATATTTCTTTTCGTTTTTTTACTTACCTATTCCATACAAAACGTAACTTGAATTTCAGATAAATAGTACTTTTCACATGATACATTGTGATGTGCATTTCAATGGTTCTACGTTGGTATGTTTTTTTTTTTTTTTTGGATTAAGTAACGTTAGCCATGTAACGTTAATAAAGAGGGAATGAACAGTCAGCAGGACTCATGGGTAAATGAACCCATTAATGACAGGCTGCCTCCCTTACGTTGTTATTGTTAGATTCATGCTTTAAATAAGTCTTGATTTAAAAAACAATTTCATGGCAGTGGACAGCACATGTTCTCAATATCCTTATTACAGTGGATGAATTCGCCGACATTGATTTTATTCATTTAACATCCAGAGTATGCATTTAAGGTAGACAACGCGCTAAACTCACCGTAAAATCTTTAGTTGTGCTATGTTGATGTATGTATGAACGGATGTATGTACCTTCAACCGGACAAATAGAGAAGGTCCGATGATCCACTTCACTTAACAATACTTGTAGCACCTCGTCTGGCTGCTGATATCGTTTCTTATTTGGGTATTCGGTAAATAGATATAGTAAACTCTCTTTAAAAGGGTACACTAACAAAATTAGGGATAAGATGGAAGCAGCTCACACTCATAGACACAATCCCCACAACGATGATTCTTCTTCTCTGAGCTTGTCGTTAGATTCATTGAGACTTAAGGCCAATTTATACTTCTGCGTCGAGTGTACGCCGTAGTGTACGTCGTAGGCTACGCACGTAGGCGACGCCGTCGTGAGCATTTATACTTCTGCGAATGTCTGTGTTGCTCTGCAGTTACACCGGCGCGGGTGGGTTTTAATGTTCCACTGTGTTTACATTCCTCGCGGCTGTTTTGAGTTTAGGTTTCTACGAGCAATGGCGACTGAAGGAGTCATACAGATGGCTGTATTTCCGCACTTCTTCAAGCAATCTCTCGGTCACTTGGTCTATTTCCATGGCTCTTCACTGATCTTCGGAATTTAAAAATGGCGGGCGGGCGGTGCAGAGTGCAGAAGATCATTCCGGAAATGCGTAGGAGGAAACGCGATGCTCTCCAGCCGACCAATCACAGTTCTTGCGGTCCGCGTCGCCGCGACGCGTAGTTACATTTTTGAGGAGGTGCGCGTCAGGGTACGGCGAAGGGTACGACGTATGGTACACATCAATGCGTATGCTACGCCGTACCTTCTACGCGCACCCGACGCAGAAGTATAAATTGGCATAATACTTTATCCGTTGTCCCAAACTTTTAATTTTAAACTATGGAAATCCATCGTAAAAATCTGAATTATTACATTACTGAATCATTACAAAGAGTGAAATTAAAAGAAACCATTTTTATTTATTTTGCATAATGTTCACAAAGCTGTAATTTGTCAAATTACTCAAATAGTGTGTAAATATATTTTTAAACAGGGTCAAAACTAAAATTCTGGCAGTGAAATTAGCCTTAGCAAAACAATTGAGCGACAATTTTATTTCAGAAATTTTATTTTGTTGCAGAATGTTCTCACAATGCACAATTTGAGATACAGTGGAACTTTGACAGAAATCTCCTGTGATATGTTTATACACTTAATAGACAGATTAAATCAATTAGTAAAAAGTGTTAAAACATTTATTTAATTATATTTAAATGTCCACAAGGCCAAAAGTTGTACCATATCACTTTTGCACATGCAGCTAAGAAAAGTTAAAGAAAATTAATAAACTAAAAAAACTAAAAGCAAAAGAAGCCAGAAGCCATGAAACACACACACACACACACACACACACACACACACACACACACACACACACACACACACACACACACACACACACACACACACACACACACACACACACACACACACACACACACACACACACACACACACACACACCAAATGTTGCTCATTTAGGCTTCACTTTGACCAATGTCACTGTGCACCCATAGAGAAGAGAGAGGAGGAAGAGGGTGAGAAAGGCACAGGCCATATTCCAGGTCTCTTCAATGGTATCCTGCACAATATATTCGGGTTTGTTCTCATTCATATATATAGCCTCTTCAAATAATGCTGTAAAATGCAAACCGAGGAAACAATAAGATCACATTTGAAAATGTTGACATTTCTTACGTTTATTGACTCCGTTATTTCCTTGATAAACTTGGGTTTCAGTGCATGAAATATTGCATACCTGATTTTTTGGAGATGTTAAGCAACTGGGTACCAGTTACATGAGTGACCCTGCATGTGTACACTTCACCAGGTGCCCAATCTGAAGGCAAGAGCTGCAGGTGACTTCGGATACTAAATTTGCCATCAGGGCCTTTTGCGGGGTTGGTGTCATTGTGGGCAGACACTTCATTCATTCCAAGCAGCCAGGTGATGTTGATAGCAGGAGGGCTGAAACCATACGCCAGACACACCAGCTCACTAGCACCCTGCAGTAGCTTTGCAGATGGAGCAGAGTGGATCAAAGAGGCTAAATAAATAAATAAAAAACAGTGAGAGAAACAGATCAGATAATAGAGTATACAGAGAGGTATATGTATTGCAAATATATTCTGTTGTATTTGCCATCTTCGTATTTACTGTCTTCTAGATAGATGGAAAGATAGATAGATCAATCTGATGGCACCCACCATACAAGTTTTCCAAATTTGCGATAAATGGACTTTGGGATGACTCATGAGAAACAATGCAAGAGTACACGCCTTCTCTCAACTGTGATGCAGGCAATATAAGGGCACTATGCATTGAAAAACCTCCTGAAGTGTGAGCAACCGCAGGACTGTTAGTGAAGTGAGACTCATTGAATTGCTTCCCATTTAGTTGCCACTGCACAGAGATATCAGATGGGAAGAAACCGGTGATGAAGCAAAGAAGGCCAGTATTTTGTCCAGAGAGATCGCTGTCTGAGGGTCTGAGGATCCTCACAATGGGTTGTTTGGGGTCTGTGAACATTTGGCAACAATTAGTAAAGATAAAACTCTTTAACAGAAGACTGAGAACTGTGAGAGCTTACCTCTGTTTTTTGAGATGTTCTGCTGCTGTGAGACATTAGAGCACAAATGCTTTACCTCACAGGTAAAGACAGCATATGTATTCCATTGTTCATATGAAACCTCCAAAATACTTTTCTTGCTTTGAGTGCCATTGGCATGATCTATAGGTTTTTGGTCAAAGTCACTTCCATTCTTTTTCCATTGGATGGAGAAATAATTTACATTCTGACCAACAATCAAACAGGTCAAATTCAGAGGTGTGCCAGATCTCACATAATTTAAAGGACCTTTCAGGTAGACCGCTGACTGCTGACTGGAAGGTGAAATCACTGTTGGACGGTAAATTTATTTGTTAAGATATTACTGGTAAAGAAGAATCTACAACATTCTTTCATGTCACATATGGCGTGTTTACCTGCACAAATACTGGTGTTTTTAATAACAGTTTTCCTACTGTGTTCATCGACAATTTGACAGGTGTAAGTGACCCCTTGATCCCACTCTAGCTGTGGCACCAATATCTCACTGTCCACTTTCACAGAGCCATTTTCCATCATTGAGACCTCTAAAGCTGTGCCAGGTTTCTCCATAGATTTTGAAAACCACTTGATCTTCAGGTCAAATCCTTTTCCAGAACACAGCAGCCTTTGTGGCTCTGAACTAGATTGACCCACACTGGGAACAACAACAAGCTCTATGGTAGGATCATCTAAGGGGAACAAAAGTTATCAAATGTCCAGTGAAGAAAACATAATACATCCATATATTAAGTCAAGTCAAGTCAAGTTTATTTGTACAGCGCTTTTCACAATACAGATTGTATCAAAGCAGCTTCACAGTATTAAATTAAAATAATACAACAAAGTTTGTTTCAAGAGGAATTAATTGATTGATAAAATTAAATTAAATATCCCCAAAATATCCCCAACTGAGCAAGCCAAAGGCAACAGTGGCAAGGAACCGAAAAACTCCATCAAGTGACCTAATGGTGTCCTAAAACTCCATCAGGTGACCTAATGGAGAAAAAAAACCTTGGGAGAACCCAGGCTCAGTCGGGGGCCAGTTCTCCTCTGGCATTTATGAGCTAGAGGCCGGATTGTAGTTTGAACTGTAGGATTATAAGAATGCCTGGCTGAAGAGATGCGACTTTAATCTAGTTTTAAACTGGGAGAGCGAGTCTGAGCAACGAACAGTATCAGGAAGACTATTCCAGAGTTTTGGAGCCAAATGTGAAAATGCTCTCCCTCCTTTGGTGTTTCTTGATATCCTAGGTATGACCAAAAGCCTTGAATTTAGTGATCTTAAAGAGCGCGATGGATTATAGGGCGATAGAAGATCCGTTAAATAGACTGGAGCCGTTTAGGGCTTTATAAGTCAGTAGCAATACCTTGTAATTAATACGGAACTTTATAGGTAACCAATGTAGTGATGATAAAATCGGTGTTATATGATCATATTTTCTTGATCTCGTAAGAACTCTAGCGGCGGCATTTTGGACTAACTGTAGCTTGTTTATTGAGGATGCAGGACAACCAGCTAATAAAGCATTACAGTAATCCAGTCTCGAGGTCATGAATGCATGAACTAACTTTTCTGCATCAGAAACTGATAGCATATTACGTAGCTTAGCAATGTTTCTAAGGTGGAAAAAGGCTGTTTTTGTAACATATGAAATATGATTTTCAAAAGACAGGTTGCAATCGAGTATAACACCCAGGTCTTTTACTGTAGAGGATAAAGTAACAGGACATCCTATGATGTTAAAGTTGTATTGTGCAAGGATTTGTGGGCGTTTTTTTGAACTGATAAGTATTACCTCTGTCTTGTCTGGATTTAATAAAAGAAAATTACGCGTCATCCAATCTTAACACACTCTGTCAATTTGGAAAATTTTGCGTTTTCATCCTGCCGTGATGAAATATATATTTGAGTGTCATCAGCATAACAATGGAAACTAATTCCATGTTTCCTTATAATATTTCCAAGTGGCATCATATATATGGAAAATAACAGAGAGCCTAATACAGATCCCTGCGGCACTCCATAGTTTACTGGAGTTATGATCGATTTTTCTCCATTTAAATAGACAAAATGATAGCGGTCAGATAGGTATGATTTGAACCAGCTTAGTGCTTGTCCTTGAACACCAGTATAATTTTGTAGTCGATCTAAGAGTAATGTATGATCTATAGTATCGAACGCAGCACTAAGATCAAGTAAAACTAGTATTGAGATACAGCCTTGGTCAGAAGCTAAAAGTAAATAATTTGTGATTTTAACGAGCGCAGTTTCAGTGCTATGATGCGGTCTGAATCCAAACTGAAACTTTTCATAGATATCATTTTGTTGCAAGAAAGAGCCCAGTTGAGCGGACACCACTTTTTCTAATATTTTAGACATAAATGGAAGATTTGAAATGGGTCTATAATTTGCTAGATTATTATGATCTAATTGTGGTTTCTTAATGAGAGGTTTTATAACTGCCAGTTTAAATGTTCTTGGAACATGACCTAAAGATAAAGACGAGTTAATAATATTGAGGAGAGGCTCTTCCACTACAGGTAACACTTCTTTCAGTAGTTTAGTTGGTATAGGATCTAATAAACATGTTGTTGTTTTAGATGAAGTGATAAGTTTATTTAACTCTTTTTGTTCTATAGTTGTAAAGCACTGTAATTGTTCTTGCGGGGTGATAATTGAAGCTGAATTATAAGGCGCGATTGAAGATTGAACGTTTACAATTGTGGTTCTGATGCTTTCTATTTTCTCAGTGAAGAAGTTCATGAAATCATTACTACTGAACTGTAACGGGATATTTTGTTCGGGTGACGTCTGTTTATTTGTTAGTCTAGCCACGGTGTTAAATAAAAACCTTGGATTGTTTTGGTTGTTTTCTATTAGTTTGCGGAGGTGCTCAGTCCTGGCAGCTTTTAGGGCCTTTTTATAACGTGACACACTGTCTTTCCACGCGATTCTAAAGACCTCTAAATTAGTTTGTTTCCATTTACGCTCTAAAATACGGGTTTCTCTCTTTAAAACATGCGTAGTATTGTTATACCATGGTGCTTTATTGTTCTCTCTGACCTTTTTTACTTTAATAGGTGCAACCACATCCAATGTTCTAGAGAGAATGGTGCTCATAGTGCTAGTTAGTTCTGTTGTTTGGGTTCAGGCAGCAGCTGAGACAGATTAGATAAGCAATTTGAGAAATTATCTATGGTGGATGGGAGGATTGTTCTGCCTAGTTGATAACGCGACGCCGCATGACATATTACAGCAGTACGTAATATGAAAGTTACCATGTAGTGATCAGTGACTTCATCACTTTGTGGAATGATATCTATATCGGTTGGATCGGTTCCATGTGATATAATTAAATCGAGTGTATGATTAAGACGATGTGTTGGTCCGGTGACGTTTTGCTTGACCCCAAATGAATTTAATAAATCTGTAAACGCAGCTCCTAACGCATCATTTGGATTATCTACGTGTATGTTAAAATCTCCAACAATTAATGCTTTATCGACATTGACTAATAGGTCTGAGAGAAAATCTGCAAACTCTTTTAGGAAATCAGCGTAAGGCCCTGGCGGTCTATATACGGTAGCCAAGGCTAGAGATAATAGGGATGTTTTTCTAACATCTAAGAGCGTAACATTTAGTACAAGTACTTCAAATGAAATAAACGTATAACCCGTTTTCTGAGTAACATTTAGAATATCTCTATAAATGGTTGCAACACCTCCGCCACGACCAATCAGACGGGGCTCATGCTTATAACAGTATCCAGGAGGAGTAGACTCATTAATACCGAAATAATCATTTGGTTTAAGCCAGGTTTCAGTAAGGCAAAGTACATCGAAGCTATTATCTGTGACTATTTCATTTACAATAACTGCCTTAGGTGTGAGTGATCTAATGTTTAGAAGACCTAGCTTTAGAAATAGTTTTTGTTTACTAATAGCAACATTTTCTGTTTTAATAACAATTAGATTTTTCCTAGATCCTGCAGTAGATTTATTATTTGATCTCACTAAACGAGGAATAGACACGGTTTCTATGCAATGTTCTACACTAGTATTTATATCAGTTAAATTGGTACAGCAGAGACTATGATTTGGACTTTTGGTTACTAGTCAAAGGGTATTTAACATTTTGGAGATGTTATCTGACAGAAGATCCGCTCCGAATCTGCTTGGGTGTAAGCCATCAGCACGGAAAAGCCTAGGACGCTCCCAAAACAGATTCCAATTATTTACAAAGAGCAGTTTCTGCTCATTGCACCATGACATTAACCATTCATTTAGCGCAAATAATCTGCTGAACTTTTCATGCCCTAATCGGTACGTGGGAAGCGGTCCTGACACAATGATCGTTGTTTCAGGCAATGTGCTGCGTACCGTATCGATTCGATTCCTGAAGTCTTTCTTCAGAATCTCCGTCTGGCGCAGCCTGATGTCGTTCACTCCCGCGTGCAGGACCACAGTTCCGAAGCGCTCGTCACCGTTCAGGATCTCGGGAACGCGAGCAGCGATTTCAGAAACACGAGCACCAGGAAAGCAGTGACTGTGCACCTTACTTTTACCTAACGTAGCGTGTACGTGCCGAACGATGGAATCGCCGATGATCACAGCATCGCGTTCTGTTTCGCGTAGAGGGGAGAAGCGGTTTTGTGTGGATAACTCGAAAACCGGGAGGGTCGGAGAAAGTCTTGGTCTAAACCTGACTCGCGTCTTCCGCTGCGGAACCACCCAGGCATCGTGGTGGCATGTTGGAGCCGGAGTGAACGATACCATGGCTGATTGCGACCGATGCTGAGGAACGCACGGAGTAGACGCGGTCGGAGTCAGCGGGTTAGTAACGTTAAACACTGATTTGTGTGCATCGGTGCGTGATGTTTCAAGAGCCAAACACCGGTCTCTCAGCTCGGCCTGTCTCAATAAAAGGTCGTGGATCTGTTTCTCAACAGCTTCCAGCTCAGACTGCAGTGCGTACAGCTCAAATGTGTCCTCACCTGCACCAAAAGGTAGACTACTTACATCTGATATATTCGCCATTTTAACAGATGGACAGTGAGTTAGCAACGAAGCTACCAGTGATGCTATCAATATTAATACTAATTTATGACTGAAGTCTTGGATATAATCCGTTTATTTTATTTTATTATTTTTTTTTATTTTTTTTTAGTGGTAGGGGTGTAGAGTAGACGCACGATAGGCGAAAAAAAAAAAAGTGAGTGTGGAGAAGACGCGTTCAGCCGTGATCCACGGACGTACCTTTAAGAGTATCCAGCGTTGGATCACTAATAGGCTTGAGACGCTCTGCTCAACAGTCCGCGTTGTAGCTAGGGTTGGGCATCGAGAACCGGTTCCAACTGGGAACCGTTTAAAAAATAACGATGCCATTGGAATCGTTTAGAAAATTTGTTTTCGATTCCGATCATCGGTTCCAAACGCGCAAGTTTTGGTTTCCATAGTGGCCACTGGATTTCCGGAAGTGCTTGCCGCGCCCGCTTGTTCTGTTGCAGGCATGGAGCACGGTAAGCGGCGCTCAAAAGTGTGGCTTTATTTCACCTTAAAAAAGCCTGGGTCGGCAGAGTGCAACACATGTGACAAACTTATTTCTTGCACGGGCGGATGCACTACAAATATGACTAAACACCTAACGTTACGCCTGCATGGTGTACAAAATTTACAAGGAGTGTAGCATGTTCGACATATGTCCACTGTCTCTGAGCGCTGGTCCACTGTCTCGTCCTCCTCAGGCAACCCTGCGCGACCAACGTTAGTAACGTTGCCAGGATCGAGTGCAAAATAATTAATCTGTAATGTTTGTTATTTTGAATAGAAATCATCACTCATAAAGCGTCATTCACGTCTCCTCCGGTTTATTTGTGTTCACATACATGCAATAAACAGCATCCGCCAGGGCTCTTAATCCAATGGTGCGCATATTTGGAGAAATAATGATTTATCATCACATGTTTGTAAAATGATTCGCGTCAGTTTATGATATCAGCGCTCTCTCATTCGCTGTACAGCTGTCAATCATCTCACGTGGACCAACGTGATATGAGTTTTTTTTTTTTTATGAATAGAGAATGTTTATAGTATATGTGCTAAGCAAGGTAGCTATTAGCTGCATATAAAATGCTAAATATAACATATTTCAACATCTTTTTTTTTTTACTTAAAACCATTTTAAACTGCGACCGGAATATGATACAAATCAATGGTGTTTTAAAGTGAGCTTTTATACAATGAGTTAGGCTACGTTCACACTGCAGGCTGAAACGACCCAATTCCGATTTTTTTGCCACTATGCGACCTGTATCTGATCTTTTCATGACAGTCTGAACGACACAGATCCGATCTTTTCAAATGCGACCCAGGCCACTTGGGTATGTAGTCCCAAATCCGATACATATCCGATTTTTTCAAATGCGACTTCTGTCTGAACGGCCAGGTCGCATTTATCCGACCCGCACGTCATTGATACGCGAAAAACGTCATAATCCTGCGTTGAAGTAGTCGTCGGTTTGAAAACGGACTGCATATTCGTCGAGCTGAGGTAAATCTGCCGAACGGGTCGACCTCGACGAGCCATTATATATATACGTTATGTTAACTTATTTGTGCTGAATCTGATATTAGATAGGTCAGCGGCTGCTGTCTGGCTCTTGTGTAACGGTCGCTGCGCGCGCTCGTGTGTGTGTGTGAGAGAGAATCACAGTTAAAGTTTAGCTACTTGCCTACTTCCGCAAACAACAAGTGACGTCGTTGACCGTTGAGTACTCTTCTGCGCATGCGGGTCACTTCACGTTCACACAGGAGATCACAAAAGGTCGCATTTAATTGGAAATGTGAACGGCCTTGCAAAAAAATCGAATTTTAAAAAAAAATCGGAATTGAGCATTAAGCCCTGCAGTGTGAACGTAGCCTTAGTTATGGTCAGAGAGTCCAGACCAGGGTGCAAGTTCTGCATAAATCAGTTTTTTGGTCTGGTGCAGAGGCATTCCTAATTTTCTCCCACGTGGGCTGCAGCTCCCAAAACTAAAACTAAATCAAAATAAAATTTTCCTCTGTGAAATGAGCCTGTGACAGGTTTTGACTCCACCCCTCAAAGAATCGGAATCGAGAATCGAAAAGAACCGAAATCGAAATGAAGAATCGGAATCGGAATCAGAATCGTTCAAATCAAAACGATGCCCAACCCTAGTTGTAGCTATGAGGTTTTTTTAGGTTTTTTTTAGTGGTAGGGGTGTAGAGTTGACGCACGATAGGCGAAAAAATAAATAAAAAATTTGTTTGTAAGTGAGTGTGGAGAAGACGCGTTCAGCCGTGATCCACGGACGTAACCTTTAAGAGTATCCAGCGTTGGATCACTAATAGGCTTGAGACGCGTCTGCTCCACAGTCCGCGTTGTAACTATGAGGTTTGAGCAGTAGTGCTTCTCAGTGAGGAAACGCAGACAATGTTCGTTGTAAGCGAGTTTAAAGAGAAAAATCAAGAATTATAAATCAAATCGATAGAGCTCCAAAAACAACAACGCATTCAGACGCGACGCATGATAATAAAAGGACAAGACATTACTCACCGTGTTTGTTGAGTGATTCTTACTCACCTGAGCTTTTATGAACTCAAAGGCGCGAGCGCGCGAGAGAAAATAAATAAATAAAAATAGCTGAGCGCACGGGTGGCGCGTTAACAGGCTAGCGAATTACTAGCGTGTTGTGCTAGTAGTAACGGAAGCTTGCGATGTCAGGTTAATCTGAAATGTTGGGTAAGCTGTACTTAGTAGTAGTATAAACAACTAGAAATTGTAGTAAATGATGGTTCAAAACAAGGAAATACAAGGCTAAGACGGAGCTTACAGCACCGAAGCAAACACGCTCACAGCAGGCAGCGAGGCAGGAATATTAGTCAAATTCATTTCAATCCATGAATTAATGTCTCCAAATATAATTAATGATAACAGATTACAAGAAGGTTTCAATTGCTTACATTAGTTAACATGAACAAACAATAAAGAATAAGTATACCGCATTTGCTAATTTTAGTTTATGCTAATCTCAACATTTACTTATACATTTTTTAAGATCAAAAGTTGCATCTGTTAACATTATGCACTGTGAACTATCATGGACATGTTATTAACTAAAATAAACAAAGGTGAATACGTTTTGTAAAAACATAGTGAAGTGAAGTTAAGTTAAGGCCACCTCTAGGTGACTCATACTCGGAAATTGTCCTCTGTATTTAACCCATCCAAGTTAGTGCACACACATTAAGAGCAGTGAGTTGTGAACACTCACACACCCGGACCAGTGCTATATTGAAGTATTTTTTTAAATGTCAAATGTTAACAAACAAGACCTTTTTTGTGAAGAGTTGCCGATTAAATGTTTCCTACCAAAAAGGTTTCCAGCAGGTTCTGATGCCCAGCTTTTGAAGGGTCTGTGAACTCTGCAGGTAAAGATGTTTCCTTTCTTCTGGTGCTCTCTAGGGATTGTAGAATTTGTGGTCAGGGACCAAATGTTTTCAGAAGGGGTCCAGTCCACACAAGTGAAATCTGAGATATCAGTACTGTTGGCCTGGAAGCTGATGCAGACCTCACCAGAGGAGATATCTTTTACAACACACTCCAGCAAAGCAGTGCCTGACTGAGCTGATTTCCTCCTGATCATCACTACAGGATCCTTCTTCATATCATCTGAAGATCAAACATATATTTTAATACACAATATGTGGTTTTCAGAACCTAAATTGTCACACTTGATCAGTGCAAAATAAACAACTTACCAGCTTGAATTGTATCGCTCTCTTCTGGGAAACATGGATGTTTAGCAGTACAAACAATGGTCTTCAGTTTCAACCACTCATCTTCCGACAAAGTCAAGTTGCTCACAATTTTATTGAGAAGGTCTTTGGGAGCCCTAGTGCCTTTTACACTGGTACCGTCTGCCAACCATAACACTTCAGTGTTGTGTGGCGCTTCAACAATACAAGAAATTGTGACTTCTTTCTCCTTCAAAATGTCTCTGAGATGGGCTTTCTTTATTTGGACTGAAGGTTTGAACACAGACTTTGCTGTAAATGTGAAATTAATAAAGTTAGATTCATAGAATGATGATGCTTAGAGAGAGAGAGAGAGAGAGAGAGAGAGAGAGAGAGAAAGAAGAGAGAGAGAGAGAGAGAGAGAGAGAGAGAGAGAGAGAGAGAGAGACTTTTTGACTTTTAAAACACCTTTTTATTTGACATTATAACATTAAAACAAAAAAGGTGTTTAATATACCTTTACACCTTTCCCATTACTACCACGGGAAAAATAACTCTCCATCCTCCAAAGAAAACAAATTTGTGCTTAAGCACCACTTCATTCCAAAACTCAACATATCATCATTC
Organism: Leuciscus leuciscus; assembly: GCF_965113295.1. Classification (NCBI taxonomy): domain Eukaryota; kingdom Metazoa; phylum Chordata; class Actinopteri; order Cypriniformes; family Leuciscidae; genus Leuciscus; species Leuciscus leuciscus. The sequence continues at coordinate 50,922,773 of NC_138725.1, read as the reverse complement.
ATTTTATAATATTCATATTCTAATTTAATTCTAGATTTAACCAAAGCTTTAAACAAGGCTAATATATTAATATTTTTTCCTTCATTTTCAATTTTATATGCCTTCCAAATAGATAGTTTTGCTTGACCAATCAAAAAATTTGAGAGAGTACAGTTTTCTCTTTGAGAACGTGAATATTTACACCCAAAAATAAATATTGTTTTTGAAAAAACCCAACCAAGACTTGATAACATACCCTCTAAAAAACTAAAGAGAGCACACAGTCTTTGACATTCGCAAAAAGTATGAAAAACTGTTTCTAATACATTGCAAAAACTACAAACTGGTAATATTTCAGAATTACATTTAAACAGAAAGGTTTTTGTTGGCATTGCACAGTGCAAAATACGCCACTGCAGGTCTCCTGAGCGCTTCGGTAAAGGACTTTTATAAAACAACCGCCAAGAAGGTGACTGTTCTTGAGATACAGATAAGAAACTTCTCCATTTTGTATCTTTCTTCTCTATTAGTTGTTTAGAAAATGTAATTTTAACACATACAATATACAATTGTTTTTTATTTATTTCCAGAAATGATTCATGTTCTAGCTCCCGAAAGGAAAGGAGCGGTCTTCCTTCTTTAACATCTTGATAACTATGTGGAGTAATAAACACCTCAGGGAAGAGGCATTGCTTTAACCCAGTAGACAAAAACCTCTCAATAAACTGTTTAAGTAACACTGGAAAGGATTCTTTCAGCTTGTTTAAGATGTTTCCAACAATTCTCTCAGATTTTCCCCCAACTTGTCTACAAATTTCTTGTACTGAAATCCATTTTCTTTCTTCTAAATCAATTAAATCTTCTACTTTTGAAATACCTCCTGAAACAAAATTCTTAATTTCGGTATCTGACATATCTTTTTGGCAAAACCATGAATTATAAAAAAGTGGTTCGTCAAGACCAAAATGCTCTTCTCTGCCTGTTTTAAATTGATTCCAGACACTTAGAACATTCTTATGGAAACTAGTAAAAGATACATTTTTAAACATTTCGTTTGACATCAAAAATAACTGTCTGTCAAGTCCTCTTCCACCAGTGTTCCGTAAAATGGCTAAACTGAACATAATCCATGGCTGAGGGTTTCGATCATAAAGCAGTCTTTGAGCTATCTGTAATCTCATTGCTTTCACTTTTGAGACTAGATGGATAAGGCTTTGACCGCCCTCAAATACTGGCAAACACAAGACTCCTGAATTCAGCCAGTGATATCCTCCCCAAAAGAAATCCACAAAGTGTTTCTGGAGTAGTTGTAAAAGGTCTGTTGGAGGGTCTAAAACGGACAGACGATGCCACAACATCGAAGCAGCCAAATTATTAATAACTAATACCCTTCCTCTATAGGACAGCTGAGGTTGAATCCACTTCCATTTCTGAAGTTTCCCCAACACTTTTTCTGCTATTCCATCCCAGTTCTTTGTCATGTATTGATCAGTACCAAAGAAGACTCCAAGAATTTTAAAACCATCTGTTTTCCACTGACACATTTGAGAAAGATGAGGTGGACTTTCTTCCTGCCAATGGCCCAGAAGTAGTGCATTGGTTTTATTCCAGTTCACCTGTGCTGAAGACGCTTCCTGATACAGGTCAAGACTCATATTCAAGTGCCCAATATCTTCTTGAGATCGTATTATCACGGTGATGTCGTCCGCGTACGCTGTAAGGCTTACGGTAGTTACTTCTGAGATATCAGGATTAAGAACTGAAATGCCATGTAGATTTTTCCTCAAAAGTCTCAGCAAGGGTTCTATGGACAAGGTATATAAAAGTCCAGAAAGGCTGCAGCCTTGTCTGACACCTCTGCACACTGGAAAAGTTCTTGTTAAAACTCCATTAATCTTCAACATACTATATACATCAGTGTATAGTAGCTGAACTTGTGAAATGAATTTCTCTCCGAACCCGAAGGCAGTCAAAGTTTTAAAGAGGTAGTGATGGTCGACTCTGTCGAATGCCTTCTCCTGGTCAAGTGACAGAAGACCAACATCAAGCTTGTATATGTCAGTTAACTGTAATAGATCACGCACCAGAAACAAGTTATCAAAGATGGAGCGTTTCGGAACACAGTATGATTGATCTTCATGGACTATGGAAGCCAAGCATTCTTTCAGCCGATTCGTCAATGCCTTCGAGAGTATCTTGTAGTCTGTGTTTAAAATTGAGATGGGGCGCCAGTTTTTTAAGGACCTTAAGTCACCTTTTTTAGGTAATAAAGTTATTACGGCTCTTCTGCAACTAAGAGGTAAAACTTTCAATTTTTCACTTTCAGTAAAAACAGAATGTAAATCTGGTCCAATAAGTGACCAAAAAACTCTGTAAAATTCAGATGTTAAACCGTCCAACCCTGGGGATCGTCCAGCAGATTGTTGTTCACAAGCTGTACTTAATTCTTCAAATGACAGTGAAAGTTCTAGTTCTTTCTTGTTATCGTCGCTTAATTTAGGGACATCATTAAGAATACGTTCTACGGCTTTAGGATCACAAGACTGAGCACTGTAAAGATTTTCGTAGAATGACAAGGCTTGTAGGATAATCTCCTTTTTATCTGTTGTCTCTCTCCCATCGGGTAGTTTAAGATGATCAATTGATTTTCTCTCTCGAACTTTCCTTTCCAAGGCAAAAAAGAATTTTGAGGAAGTGTCCATGTTGTGAAGTTGAGCAATTTTTGCTCGAACTATTGCTCCTTGGTCTCTTTCTTCGTACAGATTTTTTAAAATAAATTTATTCTGTTCAAGCAGATCTTCACTTTCCCCATCTTCTCCACTTATAGAGCTACTTAGCTTTAAAATGTCATCTTCCAAACGTTTGATCTTCTTTTTAATTTCATTCGTATTATTTTGTGTATACTGTTGGCAGAAAGACTTCATCTGGATTTTTCCAATGTCCCACCATTGGCTTAAAGATTTAAACTGTGACATTCTCTCTCTCCAAGCTCTCCAGAAAAGAGTAAAAGAGTGCACGAAAGAGTGATCTTTTAACAATCTATTATTAAAGTGCCAGTAAGATTTGTTATGAGTATTCAATGTTGTGACCGTGACAGATATGTAGTGATGATCAGATAGGGGTGTGGGACTAATACTGCTATTAAGAAAATACTGTCTCTTAGTTTTTTGAACATAAATCCTATCTAACCTGGCTCCAGATATAATTTTTGAACTCATCTTTAACCATGTATATTGTTTTTCTTTAGGAAACAATTCTCTCCACACATCAACAAGTGCATGATATTTTAAAACATTTCTAAGTGCTTCTGATGATTTTGGGTGAGGTTCATCGTGATTCCTATCAACTGTATGATTAACAGTGCAATTAAAATCTCCGGCTACAACAATTACTCTTTCTTGGGGAATTCCTTTAATCACTTCTTGTAATTTTCTAAAGCATTCAATTCTGTCAGAACCAACATTAGGGGCGTAAACATTAATAAAAGAAAAAGATAAACCTTGCAAAATAATATCTACTTGTTGCATTCTACCAGGTATAATATCTATCATACTGAAATCCTGTCCTTGGAGTTTAGCAGATATTAGAATAGCAACACCAGCACTGACATTTGACCCATGATTGAGAAAAACTTGCCCTTTCCACTCACTAAGCCATTCTGGCTGGTTATATTTATCAGTGTGAGTTTCCTGTAAAAAAATTACACCTGTCTTCTTTAAAGTTAAAAAATGAAAAAGAGCAAATCTTTTCCTTACACTACGGCATCCATTAACATTTAAAGAACCAATGCTCAAGGATCGCATAATTATTAACAGGGAAAAAATAATGCAGCTGAGTACCATTATTGCAAGCTTCATCCTAACCTGTTACACCTTTTTATTGCTACGTTGGATCGTATTTTTCACTTTAGTCATTATTTTTTTGAGGCGATATCGTTTTTGTCTATTGAATTCTTCAAGAGTTGCATTTGTCATTACATATCTGGAGGAGGCAAGAAAGCCTTTCAAATCTGGAAAAAACATTTCCATCTGGGGATTCCTGGTACCTTTAGTTTTATCAAGGAAGACACTAATTTGTTTTACAGAATATAGTCTGGAGTTTGTATCACTCGTTTCTAAAGACCCTGCTTGTGAACCGGTTTCTTCCATGTCAAAAAAACTCCCTTCACTTTCACTTCCATCATCCAAATCATCATCTGACAGGATATTATCTGTACTTACATTTGACCACTGACTACTTTTCCCTTCTTCAGATTCATTTTCATTTGTCACAACACTTTGTTTTTCTGTGTCTTTTTGCGGTAAACTCGTATTTTCCTTACTTTTAGACTGAGAACATGCGTTTTCTGACTGACTTAGCCTACATCAGAAATCTCAGCTGAGTCAGCTCTCTGTTCTGATTGTTTGCCATCGTTTGTATTTTCCTCTCGGTTTTGAGGCTTTGAGTTTATCTCTTCACGCACATTAGAGCTGCTCTCTCCTGCACTGTTATGAGATCTGGGGCACGTCTGCCGAACATGACCATGGTCACCGCAAACATAACAGCGCATTTGTTCCGTGCTGATAAAGATTGTGTAATCTTTACCCTCGATTGAAATGTTTGAACCACTAACCTTCTGACTGACGGCTAGCAGAACGTCTTCAATGTTCATGTTCTCCTGCGGCATGCACTTGAATCCGTGTTTGAGAGTCAGACGCGAGAAAGCGTCGTTTGACTCCATTATTACTCGCAACCCTGCGCTATGCGCAGTCTGCGGGTAAATACTATAACAATCCTTTCGTTCAATTTATGAATGACTATAAACAATGAAAGTTGAAAAAGGAAAAACAGAAAAGTTTTCGCACGCGTGCTCAAGCACCTGCAATCTTCCCGCTACCCACAATCCCTTGAGAGAGAGAGAGAGAGAGAGAGAGAGAGAGAGAGAGAGAGAGAGAGAGAGAGAGAGAGAGAGAGAGAGAGAGAGAGAGAGAGAGAGAGAGAGAGAGAGAGAGAGAGAGAGAGGGGTCACATAAGGCGTGTTTACCTGCACAAATACTGGTGTTTTTAATAACAGTTTTCCCACTGTGTTCATCGACAATTTGACAGGTGTAAGTGACCCCTTGATCCCACTCTTGCTGTGGCACCAATATCTCACTGTCCACTTTCACACAGCCATTTTCCATCATTGAGACCTCTAAAGCTGTGTAGGGTTTCTCCGTAGAATTTAAAAACCACGTGATATTCAGGTCAAATCCTTTTCCAGAACACAGCAGCCTTTGTGGCTCTGAACTAGATTGACCCACACTGGGAACAACAACAAGCTCTATGGTAGGATCATCTAAGAGGAACAAAAGTTATCAAATGTCCAGTGAAGAAAACACAATACATCCATATATTAATCAAATTCATTTCAATCCATAATTAATGATAACAAATTACAAGAAGGTTTCAATTGCTTACATTAGTTAACATGAACTAACAATAAAGAATAAGTATACAGCATTTGCTAATATTAGTTTATGCTAATCTCAGCATTTACTTATCATTTTTGTAAGATCAAAAGTTGTATCTGTTAACATTATGCACTGTGAACTATCATGGACATGTTATTAACTAAAATAAACAAAGGTGAATACGTTTTGTAAAAACATATTGAAGTGAAGTTAAAGCCAACTCTAGGGGACTCATACTCAGAAATTGTCCTCTGCATTTAACCCATCCAAGTTAGTGCACACACATTAGGAGCAGTGAGTTGTGAACACACACACACACACACACACACACACACACCCGGACCAGTGCTATATTGATGCATTTTTTTTTATGTCAAATGCTAACAAATGAGACCGATCCTACCAAAAAGGTTTCCAGCAGGTTCTGATGCCCAGCTTTTGAAGGGTCTGTGAACTTTGCAGGTAAAGTTGTTTCCTTTCTTCTGGTGCTCAATAGGGATTGTAGAATTTGTGGTCAGGGACCAAATGTTTTCAGAAGGGGTCCAGTCCACACAAGTGAAATCTGAGATATTAGCACTGTTGGCCTGGAAGTTGATGCAGACCTCACCAGAGGGGAGATCTTTTACAACACACTCCAGCAAAGCAGTGCCTGACTGAGCTGATTTCCTCCTGATCATCACTACAGGATCCTTCTTCATATCATCTGAAGATCAAACATATATTTTAATACACAATATGTGGTTTTCAGAACCTAAATTGTTACACTTGATCAGTGCAAAATAAACAACTTACCAATTTGAATTGTTTTGTTCTCTGTGAAACATGGATGTTTAGCAGTACAAACAATGGTCTTCAGGTTCAACCACTCGTCTCTCGACAAAGTCAAGTTGCTCACAATTTTATTGGAAGCCCTGGTGGAAGCCCTGGTGCCTTTTTCATTGGTGCCGTTTGCCAACCAAAACACTTCAGTGTTATGTGGCGCTTCAACAGTACAAGAAATTGTGACTTTGTTCTCCTTCAAAATGTCTCTGAGATGGGCTCTCTTTACTTTGACTGAAGGTTTGCACACAGACTTTGCTGTAAATGTGAAATTAATAAAGTTAGATTCATAGAATGATGATGCTTATATACTAATTATACTGTCATATATGATTCATCTTCATTTTGTTTTTCAACTTACCCATGCAAATGTCATATTCTAGCTTGAACTCTTTAGAGTTATGGCTGGCTTTACAAGTGTACTTTGTGTCTTTATATTGAGCATCGATAGATATTTGACTTATGTAAGTAAAGGTGTTCTCCGCCTTTTTATCAGTGGTCTGCAACATTTTATTTTCAGAAGCCCTGACAGACTGATTCCCACTAAGCCATTGTACAGTAAGTTTGTCTGGGTAATAATCCTTCAACTGGCACTGCAACACGATGCTATCACCTTCCTCTCTACTCAGCAGAGCAATAGTGGGAGGAGTGACACGGTTTACTATTGAAACAAAGAAAGAATCAATTAACTTGCAATGTGGTTTAAACAGAACGTATAAGAGGTACAAAGTTTATGAAAATCTTAATCAATCATACGAATACTAGTCTTTTTCAATAAATTCAAATAGACAAAATAATGATACGCCCTGTTCATGCTTCAGTGGGTGGTTATTTACATCATGAGAGTTTTAAAAGTTGCAGATACTGGAATAGAAAAAAAAAGATGGACAGAAAAGGAAATGAAAAAACATGCTTCAGAAAACATAGCGAATAGCAGATGGAAGCGTTAAGTAACAGTCAAGCTGAAATAGCAACCAAAAGCAGAACTGAAACCTATCTGCATCTTTGAGACAGGGTTTAGCACATCTGCACAGGAAAGACACCTTTCCATTTACATAAAATTACTCTCCTGTTATGCAATTTATGTTTTAATATACTTTGCAGCATGAAATTTCACACTTACAAATATTCACACAAAGATGCCGTGCTTCAGTCACCCAATGAACAAAGTCTTGCAGATTTGGAGAAAATTAAGGATTGGATTTAAGAAATGTATGTGCAGTTTATTATATTCAAAAATTAGGAAAATAATTCAAAACCTAGTGGCAGTGTATATAAACATTTTTAGAGCAACATTAGTTTATCATGCAAATCAGTATTTTTCCTTGAGATGTCAAAAAAAAAAAAAAAAAAATACAAGAGAAGTCAAATCGTTTCTTTCTTTTATTAAAGTAAAATCTAAAAACAAACAAACTGCACAATCACATATTTACAAAAAAAGAAAAAAAAGAATAACGTTCATAGTCTTAAAGCTGTTCTTCTGAAAGGCCTTGCATCACGTCCTTAAAGGGATCTTTCATTTCACCTGAAAGTATAATTTGATACCAATTACAGCAATGAAAACAATTTCTGTTTAACATGCCAATCATTTAAATGTCAATAAAAAATCTTTCTCCAAATGATAACCAACTCAAATGCTCCTATAACATCTTGTCTCATGTTTATCATCAATTGAAAATTTGCTAAAAAAAAGTCTAAAAGTGTATACCTTAACAAAAGTAGCTCCTATGCTGTAGAACAAGGTGATGAGGAAAAGGAAAACAAAGGTTACAGCAGTGTTTGAATTGCCGCTGTCATCTGTATCAATGGGTTCAAACAGGGGATGCTCTATCCACACGACCCACGCTGCGGAAACCAACAAGAACACGTTCACATTAAGACACTGTCCAACACAAGCTGAGTATAAGAGTCTGGCTGTGATGATTTTAAACAATTTGCCTGTCCATCCTTATTAAAAAATAATAGACAGATGGACTAAAGGCAGGATTTTGAAGATTTTAATCAATTCACCTGTCCATCCTTATTTACAATTAGACAGGTGGACTAAAGGCAGGAATATGCAGTAAAATTAAACCAATTAGAATCTTGTGAGGGACAAAGAACCTTTAATGAATCATATCGTTTCTGAAATTTGATGATTTATATTTATTTATCTTAACCTGCTTACTACATAATTAAATCAAATATTTAAAGAAAGGTGACCATGAATGTATCAATCAAAACGGCAAAAAAGTTGTGAATGTGTCTTGGCATGCTGTAGATGAACCGATGAGACTAAGAATTATCATTCTCTATGCCCTGAACTATAAAAAAAATGGAGAGCATTATGTGTCTGAGTGATCATAACATCAAACCGTTCAAATGACGTACAATATACACACACCGACCAGTAAGCATTTACTCTCATTATTTAGAGTTTTATGTGCCTGCTAATGGTACGTTGTCTTCTGAATAATTTTTTTTTTAAATCGTAAGTATATATATTTTAAAGTAGCCTACTCTTAAAATGCCTCACTTCGATGTATTATTTATTTTAACTGTTTAATGTTTTCATTTTTTAAATTTCAATTTATTTGGAGTGATGTTATGTTATGATGTCTTTGTGACCTTATATGCTCACATATACACAGGGACAGACACATGTAAAACTGGCATGAAAACATAAATTAAGTGCACAGGAAATATGCTTAGTTTCTTTTTTTATTAGTCTTTTACTAAATGTGATATGCATGAAAATCTCTCAAAAAGCAAGAAGCCACAAACATTAAAAACGAACACACTTACAATTATGGACATGTAACTCAAAAACAAAAAGAAACACAAGATGAACAAGATAAACACTCAACAAGCATCACAGGAAGACATCACATGCATAACGATCTATTCCTTGCAGCATGCAGGGGTATTCATGCTTAGATTAATTACACCTGGCTTATCAGTTTTATCAGCAATAGATCTTGTCAGTACGCGCATTTTTTCATCAATGGTGTCATGGTACACTGCACAACTGTAGACTGTACCACTCTTCCATTCGGAAGAATCCACTGTGATCTGACTGTAGACCGAGAAGTATTTATCATTCTGCATTGGCTGGCTAGTTATGTGCTTGTACCCAATCGCAGATTCATCATCAACAAGCCAAGACACAAACACCTCCTTGGGGTAGAAATCCTTCACATAACATGTCAGGGTCATCGTTTCACCCTCTTTGTACTCAGGGGGTGCTAACATGTAAACAGAGGGTCTCTTGCTTTCTTTACCTAGTAAGACAAGATCACAATTAAGACCAGAATACTGAGTCCCTCATTTTCTTCTTGTTATTATTTTTTGATAAACTTCATTGTCAATTGTAATGAAGACTGTATATAGGCCTATGAAGAGACCTTATGGAAGCAAGAACTGTGTAATATTTTACAAAAAGAGTAAAACATACCATTTTCTCTGGAGAACGTCTTCTCCTTGGGCTGTGATAGGTCTGAGTGTTCAACTGTGCACGTAAATATTGTGCCATTGCTCCATTCTTCATAGCCTATAGGGGCTTTAAGTTCCACTTTTAATCTGTTCTTGACATCTTCCTCTGATGCCTCAGCGATGATGAAATCATTTGCTTTAATCTCAATTTTTTTGAATCCTGGATTTTCTCCAGAAGCGTTGCACTTCAGCTCTCCTCGTCTATTTTTCAGCATGTCTTCAAGGGAGGGGGGGACTATATCAACAGCAATATCGCTGCAGTCTGGCATAGAAACTATGTACAAAAATCAGACATGCAACAGGTTAGAGAGAGGTAAACATATTATGAATAAAGAAACATTCACAGTCCTCAAGAGAAAACATACCTGTATATTGGGCCTCTCTGACTTCCTTTCCCGTCTTGTGCTCGAACTCGCACTTAACTTTGACGTCTGTGTTCATCCATGTGTCGGCACTGATTTGAAAAATGCTTGTGGCACTATACAAGGTTACTGAGGCAATCTTCTTACTTGTGTCATAGGTGTCTATCGCATTTGTCACCTCCTTATCATCATGAAACCACTTAAACGAGTATTTTTTAGGCGAAAACTGCCGGGCTAAACATGAGAAGGTTGCTGTCCCATTCTTTAACTCCTTTATTGTAGGTACTGTTAAGACGACAGTTGCAGGCTGATCTGGCGGTGGAGCTGGCAACATACAGGAGAAAGCAGAGAGGACATGAAAAGCAAGAAAATAGTGCAACATGCTTTATTAGGCAAAGCACATAGATGCTCTTGAGTTTGAACATCAATGTTAAATGTTGTAGCCTATATTTATATTTAACTTTTTATTTTTTTTTATTTTTTTTATCTTTTGTTTATAAAACAAGAAGAAATCTCATATGCCATTGTATTCCCTGGCATGAGGTCAGAGAAAAAGTATTTCTAAAGGACTAAGCATATTATGTACTTTTCTGTTCTAATGTTTTTTAGATCTATAGCCTTGCTGTTCTCAGCTAGTGTAAAACATTTGCTGTCATTAGACTTTGATAAAGGACAATTGCTTGACATGCACAAAAATATAAAAGCAGGTTCATTGGTATTAAAAAAGTTCAATCAATGATTTGACAAAACTATGAGTGTGCTAAAATGTCTATTCAAACATGAGCCTCCACGAAGAAACAATATCCCCACAGCAATATACAAAACACTGAACCCAACAGCAATAACAAAGAGACACTTGAAGTAGCTAAAATGTAACATGTAAAATGTTAGACATTTCAGAAATGTGACTTACCTGGTGGAGCTACTTTAGTTGTTAAAGTGCCTTTCGAATTTGAAGCTTCACATGTGTAAGGGTTTTGAGGATTCCAGTCGCTTTTCTTCACACGCATATGGCTGATTTTGGTATAGTCTCCGTCACTCCCGAACGCTGGATACTGCACGAAAGTATTCAGGTCTTTAGTTGTATCCTTCCACTTGAAAGTGAGTGAGTCCGCAGGTGAGAAACCTCTGGTCAAGCAGCCGACGGTGAGGAACCCATCAGAATCAGCAGAACACTGAGACAGGGCGAAGATTGACTTCGGCGCAGATGGTTGAGCTGTAGAGACATTACATCTTTCTCAGACAATAAACTACAACATAACGTAACATAGGCCTACATATGCAACACTATTAGGCCATGTCAAAAGAACGAATGAACCAGACCGAATGAACCAATGAATGAATGAATTAATTAATTAATTAATAAAAAAAAAAAAAAAAATTGATTGAGATTACACCGCTATCTACGCTTTACATCATGTTGATAAACTGCTTAGACTACCTTGCAAGTAAGTCATATTTTCTTCTTCTTCTTTAAGACTGGTCATAACTTTTTTTTTAAAGTAAGTTATTACTTTAACAAGTAAATTGGTCTAGATTGAATAAAAAAAGTAAGACTGATTAGGCTACCCCTTGGTTAACTGTTGGTCAGTCTTAGTCGGTCGCGTAAAACATAACATTTCGGAATTTCGGAAAATTAGCGGAAACATTTTGTTTTCTTACACTCTTAAAAATAAAGGTTCCAAAGGGAGTTTTCCCAGCGACAGCCTTGAATAACTATTTTGGGTTCCACAAAGAACCTTAGTGAACAGTTCTTAAAAGAAACATTTTGTCTTAGTGTGAAGAACATTTTAGTAGCTAATCTAAAGACCCTTTTGTGCAATGGAAAGGATCCATGGACGTTAAAGGTTATTCGTGGAACCATCAATGTAATTTAAGAACCTTTATATTTAACAGTGTAGATGCTGTATGTCATATAGCATATATTTATTATCAGACATAGGCCCATAGGCTAATAAATAAAGGATTATCTAAACGAATAATACTTTATTAGGCTACTGGATAATGAATCCATAATGACTTTTCATTTTGTTTCAAATTAAACAGTTCTTGTAACTTATGAAGTGTAAATAAAAAAATAAAAATAAATGTAATAAAAATTCCAACCATTAGAAAATTTTAAATAAAAGCATTGTATAGCAGTTTGTAACTTTGAACTATGAAATCATATAAAAAAAAATAAAAAATAAACGAAAAATGTATCATTACGAAATAAATAGCCCCCAAAATACTGCAAACAAACACCTCTCGCACTTCTAAAAGTTCCGTTTTTTTTATTGTACTATTTTATTTTCATTGTGCTAGAAATAATTTCTTGAATAGCGGTTGTTAAACAAACAACATTCTTTTAAATCTCCAATTGTCCTCTTCATGCATTGACAGATAAAGGCTTCCTTTATAAAACAGTAAGCTACGCCAGTTTATTATTATTATTATTATTATTATATTATTATTTAATAATATCGGGATGCAATCAACAACTTAAAATATAACACATTATATTAGTGGATATCAGTGCATAAAGTTAAAACGAGACGTTACAGTTTAGTTAGGATTTTTAGTCTTATATTTATGCTCCGGCTGTTTTCAGCGTCTATTGAGCAGTTTAAGGAAACACATGAGAGAATAATGTACAACGAAAGGAGTCGTTTAAGAATAACTACTGTTGTATTTTTGTTCGTTTTCAACATGAACAATATTATAAAATGATGTAGTCTTTTAAATCTATGAAATGGACAACAGCTAAATTAAGACAGTTTGCAATAGAAAACTCTGTTAAAGATATAATAAAAATAAATAAATAATAAAACACACGCGAAATTTAGTATTTTTTACGATACAAATGTCCTTGCAATTAATCATAAAATCTTACTGTTTGTTACTGTGACTTTGGTGCCGCTTCCCCAGTAGTCGAAAGCCCAGTTACACAGTATCTTTTTAATGTTACAGTGGAGTATAAAAATACAACTCTCAGAGTCTCTGTTGAACGACCTGTAGCCAATTCCTTGTTTTATTTGAATGCACAAATACAATTATTTCGAATTTAATTATTCATAATCTGAATATTTGAGTTTCTAAATTACTTTAGACTATATGTCCTGACTTTAATTGTCTAATCGCATAACAAGAAAACCTCGACATTGAAATGTTGCTTTAATGTAAAAAAAAAAAAAAAAAAATCCCGACAAAATAACTGCGCACACATTTATCGTAGGCTACATAAATTTGATTTTGATTTGGTAGGTGAATATTTTTCTTACCTGACGAGACAGTGACCATTGTTCCTTTCCCCCAGTAGTCAAAAGCATTGTCACACTGACATTTTACCAGGGGATATTGTACAAAAATAGCAGCTATATCATGTTTACCTCTTAACAAGTAGCTTTCATTTATTATTATATAACCCACAGATTGAACTATTTAGACTTTTATTTAGCCTTAGCCTAAACGGACTAGAAACGGACATTTACATTTAGCAAAATATTTAAAACGTGCCAAAATTATTGAGAGGATTCTTTCTTACCAGATGTCACTGTGACAGACGTGCCTTTCCCCCAGTAGTCAAAGGCAGCATCACAGTGATACTTTTAATTTCTTCAGCGCACAAAAACACAAACGATCTTTTCCATATTAGCCAACCTTAAAACCTGATTTCTTTCGTAATTTATTGTCAAATTATCCATAATATTTTTTTTCTCTGACAAAAAAGTGTTGTTAATAAGTTATAATAATAATCGGCTCTAGAAATATGTTTCATAGCTATGCATAACGATTCATATTTTGCTGTTTGGTTCGTAAGCTATTTCATTCATTTGACTTCTTACCTGATGTTACAGTCACCGCTGTTCCCTTTCCCCAGTAGTCAAAGGCACCGTCACAGCGGGAAGGTTCACGATAAGAGCCATACCATAACCACAATAATACATTTTCATAGGCAATATTTTGTCTAGGCCGACGTTCTCAAAACGATTTAGTTTGATACGTTCGTTCGCACTTTCTTTAATCGGAGAGTTTTAGCTACGCGTTATTTATTTACCGTTACCGACGCATCTTTCCACTGTTAACCAAGGTAAAAATTGTAAATACCTCTGCATGTTAGTTTTGTGACAAGAAAGACTATCTGATCTTCCAAAATAAGTTAAAACAAACAAACAAACAAAAAAAGTAAATAACAGAAAATAACGGCAATAACTTACCTGAGGAAACGGTGACTTTGGTCCCTTTCCCCCAGTAGTCGAAGTAATAGACACAGTGACTGATGCCTTTGAGTTACTGACCAAAAAACCCACACGAAGCAGCGATGTTCATGTGATCAAAATAACTTTGATCAGAATAAATGGATCCAGTGAAAACTTATCTCGCCTTTCCATTGTTCACAGCTGATCTATAGGTCAGAAATATTTGCAGCATTTATGTTGCATTAGCTTTTATACTATTCAAAACACGATGACCCTGAAATTAGAAAGCAATTTTTAGTAGCCTAGGCTAATAATCGGAACCAAGCTCTTCCTGCTTCTGCCCTCAGTAGATGTGTGCCTGTACTTACTAATTAAATAGAATAAAACATATTTTGAACGAAAAATCAGAATACAGTTGTGGTCAGAATTAATGGCACCCCTGGTAAATATGATAAAAAAAATGGCTGTAAAATATAAATCTGCATTGTTTATCCTTTTGATCTTTCATTAAAAAAATTCACAAAAATCTAACCTTTCATTGAAGTAAAAGAATTGAAAGTGGGGGATAAATCACATTATAAAATTAATGCTTTTCTCCAAAAGACGCTGGCCATAATTATTTGCTCCCTGTTATTAAATACTTTTTGCAACCTCCTTTTCCCAAGATAACAGATCTGAGTTTTCTTCTATAATGCCTGATGAATTTGGAGAATAACTGACAAGAGATCAGAGACCATTCCTCCATACAGAATCTCTCCAGATCCTTCAGATTCACAAGTTCATGTTGGTGCTTCTTCTGTTCAGTTCAACCCACTCATTTTCTATAGGGTTCAGTTTAGGGGACTGGGACGGTCATGACAGAAGCTTCATGTTGTGCTCAGTTACACATTTTTGTGTTGATTTTGATGTTTGTTTTGGACCGTTGTCCTGATGGAAGATCCAACCACGGCCCATTATAAGATTTCTAGCAGAGGCTGTCAGGTTTATATTTTTTATGATGAATGATTAAGGGAATTTGGCCTTTGTGTTTCCTCATATTTAAACTCATGTGAAACAATAAGTCATAGCTAGACAATTTCATGCTCCTAGTCACCCTGGTGTGCTAAAAAAAGGTACATATTAATGGGAATATACTTCAGAGATATTGTACTCGTAAAAAATTCTAGGGGTGCCAATAATTGTGGCCAATGTGTTTTGGAGAAAAACATTTATTTCATAATGTGATTTCCCCCCCACTTTCAATTCTTTTACTTCAATGAAAGGTTAGATTTTTGCAATTTTTGAATGAAAGATCAAAAGGACAAACAATGCAGATTTATTTTTTACAGCCATGCATTTTTGGTCATATTTACCAGGGGTGCCATTAATTCTGACCACTGTATATATTGTATTGTTCCCTAGTTGCATACATTACTTATTGTGTGGAGTGGTGGGGTCATACAAATAAAACTAATATAAATCCAATATGTTACAAAAGAGAGCAATAACGATTGAAAAACGGGCAAATTATTATGAACCAACAAATATGTTATTTATTAAATTACATGTTTTAAAATTAGTTGATTTAGTTGAGTTTTACACTGCACAGATAATGTATAAAGTATATAATAATTTACTTCCAAATTGTATTCAGATGCTGATCAAAATAAAAGAAAGTCAGTATATAAACTAAGAGGAATTAATGTTTAAAAAAACAAGGGCAAGAACTAATGCAAAAAAATAGATGCATATCTGTCAAAGGGATACAAATTGTGTGGCCTATATTTCACTCTGTAAATTCAAGAAAATGTTTAAAAACAAGGTGATAAATAATTATATAACTCAACATCATCTTAAGAGCATTGCCAAAATAAGACAAAAATAAGACAAATAAAAAGGTCTCTCTCTCTCTCTCTCTCTCTCTCTCTCTCTCTCTCTCTCTCTCTCTCTCTCTCTCTCTCTCTCTCTCTCTCTCTCTCTCTCTCTCTCTCTCTCTCTCTCTCTCTCTCTCTCTCTCTCTCTCTCTCTCTCTCTCTCTCTCTCTCTCTCTCTCTCTCTCTCTCTCTCTCTCTCTCTCTCTCTGCAGCTCGAGAATTGACAAAGACCAAGAAGAGAAAACACATTATACCTATACTAAAGTCACTACACTGGTTACGTGTCACACTGTGGTTTTCTCAGGAACAGACTGAAGACTCCGATTAAAGATGCAAACTCAGACTTTAATAGTAACTCTCTGGAACAAGCTGACAGGCAGGGAAAACACACATTAAAACACACAACTTTTATTAGTTTATAAGGCATTGCATGGATTTGCTCCAGACAATCTTTCAAAAATGCTTACAGTGAACCTATAAAGACTCTCAGATCCTCAGATTCTTTTTCTAAAAGCAGTGCTTTTAGCTGCTATGCTCCTTGCCTCTGGAATAACCTTCAAGAGAAAGTGAAACGTGCTGAAAATATTAATAGTTTTCAGTCTACATTAAAAATATATTTCTTTAGTCTGGCCTTCCTGTAATATCTTGTAAGGGTGGAATTCCTGCAGAGGTTCAAGCTGCAAGACTGCCGAATGATTAAAGAAATGTTATTAGCAATATGGTAGAAAACTGCACATTTCTTGTCTGTTCCACCCACTGCCACTTATACCAACGACGGAAATAAGCGCAGTTACAATAGCTTAATATGTGGGAGACTAGATTGTATTGCAATTTGTAGCACTTCAAAGTCAATACCAAATCAAAACTAGTTAGCACATTAGTTGTAATTGAAAAGGTTTAATGGCAAAATATGGTTATGGTTACACTATAGTTACATAGTTACAAAATAGATGTATGAGATGATGATAACTTATATTATTAATTGTACCCAGCATATTTGAAAAATGTTACCAGAGATAGAGAGAGAGAGAGAGAGAGAGAGAGAGAGAGAGAGAGAGAAGAGGAAAGAGGAGGTAAAGGAAGAGAGCCCCAAGAAAGGGACCCAGAGAATCAGAGAGCCAGAGCATAAAAAGAGACAGAGCAACAGTTTCAATCTTCTTTTATCCTTTCCTGACCATGTGACTTTAACCCAACTGTGAGACGTTTAAACGGACCAATCAGATAATTCGAACTTCCCCCACTGTACTAAAGGTGTGACAATTAATTGACCCCCAAAATACAAACATTTTGGCCTACAGGCCTAGATCACTATTAGCCCATCTGTACCTTTAGGAACTCCAAATGGTCCTTGTGGTAGAAAGAGGGGGTAGAAAAACAGTCAAGCAAATGTCTTTGTTCATTTCAAATATCTTGGATTATTTCAATTCTACAATCTTATAATGCATTTTATATATTTCATATGTTTTTCAATTTTTTTTGTTATTTTATGTCTTAGTTAATCCTCATCCTTAACTTTATTCTTATTCTTGTATTTTACTGGGTCTACTATCTATTGTATCTATTGTTTCTTTTTTGCCTGTAAAGCACTTTGAACTGCATTGATCTGTTTGCTATATAAATAAAATGTGCTTGCTTGGTAGCCATTTGTCTGCTGTCTGGTCAATTTAGCTAATCCCGCTCCTTTGCCCATTTTCAGTTATCCGGGAGTGACGCTCTGCCAAGATGGCGACAGCAGGCTCCGCCCACTTTGGTCTTCAAACATTAACTTCAGAAACCAACGGATGACATCACGGACACTACGTCCATATTTTTGTAATTTTTTTTTTCTTTTCGCCCCATAGACCTGCCTGTCCAACTGGATGACCAAACCCGGGACCTAGTCAACCTGTCGTGCCAAACTCACTACCCAGACCACTCGCTCCGTGTCTTTTATTACACCAGCCTTATAGCGAGCGGTCCAAGGCACACCAGTGGATAGTCTACGGAAAGATTTTGCAGTGTTTGTGGAGTGGGTGCTGGTATTGATCTCCATTTACCATCTGCCCAGCTGAGGAGGACATCGCTAGCCCCACTCCGCACCCAGAGACCAGCCAGCCACCAGCCATGATCAGGACGAAGATTATGAGCCCACCGCAGACGGAGAACCTGAGCCTGTAGCGAGAGACAAACCAAAGACAGAGTCTTACCAGGTTTGTGTGTCGGCTACATCGACCGTTCCTGTGGGGCTGCTCGTGGAGTTTGAGGGGATGGAGTGGATGTCCCTGCCCACATGTCCACAGTCGAGGTGATGCTGGATCCGATCTCTATGGACAGTTATGGTGTGAATGAGTTTAAAAAGGATGTATCCCTTTTTCTCCAATCCCCACTGGTCCCGCCCAGCTTAGACTTTTCTGTGTCTCCAGAATTCCCGCCCAGCCTCCCTCTCCTACCTCTCCTACCTCCTCTACCACAGCAAGCTAGTGTGTCGACACGTCCTCCGCTGGTCCCTTTCAGCACCCCAACTCATCTATCCACCCCGCTGCGCTGCATGGATGCACAATCTAGCTTCCAGTCATCAGCTCCGTCCTGGCAAGAGAATCCCTTGGCTCCATGTCAACCCTCTGAGCCCTCACTCACTCCGCCGGGGTTCGTCAGTCAGGTGTTGACCCTACTATACCACGGTCTTCCACTCCTCTGGCTGTGCTTTGTCTCTCCATCCCTTTGCCTCCGTCAGGCTCCTTCTTTCTTCCAGCATTGCCTTGGTCCTCGCTCCCTCCGGCTCCACCCCGGCCTGCCGTCTGCTCCATTCCAACTGGGACTCCTCCACCAGGGCCGTTTCTAGGCATAGGCAAACTAGGCGGGCGCCCAGGGCGTAAACAGCTTGGGGGCAAGAGTGAGAGCCCCCACCCCACCAAGAGATTTTTATTTATTTATATGTATTTTATTATTATTATTATTATTATTTCTATTATATTATATTTGCAATAAGTGCCTGTCTTTTTTGGCAAAAAGACCCCCCCGCCTCTAAATGTCTACAGTGGCATAGGTCGTAGGGCGTGAGGTGCTTGAAAGTAGCTTTTGACGCGTTCAACCCGAGTTCGAATCCGCCTTTTGCCGAACTAGCTTTTCTCCCTTTTCCCAACACATGAGATGTAAAATGTATAGCCTAGCATAAATGTCTCTAGCGGTATATTTTGCCAACCAACTAAAATCGAAACCATGAAATGGCTTTGTGACTTTATAAAACAGCAAAAGACTTTAATTAAGTATCCTATATAGCCTATATAATATGGCATTCTGTTTGTGCTGCGTGATTTAAAGAGAAGTGTGCACTTTGCTCACGCGATCAGCATTGTGATCTGGTGTTTTCTCCAAAATAAAAGCTCAAGGATTTACACTCACCTAAAGGATTATTAGGAACACCTGTTCAATTTCTCATTAATGCAATTATCTAATCAACCAATCACATGGCAGTTGCTTCAATGCATTTAGGGGTGTGGTCCTGGTCAAGACAATCTCCTGAACTCCAAACTGAATATCAGAATGGGAAAGAAAGGTGATTTAAGCAATTTTGAGCGTGGCATGGTTGTTGGTGCCAGACGGGCCGGTCTGAGTATTTCACAATCTGCTCAGTTACTGGGATTTTCACGCACAACCATTTCTAGGGTTTACAAAGAATGGTGAAAAGGGAAAAACATCCAGTATGCGGCAGTCCTGTGGGCGAAAATGCCTTGTTGATGCTAGAGGTCAGAGGAGAATGGGCCGACTGATTCAAGCTGATAGAAGAGCAACTTTGACTGAAATAACCACTCGTTACAACCGAGGTATGCAGCAAAGCATTTGTGAAGCCACAACACGCACAACCTTGAGGCGGATGGGCTACAACAGCAGAAGACCCCACCGGGTACCACTCATCTCCACTACAAATAGGAAAAAGACGCTACAATTTGCACGAGCTCACCAAAATTGGACAGTTGAAGACTGGAAAAATGTTGCCTGGTCTGATGAGTCTCGATTTCTGTTGAGACATTCAGATGGTCGAGTCAGAATTTGGCGTAAACAGAATGAGAACATGGATCCATCATGCCTTGTTACCACTGTGCAGGCTGGTGGTGGTGGTGTAATGGTGTGGGGGATGTTTTCTTGGCACACTTTAGGCCCCTTAGTGCCAATTGGGCATCGTTTAAATGCCACGGCCTACCTGAGCATTGTTTCTGACCATGTCCATCCCTTTATGACCACCATGTACCCATCCTCTGATGGCTACTTCCAGCAGGATTATGCACCATGTCACAAAGCTCGAATCATTTCAAATTGGTTTCTTGAACATGACAATGAGTTCACTGTACTAAAATGGCCCCCACAGTCACCAGATCTCAACCCAATAGAGCATCTTTGGGATGTGGTGGAACGGGAGCTTCGTGCCCTGGATGTGCATCCCACAAATCTCCATCAACTGCAAGATGCTATCCTATCAATATGGGCCAACATTTCTAAAGAATGCTTTCAGCACCTTGTTGAATCAATGCCACGTAGAATTAAGGCAGTTCTGAAGGCGAAAGGGGGTCAAACACAGTATTAGTATGGTGTTCCTAATAATCCTTTAGTTGAGTGTATTTCTTGCAAGTGAAGAAATTAGGACAAAAGTATTGTAATTTTCCTATAGTGTAATGTAAAATATACTTTTGAAATATTCATTTTCATTGATACAGTACATTTATAGGCTATATGGATTTTACTTCATAGGAATATTTATATAAATCATAAACACCAGTGATACTGTAATTTAGACTTGAGACTCTATATCATAACTAAAAAGATGTTTGAGCCCTCTTTAATGTCCAGGTACAAGTCAATGCTTTTTCTTTGTTCAATGTGCACAGTTGAAGCCGGTCGAAGCTCTTAATTTCAAACTCTCAAAGTGCACCAGATTGATGCATTTAACCTTAAAATGTACAAAATGTTCTCGCCTATAGGGTGCCAAAAAGGCTGGAAACTGCCCTGTCCTCCACTGTCATCTCCAACTCAATCAGTCATCACCATGGTGTCATTGAGCCTGCTCCTAACTGTGTTTGTCTCTTTCCTGTTCCTCGTTGCCCACCCTCCTCAGTTGGACTGTTAAGGCATGACGATGCACCTTTCTGGAGGGGGCGTACTGTAACATATATTCTCTGTTTTGATTCTGTTTTCTTGTTTGCCCTGTCATTTGTCCTAGTTTCATGGAGTGTGCCAGTTTGTTCCCTTGATTATAATTCCATTCACCTGTTGTTCAATTAATTAATTTAGCCTGTGTATACTCCCTGTTTTGTTCAGTTCTTTGTTGAGTCTCGTCTTGGTTATGATGGTGGTTGAATTTTCCCCATGATTCTTATATGTATTCTTAGGATTATTGGATTAAAGACTTTTGATTGAGCTATTCGTCTTTGTGCACTTACTTACACAGCGACTCGTGACAGTGCACAATAAAATTCAAGTACAAGTCCACATTTGCTTGCAGAGTATATGGTTTAAACAAAGTAATAATTACATGCTTGATGCAAAAATATACAAAATCAAAAAGGCTACTGTTAAACATCAAATGTCAGTGTGCATCTAGAGAAGAAAAGCATAAGGTTATTCTAACAGTTCAGTCAGGAGCTCAGAGAGGTTTCATTTTGACAGTATCACCAGGAAACACCTGCATATTTGTGGGAAGAATCTATCCGGTCTGTTAAAAACATATTACATAAACAGTCACAGTTAGCCATTTCAGTTTCAATTTTAATTGTGATATTTAGTTCAGCAAATACAATATAAAGATTGGATTTTAAATACCAACAGCTCTAAGATTATCAACTGAACAATCTCATTTACTCCAACTAAACTGTGTGTCTGTCTCATATTTTGTTTCTTTTTTGAATGGGCTTTTTTGAGTTTAACTTACTCCCAAAAGTTGACTCCCAAATCAATTGGATAAACACAGCAATTTAAGTTTACGAAATAAACCAAACAAAATTATTACAGTGTAATAGTGTAATTGTGAATGGAGATGGATTGTGAAGGTTGTATAGCAGGAAAATAATAATGATGGCATATTAGGGAAAGAGGCATCGAAATACACACACTCAATATGATAATATTCAGGAGTCATGACATGCAGTAAATTCAACAGAGATGTGCTGCAGAGTGCTGTACAAAAAGGTGCATCTCCATAGATCATGTCATATTGAGGTTTGCCCCTTAACATTGTTGTACAAGATGTAGAACATTTGGAGCCAAACTCTATTATAAAGCCCTTCTTCATTTCTTTTTTATTTAATAAAAAAAAAAAAAAAAAAATTGTAAGAAAAGCAGAAATGTTAAAGATCTCTTTATTTATTTCTGTTCTATTTCAGAATGTATATATCTTTTAGGATCTATAACTAATTGAACTGTGATGCCAGTTGGTGGTCAAGTAATAAAAAAATATTTAAAAAATGAAAAAATAAAAATAATACCTTTTTAATTTTCTTGTAGATTCTCTGTGTGAAGCCTTAAGGTGAAACATGATGATGAAAAAGAGAAACACATTATGGATAAAGTGATCATTAATTTACAGATTTTTATGACATTTTTGTTGTGAACTAAAATACTGTGCCCCACTGCCCGTATACACAGAGTGACAGTCCATAACAAAAACAGACCTCTCACAAGAAAGCTTTTCATCAGATCCTGGTGAAGCATTGTTCCAGTCTATATTTTGAGTCTGCTTGCAGAGTATGCTTTAAACAAAGTAAAATATTATTTTTGATTCTAAACATATAAAATAACAAGGTTATTGTTAGAAACCAAATGGAAGTGAGCCTCTAGAGAAGAAAAGCATAATGTTATTTTAACAATTGGATTCACTATAGTGATAATTCATTTACAGATGCTTCTGATATTTTTGTATTTGACTGAAATACTGTGCCCCCGTCATACACAGAGAGACAGTCCATCACAAAAACAGACCTCTCACAAGAGAGCTATTCAGTCAGATCCTGGTATCAGAAAATAAACATTTATCTTTAAGATTAGCGATCATTAAATTTTCATATGCCAATGCCACTATTTATTAATATACCAGAAAGAGCTAGTTTGAGTGTTTATATTAAAATGTGGGTATAACTTAAAAATTTAAACTTGAGATTTTTAAAATAATAATCTAAAATGACACTCTAAGATTTGCGGTCCCAATATGCCTCATTTCAATGACCCAGTGCTGAGGGAGAAAGTTATCCCATCTCACTTTATTGGCACTTTTGTCTGAGTATATATAGTAAGAATATGAGGCGAGTTACACAGAGTTAACCAATAAGAGTTTACCTTTCATCATATACTGTAGGAATACATTGAATAACAAGTCCATATATGGTCAGTTTCTGGCTACCACAAGCACATCTGCAGCCAAGAGGACCCTATACTGTGTTAGAATAGGGAGAATAGGAGACCATTCCTCATCCTAACCTAGAGGTCCACATAATGAGGAACAGATGTTGCCAGTGCCTTCTTAGAGAGCAAAGAAATCCTTCTGTCATATTCTACCGTCCTAGAATTCTTTCAGACGCCATAAAACAATTATACACTAATTTGTCAAGGACTGTTTTAAGAGGTCATTGTTAATTGTAAGGGGTTTATGAAATGAAATGTTTCACTGTGGCCATTCCATGCACAGTGATGCATGCCACCTCAAATTCTCCTCATGCAACAGGCTTTACAACAACCTCTTGATGGACTCAGCACATTTTAAATAAAGGTATAAGAATTTAAAATGTTTAAAGGCATATTTGAGATGTGCAATGCCATTATTATGCCATGAATTTATTTAAACTAGAAATGTAGCCAATAGACTAAGCTGTGGCCCATTACAGATGAAAAGGTTTTTACGATTAACCAATTTTTGTGTCTTGGACAGAGGTTTTTGTCATAACTTGTATCACTGTGGCCGCTGTATTGCACAATGGTCCAGACCATATCAAATACTTATGTTTATTCATGGGCCGCTTAAGATTTTTACCATCCCTTCAAATAGCCTACTTGAAATGTCAATATAAGCATAGACCAGCCTGGTCTCATTGTTAATACGTAGGTATTAATACGTAATTTTCAAAGATAGAAAACTTACTTTTTTGTACGTTTGGATGTATACTGAAACGTATAATATGGACGTATCTGCAGCGTTTAAACGTAACATTATTACGTTTTTACAGCTAAAAAACATAAACTATTTACAAATATTTCATATCAGAAAGATCTGTATAATTTCCTTTTTACCATTTTATAGATTATAAATGTAAGATCCCTTAACCCTACTCCCACACGGTCCACACCTAAACATACCCATTTTTTTGACAATATTAAAAGGATAAAATGGACAGATATGTGTAGGGAAATGGCAGTTTTATTGACAATATAGCATTCAAAAATAGTTTGAGCCACTAATCCTACCCCTAAACCTAACAATTTCTTAAAACTAGGTAGGCTACAATTTTAAAGAAAAACGTACTCGGTTACCTAACGTAATCTCGGTTCTCTCTAGAAGAGGGAACGAGTATTGTGTAAGTTGCTTACGCTAAGGGTAAAGTTGTCTTTCTCGAGATCTGAAGCCAAAAAATTATCCTTAATTTTGTATTTATTGTCAACGCAGTGCGGCAGCCAGCAGACCATAGCAGGCTGTATAAGCGTGCTCATTGGCTGTCCTGCGGCAACTGCAGCAGCCTACCAGTGAGCCCTGCGTGACGTCACGCCCAATGCCTCCACGCACCTCAGCCCGCCAGAATGGGTGTGGTTAGCGTGTATAAAAGAAGGGCTCACAGGCTGAAATTCTGGTTTTCATAGACTGAAGCGAATAAGCTCGTGGCGCGACATAGCAGGTTATACGCAATACTCGTTCCCTCTTCTAGAGAGAACCGAGGTTACGTTAGGTAACCGAGTACGCTTTCTTACGA
The DNA here is from genome assembly GCF_965113295.1 of Leuciscus leuciscus. Lineage (NCBI taxonomy): Eukaryota > Metazoa > Chordata > Actinopteri > Cypriniformes > Leuciscidae > Leuciscus > Leuciscus leuciscus. Next base: position 50,897,755 of record NC_138725.1, on the reverse strand, counting down.
GAGGTTCTCTCGTATTGCGTAAGTTGCTTACGCTACGGGAACCCCTTGTCAACGCCGTGCGCGCCGAGCATCCACTGCATGAGTCCCAGGAAAACCCGGGGAACACAACATGCTCCCATCGCGGGGCTATGAGGAGCACTGAGTGGCGCGTTTCCCTGATCCTCTTGATTACCTGTGGTAACAGCGAGATCGGGGGGAAAGCATACAGCGGGCGGCTGGGCCAGGTTTGGGCCAGCGCGTCCTCTCTTTTTGAGAAAAACGTTGGGCAGTGAGCGTTGTCCTTTAACGCAAAGAGGTCGACTTCCGCTCTGCCGAACAAGCGCCACAGTAGCTGGACTGTCTGAGGGTGCAGGGACCATTCTCCCGGGGGAATGTTGTCTCTGGACAGACTGTCTGGACCGACATTCAGGTGGCCCGGCATGTGCGCGGCTCTCAGCGAGGCATTCTGTCAGTTTGCAGAGATTCCTGGATCTGACACCGCCCTGTCGGTTCACGTAGGACACCACAGACATGTTGTCCGAGCGGACTAGCGCATGGTGGTCCCATATATGTGGGAGGAAGCGCTTGAGCACGTTCTTGACCGCTATCATCTCCAAACAATTTATGTGGAGGCATTTCTCCTGGTCTGACCACAGGCCAAAGACCGGTTTGCCCTCGAAAAGAGCGTCGAGATAACTTTTCGGTGCGAGACGGCTCCCATTGTGACTCCCCGCTGGTACCAGTCGGCCGCTAACCAGGGTCTCAGTGCTGAAACGCAGCTCTGAGTCACTCTGATTCGAATGCCGCCGGACGCCCAGGCTCGGTGAGGCACTCGAGCGTTCAACCAGCGTTGTAGTGGGCGCATACGCAGTAGACCCAGCTGAAGCACTGCTGCAGCTGATGCCATACAACCCAGCATCCTCTGAAATGTTTTTAGAGGCGCGGCGCTGCCCAACTGGAAAGACGCGGCCAGGTGTCGGACACGGCGCGCACGCTGTGTCGACAGCCGGGCCGTCATTGCCACAGAGTCCAGTTCCAAACCTAGAAAAGAGGTTGACTGACTGGGCAGTAACAAGCTCTTGGTCCAGTTGACCGTGAGACCCAGGCTTTCCAGGTGGCTGAGAAGCACTGTCCTGTGAGAGATGAGTTCTTCCTCTGACTGTGCTAGAATCAGCCAATTGTCCAAATAGTTCAAAATTCACATGCCCTGACCTCTCAGGGGAGCGAGAGCCGTGTCCATGCACTTCGTGAATGTACGGGGTGCTAAAGACAGGCCGAACGGCAGGACGGTGTACTGATATACCCGACCGTCGAAGGTGAATCTCAAGAATGGCCTGTGACGGGGTACTATCTGGATCTGAAAATAAGCATCTTTCAGATCGAGGGAAATAAACCAGTCCCTCGGGCGAATCTGCGCGAGGATCTGTCTGGTTGTGAGCATTTTGAACAGTCTTTTCATAAGAGCTTTGTTCAAATATCTCAGATCCAAAATCGGTCTGAGAGCTCCATCCTTCTTGGGCATGAGGAAGTAACGGCTGTAAAAGCCTGACTCGCTCAGAGAAGGGGGTACCGGTTCTATAGCCCCTTTGCACAGAAGTTTTACTATTTCTGCACGAAGTAGGTGTGCTACTTCCCCATTCACTCTCGTCTCGGTCAGCGCTTGAAAGCGCGGGGGACGGCGAGCGAACTGCAATGAATAGCCTTCTCTTACTGTGCTCAGCACCCATTCTGACGCCCCTGGAATAGCTTCCCACGCTCTGTGAGAGACACGGGGTTTATAGTGCTTTAGTGTAGGGGTGAACAGAAAAGTGGGCACATTTTCTACATTTGAAACACATGTAGCGTGAGCCGGAAAACCAGACATAATGCTCTTTTTGAGATTTCTCTGGGTCGCCGTGATACCCCTTCTCGGCGGTGCCGTCAACCTGTGAGAGCGCCGAGAAGGCATGGGAAGAAACTGTGGCAGGAAGGGTGCAGTCCTGGATGCGGGTGTTCGGCGGCGGTGATGAAGAAAGCAGCCGTCGAGTCTGTTCGGTGCTGGCTCTTTCGGCGGTGACCACTCGAGGCCAAGCTGGTCAACGGCCTTAGTGAGGAGGCGCAGAAGTTCTGCATCCTCGCCGGCTCGAGTACGGCCGGATTCCTGGACTGACGAGGAGGCGGTGGACCATTCCTCGCTGTCAGAGGCCAGGATAGAGCAGCTGTCAGCGGCGGCGTCCTCATCCGCTTCATCCCCTGAAGCGCCGGCGGCGCGGGCGAGTGCCGGTGGCTGCGCGGCCGGGAGGGGGGGGGGGGTGGTGGCGAAGAGGGAGAGAGAGAAGTTCGAGGGAAAGGTTCTGGCGAGCTCTTAGGCGCCACATCGGTCTCCGGTGGTCTCTGGGAGCGGCGCTTCTTTCTGCACGGCCCAGCAGAGACAGGCGGAGCAACATCTTCGTCGAAAGCTTCATGTCGAGCCCGCAGGGTCGAAATTGAGAGCTCTTCGCACTCAGGGCAGCCACCCGTAGAGAGTGCGGTGGCGGCGTGCTCGCGGCCCAGGCAGAGAGCGCAGATGAGGTGGCGGTCTCCATTGCTGAGCGGGGCTTGGCACGAGCCGCAGGAAAAGCGAGGCATTTTGACAAAAATGCCTCGTGCTCTTTTAGAGAGAGAGAGAAAGTGTGTGTTGCAGCGGCGAACACACACAGCAGAAAAGGATATGTCGCCGGATGGCGCAGCAGGCACGGATGGCTGAAGGCGGCGACGCTTCCTAAGCTTGCTGGTCGCTGAATTCAACGGCGGCGGCTCTCAAGATCCAGCGATGCGAAGAGCTTCGCTAAAGACATGAAAATCAGAATTTCAGCCTGTGAGCCCTTCTTTTATACACGCTAGCCACACCCATTCTGGCGGGCTGAGGTGCGCCCTCATGGGGCGTGACGTCATGCAGGGCTCACTGGTAGGCTGCTGCAGTTGCCGCAGGACAGCCAATGAGCACGATTATACAGCCTGCTATGGTTCGCTTCGCTCTGTGAAGGCGCGCGCGCTTCTCCATTTCAAATGTAGCACACCGACTTAAACACGGCATGTCTCAATCTGTGACGAAGCATGCGAGAGCCAATGAGCGTTTGATATCACTGCCGTAAAACATGTCGTAATGCTTCGGGCACAATTTTTGAATTTGAATTCACTAAGAGCGCGGGATTTGACGTTTACAGTCTCTGCTGAGAAATGGAGATGAAGATCGCTGGATAAAGGGCTGAATTTGCATCTGTTTCTTGCAAACAACATATGGATTCTAAAGATTTGGGTTAAATCAAGCTAATAAAATTTATGTCTTTTGTGAATTTACCCTACCGTTCAAAAGTTTAGGGTCAGTCAGATTTTTTATGTTTTTAAAAGAAGTAGGTAGAGTGGGGGAAAACGCCCCCCTGCAAAACGCCCCCCACCTAAAATTCCCAAAATAACAACTAGAGATAGTTAAGATACATTTTTACTGTTGCTATGCACTACTTTGATAACAGGGATATACAAATCTCTACGGAGAAGCTGATACCAGTGACATATTTGAAGAGAAGAGGATTACATGTTAAATGCTATAATTTTCAGATATTAGTAAACAAGTGTTTAAGAGAATATTGTTCTGCAGGATATCGCAGTGATGTATGATAGATGAATAGTGAAGTCTGTAGTTTGAGATCATATGGTATTTATAAGGAATATAATTATATAAAAATTTTTTTTTTTTTTTTTTTTTTTAAGTCATAGCTTGTGGGGTAAAACAGCCCCCTATGCTGAGGGGTAAAACGCCCCCAGGGGGCATAGTTTCTCTCTATCATAATTACTATAATAACATATTTCTGTCTATCAAATCCTTTGTTTTACACTTAATGCAGTATAAATAGGTGGTAAAATCAAAATATTTGAACAAAACATGAAAAGATTACCTCAAGTGAGCATTAGCTAGCTAGCTAGCTACCACAGTTAGCTCACTGATGGAAGGTAGTTCAATTTGGCTATATATAATATATATATATATATATGAAGCAAACTGGTTGGTATAAGAAAGGGGGCATTTTACCCCACCTTGGGGGGCGTTTTACCCCACCGCTTTGTACAAAAATATTTTCAGTCAAAATACTAATTAATTATGAAGGCTGAGCAATTTTAATATTTGGTAAATAACTCCTGCCATAGTCACTCAAAACCGGGATGGCAATTCTAGTCACATTTATGTTTTGTTTCACTGTATTGTCACATTTTCCTTAAGGGGGGCGTTTTCCCCCACTCTACCCTATCTCCTGCTCACCAAGGCTGCATTTATTTGATTCAAAATACAAACAAAAACAGTAATATTGTGAAATATTATTCCAATTTAAAACAACTGTTTTCCATTTTAATATAGCCAAGTCTTCTAGCCTGGCTAACGTCAGACCTCTTTCTCATTGAGACTCGCAAGGCAGCAGGGGGAAACCCAGGCTACCAGTCTTCAGTGTCACATGATCATTCTAATATGATGATTCGATGCTCAAGAAACATTAATTATTATTATCAATTTTGAAAACAGTTGTGTACAATATTTTTTTCAAAATTCTTTGATGAATAGAAAGTTCAAAAGAACCGCATTTATCTGAAATCTAAAGCTTTTGTAACATTAAACACTACCGTTCACAAGTTTGGGGTCAGTAAGAATTTTTTTTTTTTTGGGGGGGGGGGAAATAAATAAAATAAATCAATACTTTTATTCATCAAGGATGAGTTAAACTGATCAAAAGTTACAGTAAAGACATTTATAATGTTAGAAAATATTCTATTTTAAATAAATTCTGTTCTTTTGAACTTTCTATTCATCAAAGAATTTTGAAAAAAAATTGTACCCAACTGTTTTCAACATATATAATAATAATGAATATCAAAGAATTTTGAAAAAAATAATTTTTACACAACTGTAGGATCATGTGACGCTGAAGACTGGAGTAATGATGCAGAAAAATTCAGCTTTGATCACAGAAATAAATTACAGTTTAAAATATATTAAAATGGAAAACAGCTGTTTTAAATTGGAATAATATTTCACAATATTACTGTCACAGAACGCTCACTTACGCCACCCTCTGGTTTCATTCGCTCTCTCTCCCCTGAATATTAGTACTACATCTCCCAGCACTCCCTCCGTCATTATCACCTTCCATCCCTGCCTAGTTTCTCTGATCACCATTATCACTGTCACCTGATCATCTTCCCCTTTATCTGGACTGTGTCTTCCGCTGTTCTGTGCGAAGTCTTGTTTTGCTCTGCGGATATTTCCAAGCATTCTCTCCCACTGCCGTGGATTCCTGTACCTTGGTCTTTGCCTGTACTCTGGACTCTGTGATACTTTGCTACCTGCCCCGACCTCTGCCTGTGTCTGACCTTGAGTATTGGATTGTCCCTTTTATTACTGCTGTTCTCAGTGTATGTCTGCCTACCTGTATTTCCTACCCGTGTTAATAAACTCTTGCAAATGGATCCCTCTGCCTCAGCCTCAGCATTACAGAAGACTTCGCCACTGCAAGATCCAGCAGACTTTCATCACTTGGCCAACGAAGTCTCAGCGCAAGCTTCTGAGCTGGTCTCTCATCGTCAACAGCTGGTTAAATTGACTTCACTCACTGAGGAGCTCGTGAGGTCTGTGCAGACATTAACCCCGCAGGTTGCAGCCGCGAATCAGGCGCAGACAGCCGCTGCATCTGATCCTTCTCCGCCAGCTGTGAGTTCCTCTCCTAGTAATCCCAGAATGTCACTGCCTGAGAAGTTTGATGGATCACCAGCCACCTGTAAAGGATTTTTATTGCAATGTGAGATCTATTTCAGTCAGTCCCGAGAGCATCATACCGACCCAGAGCCGGATCTTTTTCGTATGCTCGCTTCTGACTGGAAAGGCGCTAGAATGGGCAACGGCGATGTGGACTGGAGGTCAGCTTTCCTCTCTCACCTATGATGTGTTTAAGACTCGTTTCAGAGAGGTGTTTGAACATCCCGCGGGAGGAAGGGACCCGGGGGAACTGCTTCTGTCCTTACGCCAGGCTAACTCGTTGGCGGCGGATTACACGCTCACCTTCAGAACGCTCGCTGCACAAACGGGTTGGGGTGACGGACCGCTTAAACTCTTATACCGAAAAGGACTTAATGCGGATCTCCAGGGAGAGCTGGCTTGCCGTGATGATGGAAAAAGTCTCAATCAGATCATGGAGCTCGCCATTCGATTGGACCATCTCATCCGGGCTCGTCGTTCATCTCACAGAACTACTCAATTCATGTTTCCCTCCGCCAGCACAGAACCTGAACCTATGCAGATCGGTGTCACGCACATCTCCATGGCCGAACGTGATAGGAGGAGACGACTTAATTTATGCATGTATTGTGCTCAACCAGCTCATCTGAGAGCCGCTTGTCCTGTGAGAACCCCCATGAGATCACCACCGACGTCTACATCTTCTGAATCCACTACGGTGAGTCCCAAAATTCCTTCCTTTAATTCTCTCATTTTGAGGATTTCATTAATTTTGAATGGAGAGACTGTTGAGACGAGGGCTTTAATTGACTCTGGTGCTGCGGGGAATTGAATGGATCTTACGTTTGCACAAATTAATTTTTTGTCTCTTATTCCTTGTGAGTCTCGAGTGGCCATGACTGCGCTGGACGGGCGCCCCCTGGGGACAGGAGAAGCACAGTATATTACACAACCCCTCACTCTCAATGTCGGACCACGGCACATGGAAAAAATTCAACTATACACGATCAACTCGCCTCATTACCCGGTGATTTTGGGATTTCCATGGCTAGAACGTCACAATCCACTCATTTCCTGGTCTGAGAGGAGGATTTCTCAATGGTTTCATTTCTGTCGGGAAGAAATGCTTGCCTGCTGTCCAGAGTCCTGAAACGAGTCACGAATCTGTGAAAGAATCGGATCTTCAAGGATTACCAGTGATATACCATGATTTAGCCCTGGCGTTCAGCGAGAGTGAAGCTTCTCACTTACCTCCACATCGAGCAGGAGACTGTGCCATTGAACTCTTACCTGGGGCTGTTCCACCGCGCGGGAGAGTGTATCCTTTATCTCAGCCCGAGACTGAAGCAATGAAGACTTACATCGAGGAACAGCTCGCTAAGGGTTTCATCACTCCTTCCACCTCACCTGCTTCAGCGGGATTCTTTTTTGTTAAGAAGAAGGACGGGGGGCTTCGGCCGTGCATTGATTTCCGAGGTCTTAATGAGGTGACTGTCAAGTATCGATATCCTCTGCTGTTAGTCCCCGCTGCCTTGGAGATGCTTCGCACAGCCCGGTACTTTACGAAGCTGGATTTACGGAATGCATACAACCTCGTCCATATTCGTGAGGGTGACGAGTGGAAGACAGCTTTCTCCACAACTTCCGGTCACTATGAGTACCGGGTTATGCCATTCGGACTTTCCAATAGTCCTTCCGCATTCCAGGCATTCGTCAATTAGATCTTCCGAGACATGCTTAACCATACAGTTATTGTCTACATTGATGATATCCTGATTTATTCGGAGACTCTTGAGGCACACATCAGGGATGTTCGAGCTGTCCTTCAGCGCTTAATTGACAACCAACTCTATGCCAAGATTCAGAAGTGCGAATTTCACCAGACCCGAATCGCTTTCCTGGGCTACATTATCAACGCAGATGGAGTTTTCATGGATGACAGCAAGGTACAAGCCGTGCTGAACTGGCCCCAACCCACATCTATTAAGGAATTACAGCGCTTTCTGGGATTTGCGAATTTCTATCGCAGATTTATTCGTAATTTCAGTGTGATTGTGGTCCCTCTCACATCCCTTCTCCGGGGGGGGGGGGCAATTCCGGTGGTCTCCTGAGTGCACTACGGCCTTTGAGCGGCTTAAGGCGAGTTTCACCACAGCGCCCATTCTGCATCACCCTGATCCGGAGAGGGAGTTTATCGTTGAAGTGGATGCTTCAAACACAGGAGTGGGTGCCATTCTCTCTCAACGTCACGGAAGTCCGGCCAAGATGTTTCCTTGCGCATTCTTTTCCCGCAAACTCAATTCGGCTGAGCGAAATTATGATGTGGGTGACCGTGAGCTTCTAGCTATGAAGACAGCTTTTGAGGAGTGGAGGCACTGGCTGGAGGGCGCGCGCCAACCTTTCATTGTACTCACTGACCACAAAAATCTGGAGTACATCCGTTCTGCGAAGCGTCTGAATGCCCGTCAGGCGCGTTGGTCTCTGTTCTTCTCCAGATTTAACTTCAAGATCACTTACAGACCGGGATCCAAGAACGGGAAGGCAGATGCTTTGTCTCGTCAGTACGACAGTCCTAACGAACTCTCCAGACCAGAATCTATTTTACCATCCTCGCTCATTGTGGCACCCGTACAGTGGGATATAATCACTGAAATCACTGCTTCACAACAGGAACATCCTGCTCCGCCTGAATGCCCCGCGGACCGCCTCTTTGTTCCTCCCAATCTCCGTCACCGTGTCCTACAATGGGTTCACTGCACCCCCAGCGCAGGACATCCGGGAATCACTGCAACTCATCAGCTAGTTTCCAACAGATTCTGGTGGCCGTCTCTACAATCTGACATCTTAACTTTCATCCACCAATGTATCACATGCAACACTATTAAGTCCTCTCATCAAAAACCAGCCGGTCTTCTACAACCTTTACCAGTTCCTCAACGTCCCTGGTCACATGTTGCAGTGGATTTTGTTACTGATTTACCACCCTCTCAGGGTTTCACCACCATACTCTCTGTAGTAGACCGGTTTTCTAAATCCTGCCGTTTCATTCCTCTGGCTGGGCTGCCCACTGCTCTACAAATTGCTGAAGCTCTCCTGAATCATGTGTTCCGCCTCTTTGGGCTCCCTGAGGATATTGTCTCTGACCGCGGACCTCAGTTTACATCTCGAGTCTGGAGGGAACTTTGCTCTAAGTTGCACATTAATGTGAGCCTCACCTCTGGCTATCATCCCCAGTCCAATGGGCAGGTAGAGAGACTCAATCAGGAACTCCTTCGTTTTCTTCGTGCCTATTGTCACCAGAATCAGCATGACTGGAGTCGCTTCTTGGTCTGGGCGGAATATGCGCAGAATTCTTTGGTAAAACCTGCCACGGGTCTAACCCCGTTCCAATGTGTTTTAGGATTTCAACCTTCTCTATTCCCATGGGCAGGAGAGCCTTCCAATCTCCCCACAGTGGATTCTTGGTTACAGCGAAGTGAGGCTACCTGGGACTCAGCTCACGTTCACTTACAACGGGCCATTCGTCACTACCAGCAGCACGCAGATCAAAGGAGGCGTGCTGGGCCCCAATACAGACCTGGCCAATGGGTGTGGTTGTCCACTCGAGACCTCCGCCTAAAGCTCCCCAGCAAGAAACTTTCCCCCCGATTCGTTGGTCCCTTCAAGATACTCCGTCAGATCACTCCTGTCTCGTTCCGTTTGGATCTTCCTGTTCATTACCGCATCTCACCCACTTTTCATGTCTCTCTTTTCAGACCCGCTACGGCTCCCAGGAGAGAGGTGGTCCAGGAGGAGATCGCTCCCGTACAGGCTCCCCCTATTGAGGTCGGCGGTGCAGAGGCTTACCGGGTGCGAGAGGTGCTGGACTCCAGACGCCGCGGCGGGTTATTACAATACCTCATTGACTGGGAGGGATACGGTCCAGAGGAACGCTCTTGGGTCAGAACTCAAGATATTCTAGATCCCACGTTACTCACAACTTTCCATCGTGACCATCCTGACAGGCCTGCACCAAGACCCCGTGGTAGACCCCGTCGCGGGTCAGACCCTCGCTTCCGGAGCCGCTCGCAGGGGGGGGGCTCTGTCACAGAACGCTCACTTACGCCACCCTCTGGTTTCATTCGCTCTCTCTCCCCTGAATATTAGTACTACATCTCCCAGCACTCCCTCCGTCATTATCACCTTCCATCCCTGCCTAGTTTTTCTGATCACCATTATCACTGTCACCTGATCATCATCATCTTCCCCTTTATCTGGACTGTGTCTTCCGCTGTTCTGTGCGAAGTCTTGTTTTGCTCTGCGGACATTTCCAAGCATTCTTTCCCACTGCCGTGTATTCCTGTACCTTGGTCTTTGCCTGTACTCTGGACTCTGTAATACTTTGCTACCTGCCCCGACCTCTGCCTGTGTCTGACCTTGAGTATTGGATTGTCCCTTTTATTACTGCTGTTCTCAGTGTATGTCTGCCTACCTGTATTTCCTACCCGTGTTAATAAAGTCTTGCAAATGGATCCCTCTGCCTCAGCCTCAGCATTACAATTACTGTTTTTGTTTGTATTTTTAATCAAATAAATGCAGCCTTGGTGAGCAGAAGATGCTTCTTTTAAAAACATAAAAAATCTTACTGACCCCAAACTTTTGAACGGTAGTGTATATGTTGTGTTTTAGTGTATTATGGGTCTATAGGAGAAAACGCCTTTTGTGTCTCACAATAAACCAAATATTACAAAATGGTTAAACGATTAAAGAAGGTATTTTTAAGGTTTCAAAGTGTATTATTGTTTAACACCATGTAGGCTAATCCTCCAAAATAGGGAGCATTAGTTTGCCTCCTATAGAATTTAGGCTTCTATGTGTTTTCAGGTCATTGGTTAAATAGAATTCAGTAGGCCTAATTATATATTGTTTATTCTTTGTCTGGTACAGTCTACTCAATGTGATCTCATGAGAATACGTATTTTTACGTAAAGTGTAGTTCTACCATACGTAGGCCTACATTTATTTACGTTTTATACACACGGAAACGTAGAATACTGACATATTTACAGCACTAAAATGTATAAAATGTACGTATTGACAGCACAAAAATGTAATTTATTTACGCATAAACAACTTTACCGACGTACAAATTTGTACGTATTCCTATTTAACTTATGCATATGTGACACTCACAAAAATAGGTTTTGTTGAGATTATTATCTTTTGTTTTATTTTATTTTATTACAAATGAAATACTGTTGAGAGAATGCACAGAAGCGTGCTATGACATGCTGTTTCACAGAACAGACACAACCCAGCTAACACAGTACGTTGTGACGACGTCGTCAGTTAGTCGTCATTTGGTCAGCGTGACATTACTTTATGACAACGTTGTGAGGACGTCGTGGTAAAGTTCCATTTTTTTAGAATCTTGGCTAACGTTCCAGAAACGTTGAGGGCACGTCCTCAAAAGACGTCGCTAGTTTATCCCATGGAGAACGTTGTAGAGACGTGGTCCACTGGTCACCAGATAACTTAATAAAATCTTTGATGAATTAAGTAAATGTTCCATATAATATCCAAATGGCATATTATCACTAGGGTAATATTTGTAATGCATTTATTTATATAATTGAAATTATCTGGAAAGTTATATGGTGACCAGTGGACCACGTCTTTACAACGTTCTCCATGGAATAAACTAGCGACGTCTTTTGAGGACGTGCCCACAACGTTTCTGGAACGTTAGCCAATATTCAAAAAAAAAATGGAACTTTACCACGACGTCCTCACAATCTTGTCATAAATATAAACGTTTGTATATAATTATTGTTATTATTATTATTATTTGTATTATTATTAAGGAGGTTGGGTGTTCGTAAAAGCAACAATTAAAAAAATCTTCAAACTGAACTTCAAACTTGAAGAACTTAAAAATGAGTTTTAAATTCATGAGATTTGTATTTATGTAATGTGTTAATTCTACATGTTTATTTATGTAAATAATGCGTGACTGTCACTGACGTGTTTTATGAGCGTGCGGGCTGAACATTTGAGTAGCTTTCAAACCCTGGAGCGGCGCAGAGTTGCCATGGAAACTGCGCCGCAACAAAACGGATATCAGCAAAGCTCCCTCTCTTGCTGTTGTTCTCTTACGAGAGGTACTCTCGTACTGCGTAAATCTTACGCTAGGGGAAAATCTCTTTTCCGCGAGATACTGAAGCCAAAAAATTATCCTTAATTTTGAAATAATGTAAAACGCGTTGCGGCAGCATGCAGACACAGGCGAGACGGCTTGTGCGCCTATTGGCTGCCCTGCGGCAACTGCAGCAGCCTATCGATAAGGCCCACTCGTGACGTCAGCTCCAATGGGGGCGCTTCGCGCCCAATACGTCACGTCCCGCCAGAATGGGCGTGGTCTAGGGCTATAAACATAGCTTCGAGAGGCTAGCTCACTGATTTTTCATCTCTTCAGCGAAGCTCTCGCATCGCTGGATCCGGAGAGAAGCCGCGCCGTCTGAAAAAGCCTTTCAGCGGGACGAGTCGACACTCTGAAGCCGCTGGCCGCGCCGCCTTCAGTCGCCTTCCTGCTGCGCTATCCGGCGTTATATCCTTTCTCTGCTACTGTGTTTTGTGTATGTGTGTGTGCTCGCCGCCGCGACACACACTCTCATTGCACTAAAAGAGCCGGGCATCTTTTTCAAGACGCCCCTTTCCTGAGGATCACGCAGCTCTCGCGCTCGCGCTCGCTGACGGCGACCGCCCTCACTGCGAGCCAGTTACTGCCTGGTGACTCTGAGGACTCACCTGGCATCCTTCTCCGAGACTGCTCCTCCGCCCCCCCCAACCCGCAAAGCTCGCCGGTGCGCCCGCTTGCCTTGCCTGCTTGGGGGATGATACCTGCTCTCCCTCTGTTCGAGCCACGCAAACCGCGCCGTTCACAGGGGATGTCAGGAGCGGACGGTCACGGGGCTAGCTTTCTCTCTCCCTCTGCGCAAACCGCGCAAACTGTCAATATTGCAGTGAGCGAGCCTGTTGTTTTGCACGCACGCCTGCAAACAAACGCCAGCATGTTGACGCTCTTTGATAATACTCGCGCTACTGAATGTCTATGTGTCTTCCTCTGTGGTCCAGTGGTAGATCGTCAGATTTTCACGCGAGAGACCCGCGATCGAATCCCGGGTCTACCGGCAAAACACACTTTTTGCCGTCAATTCTCGCTCTGGCAGTTCCCTGAAAAGGCGACTGCAGATGTGTATTTTGCAGCCAACGAGCGCGTGGTACAACCCGTTCGCCTGCACCCAAACTCTGTTTCTATGGTTTCCGCCTCTGAAGTTCAGACGACTGGAAATGTCAATATTGCAGTGAACAAGCCTGCTGTAATACACGCACGCCTGCAAACAAACGCCAGCATGTTGACGCTTTCTGTTTCTATGGCAACTTCTCGCTCGTTCAGTTCCAGTAAATGCGACTGTTCCAGTGTATTCTGCAGTAAACAAGTCGGCGAAATAGCCCGCTTGCCTGCACACAAACGCCGCTTTTACGGCTACCCAGATAAATCCCATAAGAGTGTATTTTCTGGTGTCCCGGCCACGGCCGATGGTGTTACGAATGTAGACGAAATTCCTACACACAAACACAGCCCGTCACACAGGGCTCGCGCACATGAAATCGACCCAGGTCGATTGCGCATTAAACGTGGTAAATGTGCCCACTGCCCAGTGCCCACAAACACTACGTTCCGCATATCTCAAGGTTTCTGTAAAAACAAAACCAACGTGCATTCGCTCTGCTCAGGCGGACAATGCTCTCAGTGTTGTAAATGTGCCCGCTATCCCGCGCCCACATTCACACATAGACATGACAGGTCCTACGGGACTCGCCCAGCCCTCCCCTCTCGGTTGACCACCGCAAAGGAGTCGAGCGCGGGCAATCTGCCCGCTGTTATCAGCGCGCCCCCTGCCTCGAAGCGCGACGCTTATGTTACAGCACACCGAAGCCCCTCTGTCGCTGAGCGACCAGAGCGCGCTCCGCATTCAGCCCCTAGCCATTCGTGCAGATGCATGGGCAAGGCTACCCGGGGGTTTTGAAGTGGGTGCTAGACATTATAGAAAGAGGCTATTCGCTACAGTTTCGCCGACGCCCTCGCCGCTATGTGACGCGCGTCGAAGCTACGGTAAAAACAGAAGTAGCACCACCTACTTCGAGCCGAAATTTTGAAACTGTTGAGCAAAGGGGCCATAGAGCCTTTATCTCAAGCTCAGAGTGAAGGAGGGCTATACAGCAGATACTTCCTGGTACTGAAAAAAGACGGGGGTCTCAGACCCATACTAGATCTAAGGCAACTGAACAGAGTGCTTGCGAAGCAACAGTTCGGAATGCTCACGACCAGAAAAACCCTCACGCACATTCGCCGAGGAGATTGGTTTGTGTCAATAGATCTGAAAGACGCATATTTTCAAATACAAATAGCGTCACGTCACAGGCGACGTTTGAGATTCGCCTTCGAGGGCCAGGCATATCAGTGCTCAGTCCTACCGTTCGGCTTGTCTCTAGCCGCTCGCACCCCTCAGACTACAGGGCATGCGAGTATTGAACTACTTGGACGATTGGCTGATTCTAGCTCAATCTCACTCGGTGCTCATAGAGCACAGGACCATTTTGCTCGATCACCTCGAGAATCTGGGTCAATTGGGCGAAGAGTTCTCTGTCTCCCAGACAGATAATATCTTTTCTGGGCACAGAACTGGACTCGCTGTCTATGATAGCGCGACTGTCACCAGAGCGCGTACTAGACATTCAGCGCGCAGCGAGCTCTTTCCGCTGCGGCGCATCTGTCCCGCTCAAGAAATTTCAGAGGATGCTAGGTCTCATGGCCTCAGCATCATCAGTACTTCAGTTGGGCTTGCTTCGCATGCGCCCGCTACAGTTCTGGCTGAAAGCGCGAGTACCGCGCCGAGCGTGGGCTTCCGGTCTGCTTCGTCTCAAGGTCAATCAGAAATGCATCGCAGCTCTGAAACCTGGGAAAGCAAACGACTTGTACCAATCAGGTGTTAGCCTGGGGACTTCCTCGAGTGTGAAGGTAGTGTCTACGGACGCCTCCACCTTGGGATGGGGAGCACTGCTCAAGGGCAGACCGTTCTTCGGCCAATGGTCAGAACGGGAGAAGCTTCTACACATAAACTGCCTCGAAATGTTGGCAGTAGACAACGCACTGACGCGTTTTCTTCCCTAAATACGAGGACACCACGTCCTGGTCCGCTCGGACAACATGTCAGTGGTGTCCTACATAAATCGCCAGGGCGGCCTCAGGTCCCGAAACCTGCACAGGCTGACAGAACGCCTCCTGGTGTGGGCTCAGCGCAACCTGCTCTCGCCGAGAGCAGCGCATGTGCCAGGGCTCCTGAACGTAGGACCGGACAGACTGTCCAGAAACAATGTTCCGACAGGCGAATGGCCTCTACACCCACAGACAGTCCAGCTGCTGTGGAAGAAATTCGGCAGAGCGGAAGTAGACCTGTTCGCGTCTCAAGAAAACGCTCACTGTCTGGAATTTTTCTCCAAGAGCAGGGACGCGCTGGCTCACGTATGGCCCCGCCGCCCGCTCTATGCCTTTCCTCCCGTCTTTCTCCTGCCTCAGGTGATAGAACGGATCAGAGAAGGATGCTCAGTGCTACTCGTAGCGCCGTTCTGGAAAAACCAACCCTGGTTCCCAGTTCTGATGCAGCTAGCAAGCACTGCCCCATGGCCAGTGCCAGTGAGGAGGGACCTCCTCTCTCAGGCCAAGGGCTCGTTTTGGCATCCGCGCCCAGAGCTGTGGTCCCTTCATGTTTGGGCCATCAACGGGTACCCGCTGACCTCCCCAAGCGGAGTGTTAAACACGATCACGCAGGCTAGAGCTCCGTCTATGCGACGTCTCTATTCCTCGAAATGGTCAGTGTTCTCCAGCTGATGCACAGCTCGTGGCGTGTCGCCCCTAGACTGTGGGGTGACGGAGGTTCTCTCCTTCCTACAAGAGCTGTTGGACAAGGGCAGGACCCCTTCCACGCTCAAAGTGTATGTGGCGGCCATAGCAGCGTTCTCAAAAACAACGCTGGGTCAGTCAGTAGGAAGGAACGATTTAGTCATCGTCTTCCTTAGAGGAGCTAAGAGACTGAATCCTCCCAGGCCTCCCTCAGTCCCTGTATGGAACCTTTCTACAGTGCTGGAAGCCATGAAAGGTGACCCATTCGAGCCTTTACAGACGATTGATCTTAAACACCTGTCTTTCAAGACAGTGTTTCTTCTGGCTCTCGCTTCAGTGAAGCGCACAGGGGACTTACACGCGCTCTCAGTAAGCGCGACGTGTATGGAGTTTGGGCCTAATGACTCAAGAGTTATACTCAAACCTAAGCACGGTTATGTTCCAAAATCCCTCAACACACCGTTTAGGGCGCAGGTCATTCCCTGTCAGCCTTACCGGTCTCTGACGAGGAAGGAGACGCAAGCTTCCTTTGCCCAGTCAGAGCATTAAGAGCTTATGTGTCTCGCACGTCTGTTTTCAGACAGACAGAGCAGCTCTTTGTTTTCACTCTACGGACGTTCTAAGGGACTTGCCGTGTCGAAACAGAGCCTATCCAGTTGGATAGTTGATGCTATAGCGCTGGCTTATACCTCTAAGGGCTTACAGTGCCCATTTGGAGTCAGAGCACACTCCACGAGAGGCGTGGCCTCGTCGTGGGCTTGGTCTAGTGGGATTGCCTTGCAAGATATCTGTATGGCGGCAGGCTGGGCCTCCCCGTCTACATTTATAAGGTTTTATAACCTAGAGGTTCCCGCCTTGCAGGCTAAGCTGCTTTCGGTCTAAAATCGGTACTGTCTGCCCTGATGTGTTCGGGCCAGAATACTGAAACTGCTTGAGCAAATGCTCGCTGTTGGATCGCGCAGCTCTATGGGCAGTGTGTAAGACCCACTATATTCGTCAGTCCAGGCCGGGGGTCGCCCTGACTGTACGACACATCATCAGTATAACTGCTCCTTATAAGATGTTATATTATTACAGGAATGATGCTATTCTAGCCACTCTTTCCTGGGCTCTCTGTGAGTCCATTATGATCATGTACTATATGAGCCCGGGTACTTGCCCTTGGGACTTTGGTGCTGGATCTTAGCATGCACGGCGTTTTACACTGTTTCCCCTAGCGTAAGATTTACGCAGTACGAGAGTACCTCTCGTAAGAGAACGTACTCGGTTACTAACGTAACCTCGGTTCTCTCTAGAGAGGAAACGAGTACTGCGTATCTTGCCGTGCCTGCACACGCTCTGGTTCGCTTCGGCGATGAAAAACCAGTGAGCTAGCCTCTCGAAGCTATGTTTATAGCCCTAGACCACGCCCATTCTGGCGGGACGTGAAGTATTGGGCGCGAAGCGCCCCCATTGGAGCTGACGTCACGAGTGGGCCTTATCGATAGGCTGCTGCAGTTGCCGCAGGGCAGCCAATAGGCGCACAAGCCGTCTCGCCTGTGTCTGCATGCTGCCGCAACGCGTTTTACATTATTTCAAAATTAAGGATAATTTTTTGGCTTCAGTATCTCGCGGAAAAGAGATTTTCCCCTAGCGTAAGATTTACGCAGTACTCGTTTCCTCTCTAGAGAGAACCGAGGTTACGTTAGTAACCGAGTACGTTTTCACTGCTTTCAGGTGAGTTTAGTCTCTAAAATCACACACATAATATACACAACTGTTCCTGACACTTTTCTTACGTGTTATTACATCTGTTGAATATTTAGGCTACTTTGTAGAAATGGTTTAGTGTCTTCGAAAAAATCCGTTAGCATCTCAACCGTTTTCAGAAGAGAGGCTAACCTAAAGCTCTTATTTACAAAAGTTTGGGCTTATAATCACATCTTTGTGTAGATAAGAGGTTATGATGTGCAGTTGAATGTGTGATTGGAAGTTGACTAATTTATTTAACAAACTGATATAACATAAATGTAGCAGCTATGTGCTGGTAATCGATGACGTCACTTACACTGAGCTAAAATTGTCTGAAACTAGTTTAGATGCGTTTTGATCTTTCACGGTAAATAAATATTGATACATGTTATGTTATTTTAGCAGCGACAAAATAACCCCTCTACAACATAGACTAGACGGATTTCAGAAAAATGGCCTTCTATAAGAAGTGAGGAGCATTTATGGGTACAAGTCGGGAACCGGCCTACCTTACATATTTCAAGGGTGCTGAGTCCAAAAAAACTGGTTCCCAAGTGAAATTATGAGCTTTTGACCTTCTAATTTGCATATCAAAATGGCCGCCAAATTGCCTATCTTGCTCAGACGTTGGACCATTTTCCCCTATTTTTTTTGTAAGTAGGCAAACAAGATGAGGAAATTAAGTTTCTAGATCGATAGTCAAGGGTCAGAGCAAAGATATAATGGAGGCTCACTGCCTTTTTTATGTATATATATGGGTAGATGACAAATAAGGGTGAAACAGCATTTTTTTAAACAAAGTTCTAAATTGCTTGAGAATTGTATGAATTTCTAAAGTTCAAATACTGTTGTTTTTGAAACTGTTAGAGGTTAGCAGATTTTTTTTCTCATTATGTAATTTATTAAGCTTTTCTCACAGCTCCAGGCAAAATATGTCCTGCGGTGTGACATGACATTACTATAAAATTCAAATATTGAAATATTATTAATTTTAAATACAAATCAGGTATGTTTTAAGTTTAACAAGTATTCTTAAAGAATGATCATTAAAATTCTGCATATTATTTTTTTTTCACAGCTGTTTTTCTATTATATTCTTTGCTTGTGCCATCTTTTACCAGTCACTCCAGTGGAAATATTGTGTAAAATGAGAATTTTCTTTTGAAAATGTTTATTATTTTTTATATAGTTATATTATGCAATGTTTTCAAATGCATATAATCATTTAAGCTATTTAACATAGTAAAAGTCGTTTAATTGTGTTTGAAGTGATGTCACACCACAGGACATCCCGTCACACCACAGGACGAAATGAGACACTGTATGAACATTTATGGTGAAATTTATTGAATATTTTTGTACAAACAAATTCATTTGCATCTCTATTTGAACATTAATGAAAATGCAACAAATCAGTACATTCTTATTACTTAGTGTATGAATTTGAACTAAAAACATAGTAAACAAGACATACTGAATAATTAACATTTTGGAGGCGTCAAATCTGAACCAGTCATAAAGACCATTCATTCCTATTTTTAACTTAAAAGACTAAACAAAAATATCTTGTTTCTCAGGAGAAAGTCATTAAAATCATGCTAAAATAATTAAAAGCATGTTAAAATCATCAATTCAGCTCTTTGAACAAAGATTCCAGTGAACAAGAGAAATTTGACTTCATCCTGTGCTAACCTTTCCCTGTACCTCCTTGTCCTTTCTTTGCTCATGCCTAAAAACTGACAAATCACTTTAAAAACAATGATCAGTGACTGTTAACATACACATACAACAAACAAATGAAGACAGATATATATATATATATATATATATATATATATATATATATATATATATATATATATATATATATATATATATATATATTTATGTTTAATATATGTATAATATAGGTATATTATGTATAATGAAGACAGATATATATTTATGTTTAATATATATATAATATAGGTATATTGTATATATTTGCAATATTTGTTTAATATATATAGAGAGAGATATATTTATATTTATGTTTAATATTGCAAACATAACAGACGAAAATCTAGCTAGACATCTGACTTAATTATGTCACACTACAGGACGGGCTGTCACACCACAGGACTTTTTCACTTTTGCAGCCATTTTGAGTAATTGCTATACAAGACTGACCTTGGGCATTACAGTAACTGAATAAGTTCATTGTTTTAAACCTGAATATGATTCTTTTTTAAAAATATTTTAATTTTTTCTCAAACTAGATCAGTCTAGATCAGTCACACCACAGGACTATCAAAAATGGACACGTTCATGGTCTGACAGAAATGATGAAATATATCAAATTAATAAGAGATTAACACTCACATTTTAACCTCCTTAGCACATCCAAACATCTGGGGGACTTCCTGGTAGGGGGCTTGACTAAAGGACCCCTATGGCTGTCCATGTAACTGCCAGTACAAAAATCTAATATCCTATGTCACACTGCAGGACAGCATTTTTGTTTCAAAACTAAATGTACTGTAAATATTATTTTAGTACTTTTTAGCATTTTGAAAACTTAAGTTAACTTTAGGGTTACAAGTGGCCAAATGTCCCGTTGACCCTCCCTGACTTGTCCCAAGCCATGCCCCCGTCCCATGGACCCGCTATTTGTCCAATTGCCCACTATAGTGGCCAAATGTCCTGTTCACCCTGACCGGCTCCAAGCCATGCCCCTGTCCCACCAACCCATTTGTCCGATTGCCCACTATAGTAGGCACATGTCCCGTTGACCCCCCTGACCAGTCCCAAGCCACGCCCCTGTCCCACAAACCCACTATTTGTCCGATTACCCACTATAGAGGCCAAATACTCCATCGACCCCCGCTGACCACTCCCAAGCCACGCCCCTTTCCCACGAACCCACTATTTGTCCGATTACCCACTATAGTGGCCAAATGTCCCGTCGAACCATGCCAAGTTTTCAGTTTGCAAAAATACAGATACATTTAGATAATTCAAACTCTTTTCCTTACAAATAAAATATAATTGTATTCATACGTAGTATGCCTGGCATGGCCTTATGTGATTCCATTATGGTACAATGTTGCCTCGAGGCAACAAGCAGTTTTATGTAATTTCCTATGATAAATTTGATGATATATAATGTAAAGTTTTTTGAAAATATTTCTTTACTTACCAATGAAGGTGACTCTGATTTTTTGTGGCTGATTATTTGGACAGAAATTAGTGAAAAATGCCCTTTTCAGTGGAGAAAATATGGAGCCATGTGACATGTGCACATGTGTTGAAAGAGGGAACTAAATGCACCTCTGTGGGTCATGTGACCACTCTTTTGCATTTTCTTTGGTTAGTATTTGAGTTCCCCTCCCCTTAGAGAGCATTGAACAATTACATTTTATTATGTTTTTATAAAAAAAAAGCTAAAATAGACTATGTTGCCTGGAGGCAACACCGTACCATAGAGGGTTAAGTAAATACATACAAAATAATGCCAAGGCATTTATTAGCTGCTCCAAACATATCTGCTTTATTTTACTAATATTTACATTTGATGAGTAATCAATGTTACAGTCACACCGCAGGACATTTTGCTATTCACCTTGAAATTTGAACAACACCAAATATATTTTACGTCCCAAAATCATAATATTGAAATAAAATGATGTTCTATGCCCCACTGGCATGTGTTGTTTTAGTTGAAAAATGCAGTTCAGTAAACATTTACACTTGATTACAGAAAAAACATGCGTCACGTCATCTGCCCATATGCAAAATACCAACTTTTAAGGTGAAATTAAGCATTATTTGTGTCATTTTTTAAGGCCGACATACATATTCAATCAATATCACTCTTAAATGTTCCCAGTGTATATATGATATGTGATGTATTCCATATTACATAATAACTAAGAAAAACACCATTGCAAGTTGTCTGATATTTTTTTTTATGCAAATTAAGCATTTGTTCTCTAAATTCTAAGACGGGAAAAACCCAGGTGAATAGGGAAAAATATTCAAAAAGAGACCACCATGAAACTTCCCAAGTTGAATATTTAGATCAGGACATAGCATGGTCAGTCCCATCTCTGAGGACCCTTTGCCTGAGGTGAATGTAACAGCAAAGAGTTTTTTTAGACAAACAATGTCAATATTCCTTAGTTATTGATTGAACTTCTTACCCTATTTATCCAAAATGATACTTTTTCAACCATAGTGGGTCAAAATTTAGGGCCATATGATTTCCGCGATCACGGAATCGCGGACGGAATTGCGAAGGCGGAATCTAGTTTTAACATGGAATTTCGCAGAATTGTACATATTTGTAATGGAGTACCGGTACTCACTAACGTTTATAGGCTCGGCTGCTCTCAGACGCTTCCATGTCTCTGAATGGCAACTGCAGCAGCCTACTAGTGAGCCCTGCGTGACGTCACGCCCAATGAGGGCGCTTTGCACCCTCCATGCGCCTCAGCCCACCAGAATGGGTGTGGCTAGCGTGTATAAAAGAGGCTGAAAGGCTGAAATTCTGGTTTTCATAGACTGAAGCGAATAAGCTCATGGCGCGACACGGCAGGTTACACAATACTCGTTCCCTCTTCTAGAGAGAACTGAGGCCACGTTAGGTAACCGAGTACGTTCTCTTACGAGAGGTTCTCTCGTATTGCGTAAGTTGCTTACGCTACGGGAACCCCTTGTCAATGCCGTGCGCGCCGAGCATCCACTGCATGAGTCCCAGTGGAGCCCGGGGAACACAACATGCGGGAACAGGCGGCCAGCAACGCGGGCCAGCACATGTCATAAGCACTTCATAGGAATACAGAGCGGCTCTGCCGGTCAATGTATAAGCATGGAGAATGTGGCCAGCAGCGCGGGCCGGCACAGTACATAAGCACATCATAGGGAGAATATAGAGCGGCTTCACCTGGTCTATGTATAGAGAGTATAACCCCTAGCGCAGCTGAGTGGAGAATAGGCGGCCAGCAACACAGGCCAGCACCAGTGCACAAGCGCGTGATGGGGAAAATACAGAGTGGCTCCACCGGTCTGTATATAGAGAATCTCATTCCTTAGTGCAGCTCACCAGAAAAGCTAGTAGTACACGAAAGTAGTCTGCACATGAACGACTGGGCAGAACATACATATCACTTAAAGTGATATCAGTTTAGCCTGCAAGGCGGGAACTTCCAGGTTATAAAATCTCACGAATGTAGAGGGGGAGGCCCAGCCTGCCACCATACAAATGTTGTGAATAGAAATCCCGCTGGACCAAGCCCACGATGAGGCTATGCCTCTAGTGGAATGGGCTCTGATGCCCAAAGGGCACTGCAGGTGTTTGGACGCATAAGCTGCTGCAATAGCGTCCACTTTCCATCTGGACAGGCTCTGTTTCGAGGTGGCGAGACCCCTGGTGCACCCACCAAACGAAACAAAGAGCTGGAGCTGCTCAGATTGCCTAAAGGCGGCGGAGCGTGTGATGTAAACTCTCAGCGCCCTGACGGGGCATAAGAGGTTATCACTGTCCTCACTATCGGATGCTGGCAGTGCTGACAGGGAGATGATCTGCGCCCTAAAGGGAGTGCCAATCGCTTTGGGGACGTACCCGTGTCTCGGTTTGAGGATGACTTTGGAGTCATTTGGTCCGAATTCGAGACAGGCGGGGCTAACAGACAGTGCATGTAGATCCCCCACGCGTTTTACTGACGACAGACCTGTCAGAAAACGGTTTTGAGCGAAAGGTATTTCAGATCCACAGATTCTAGCGGTTCAAAGGGAAATGCTTTCAGGGCCTCTAGGACCAGAGAAAGATCCCAAATAGGAACTGAGGGGGACCGCGGGGGGTTCACCATCCTGGCTCCTCTAAGGAAGCGAATGATAAGCTCGCTCCTTCCTATTGCGCAAACGCTGCAATAGCCGCCACATACACTTTGAGCGTGGAGGGGGACCCGCACTTGTTCAACAGCTCTTGTAGGAAGGAGAGCACCCATGAAACCCCACGTGTGTGTGGATCCAGGCTCTTAGTAGCGCACCATTTGGAGAACACTGACCATTTAGACGCATAGAGCCTTCACGTGGAAGGAGCTCTAGACTGCGTGATCGTGTTTACGACCCCTTCTGGCAAATCAACGGGTATCCGTTAATTATCCAGGCATGCATGCTTGATAGAGAAGATCTTTCCTCACTGGGATCGGCCATGGGGCTGAGTGCGACAGCCTAACTAGCTCTGGGTACCAGATTTGGTTCTCCCATCACAGGGCTATGAGGAGAAATGAGTGGCACGTTTCCCTGATCCTCTTGATTACCTGTGTTAACAGCGAGATCGGAGGGAAAGCATACAGCGGGCGGCTGGGCCAGGTTTGGGCCAGCACGTCCTCGCTCTTTGAGAAAAACGTCGGGCAGTGAGCGTTATCTTTTGACCCTAAAAGGTTGACTTCCGCCCTGCCAAACAGGTGCCACAGTAGCTGGACTGTCTGGGGGTGCAGGAAACATTCTCCCGGGGGAATGTCTCTGGACAGTCTGTCTGGACCGACATTCAGGTGGCCTGGCACGTGCACGGTTCCCAGATTCCTGGATCTGACACCACCCTGTTGGTTCACGTAGGACACCATGGACATGTTGTCTGAGCGGACTAGCACATGGTGGTCCCGTATATGTGGGAGGAAGCGCTTGAGCGCGTTCTCGATCACTATTATCTTATCATTAACAGTTTATGTGGAGGCATTTCTCCTGGTCTGACCACAGACCAAAGACCGGTTTGCCCTCGAAAAGAGCGCCCCAACCTAAGTTGGATGCTTCCGTCGAGATAACTTTTCGGTGCGAGACGGCTCCCATTGTCACTCCCTGCTGCAGTCGAATGCCGCCGGGCGCCCAGGCTCGGTGAGGCACTCGAGCGTTCAACCAGCGTTGTAGTGGGCGCATACGCAGTAGATTTAGCTGAAGCACTGCTGCAGCTGATGCCATACAACCCAGCATCCTCTGAAATGTTTTTAGAGGTGCGGCGCTGCCCAACTGGAAAGACGCGGCCAGGCGTCGGATAGTGTCGACAGCCGGGCCGTCATTGCCACAGAGTCCAGTTCCAAACCCAGAAAAGAGGTTGACTGACTGGGCAGTAATGAGCTTTTGGTCCAGTTGACCGTGAGACCCAGGCTTTCCAGGTGGCTGAGAAGCACTGTTCTGTGAGAGATAAGTTCTTCCTCTGACTGTGCTAGAATCAGCCAATCGTCCAAATAGTTCAAAATCCGCATGCCCTGACCTCTCAGGGGAGCGAAAGCCGTGTCCATGCACTTCGTGAATGTACAGGGTGCTAAAGACAGGCGGAACGGCAGAACGGTGTACTGATATACCTGACCGTTGAAGGCGAATCTCAAGAATGGCCTGTGACAGGGTATTATCTGAATCTGAAAGTAAGCGTCTTTCAGATCGAGGGGAAATAAACCAGTCCCTCGGGCGAATCTGCGCGAGGATCTGTCTTGTTGTGAGCATTTTGAACGGTCTTTTCATAAGAGCTTTGTTCAAATATCTCAGATCTAAAATCGTTCTGAGAGCTCCGTCCTTCTTGGGCATGAGGAAGTAACCGCTGTAAAAGCCTGACTCACTCAGAGAAGGGTGTACCGGTTCTATGGCCCCTTTGCACAGAAGTTTCGCTATTCCTGCACAAAGTAGGTGTGCTACTTCCCCATTCACTCTCGTCTCGGTTCGCGTTCGAAAGCGCGGGGGACGGCGAGCGAACTGCAATGAATAGCCCTCTCTTACTGTGCTCAGCACCCATTCTGACGCACCTGGAATAGCTTCCCACACTTTCGCATGTACGGCTAGGGGCAGAATGGCCTCCGGGCTCCGATTGCCGCATTCTGCGGGCTCGAGAACCTGATTCGGAGGCGCGGGCGCAGTGTGTGCACTCTCGGTGCTTGAATACGGCGGCTCGCAGACAGCGATGGTTGGCTGTTTTACGCACGATGTCCCGGAGGAAGTTACAAGGTGTTTTTTTTCCCTATTCACCTGGGTTTTTCCCCGTCTTAGAATTTAGAGGACAAATGCTTAATTTGCATAAAAAAAAAATCTCAGACAACTTGCAATGGTGTTTTTCATAGTTATTATGTAATATGGAATACATCACATATCATATATACACTGGGAACATTTAAGAGTGATATTGATTGAATATGTATGTCGGCCTTAAAAAATGACACAAATAATGCTTAATTTCACCTTAAAAGTTGGTATTTTGCATATATATATACATAAAAAAGGCAGTGAGCCTCCATTATATCTTTGCTCTGACCCTTGACTATCGATCTAGAAACTTAATTTCCTCATCTTGTTTGCCTACTTACAAAAATAATAGGGGAAAATGGTCCAACGACTGAGCAAGATAGGCAATTTGGCGGCCATTTTGATATGCAAATTAGAAGGTCAAAAACTCACAATTTCGCTTGGGAACCAGTTTTTTGGATTCAGCACCCTTGAAATATGTAAAGTAGGCCGGTTCCCGACTTGTACCCATAAATGCTCCTCACTTTCACTTTTTGGGTACATCCCATCTAGACTAACAGAGGGGAAGCTCTACGATTTCAACATTTCTTAAGGAAGTTGCTGACAGAGAAGTGGGAAATTCAGGGAGAACTGAGGAAGCTTATCCATTTTCCCCCACCATTTTTTTACCTATATTACTGACTCATTTATTTGATTAAAAATACAGTAAAACAATAATATTGTGAAATAATATTAACATTTAAAATAACATATGTGAATATATTGTAAAATGCAATTTATTCCTGTGATCAAAGCTGAATTTTCAGCATCATTACTCCAGTCTTCAGTGTCACATGATCCTTCAGAAATCATTCTAATATGATGATTTGATGCTCAATGAATTTTTTCTGATTATTATCTAATATGTTGAAAACAGTTATGCTGCTTCATGTTTTTGTGTACACAATTCAAATGTTAGGGGTCAGTAAGATTTTGGAAAACAATAATAGCAAGAATGGATTAAATTGATCAAAAGTGACAGTAAAGACTTTTATAATGTTATAAGATTTAACTTTCAAACTTTTCTTTGAACTTTATATTGATCAAAGAATCCTGAAAAGGGCATCATGGTTTACACAAAAATCTTAAGCAGCAGCTCAACTGTTTTCAACACTGATAATAATCATAAATGTTTCTTGAGCATCAAATCATCATATTAGAATGATTTCTGAAGGATCATGTGACACTGAAGACTGGAGTAATGATGCTGAAAATTCAGCTTTGATCACAGGAATAAATTACATTTTAAAATACATTAAAATAGAAAACAGCTATTTTACATTTTAATGATAGTCACAATATTACTGTTTTTACAGTATTTTCGAAAAACTGCATTATATTAGCAACATTAATAAAGTACTCCTCTGTTTTAGCTGCCTAAGAAGGACGATGCGGTGACAGTGCAGCTCGGGATAAGGAAGAGGAGGAGGAGGAGGAGGAATACGTAAGTTAGACAATTTTCTTATTCCTTTCTAACAAAAAACTATAAACCTGACTACAATAGTATGGTACATTTTATTTTTATTTTCCAGCAATATATAGAGAGAGACCATCCTCCTCTCCTTGCCTCAGAAGACCCTGCCCTCCACTGGTGGGGTAAGAAAGAAACTCATCCTCTTCTCCCACAGCTCTCCATCATATCCTTCTGCCTCCTCAACACTGTCTGAAAGAGTGGTTTCCACAGCTGGGACGCAGTCATCATGCTCATTTTCTTGAACAAAAAACTCTTTATGTATATTTTGGTGGGCGAAATAATACAGGAGAAATGCTAGAAATCTATATTGTTCCTTTTACATATCTTTACAGCAATATTTGTATTTTATTTGTTAGCTTCAGAGAAGCTCAAGGACTATAGATCTTTGGTAATTGTCGCATTGTTCAGGTTTAGCTACTGGTAGTGAAGCAATGAAGCACATCACCACCAGACATTTGTAGCAGGAGCCTCATAGGACACTACAGGAAACAACTGAACCTATTTCTGCAAATAAAATTAATAATAAAGAAAATGCTGAATCTTT
Organism: Leuciscus leuciscus; assembly: GCF_965113295.1. Taxonomy (NCBI): domain Eukaryota; kingdom Metazoa; phylum Chordata; class Actinopteri; order Cypriniformes; family Leuciscidae; genus Leuciscus; species Leuciscus leuciscus. The sequence continues at coordinate 50,870,313 of NC_138725.1, read as the reverse complement.
TCATTTCTTTTTTTTAAGGTCTTTATTGTTTATCCGCCAAATTATAGAGAGTATATCAATAAGAATATCAAACACTTTTTTTTTTCAGTAAAAAGAATAAAACATTTTAATAGTTGGTTACATTATTCATTGATTATGTTTTTTGATTAATGAATTGATGTTACATTTCTGTACTCATTACTTGTTAACATGGTTAAAAAATCGTTAATGTTAAAAATGTATTGGTTTAGTTTGTACAAAGAAACACTGAATAAATGCTGATTAATAAATTAATGCAGTGTGGTTTTGGGCCATTTTCTATTTAGAATTTAATACAAGTTTGTATTGGTTTCCATTACATATCTGTATTGATCCCTAAACGTATTAACAGAAAACAATACACAATTCCCTATTAGAATGTATAAGGTTTTACAGCAGAGAATGAAATGTTTGAGTTTATCAGTTGTATGTGGATTTCAATGTTATGGATCAAGCACATCTTAATTCCCAGGACTAAAGGTGAGAAGTATATTAAAAATAAATGCGGACGTGGTATTTTAACGTCATATACTGACGGGTCTTGACCATACGTCAACATACGACGAAAAGGGTACCCCTATAACGTCCATATGAGACGAAGACATAAGCGCACCAGCAGCGCCTCCTAGCGGTACCCTAACGCATACCTAAACCTACCCATAACCCGAATTGTCACACATGGACGTTAAAGGGGTACCCTTTTCGTCGTATGTTGCCGTATGGTCAAGACCCGTCAGTATGTGACGTTTTGGGGTGAGACTGTGTTATTAGGAAGTACCTGCCACGTTCCAGCGACGTACCACTATAACGTCACCACGACGAAAACAGGAATCACAAAGTTACGTCGCTGGAACGTTATGTGGAACGTCGCAATGACTAATATGGTCCTTTGATGTTACATCCTCGCAACGTGCCAGTTTGGTTATTAAGACGTACTCATCACGTTCTTGCGACGTACCAAAATAACCTTAAGGTGGCAGTATACCTTTCAGCCGCGTCACTCTGGGACGCTAGCGAGGCGCGGAGGAAGAGAAGCTCATATTCCGGTTGAATGGGAAGAGAGCAACAGTTGTCCCGCGTCTCTTATAACTTTGTTATATTTGCAAAATTTCCAGGTTTGTTGTACATCTTTTATATGACTTGCAAAGAGTTATAAGCTAATATGAATCCCCAGTGATGTGTGTTTAATAAGCTACAGTTATACTAAGTGTGTAAATAGTCAAGTTCAATGATAACGTTGTGAAATTGAGAGGAAATAGCGGCCGACGCTCGCACTAATGTTTTCTTTTATCTATTCCTAACTGCTCAGGGATATTTCTGAGTTCATTACTGTGTATGTGTAAAGTAACTGTGTGTGGAAGACTATGCATTACGGGTAATAAATGACGTTTACAGATAAATAAATAGCAGTTCACAGATGTGGCGTTGGGTGAAACGCACGTGGTAGTATTAAACGCACGTGGTAATATTAGACTATCATTTTATTTCGGTTCATAGGAATTAAGTGTAAAAGTTATGAGACAAATGTTTAATATTGAATTTTGTACTCATGTAATGTAAATACAATTTAACTTAACTGCAAATGGGATTTATTCTGTTATATTAAGTGAACACTTACAAAAGGTATAATGAATACAGAAATACTCGTTTAATGAGAGATACCAGAGAATATGGTTAGAGAAAAAATGTGTTTATGGTAAGAGAAAACTGATAAGTGGAAATGTACATTTATGTGGAAATGTACTTTTGAAGAGAATGTGACTTCATAAATCCAATTATGGATATTACCTGTGTTTCAATACAGAGCAACAAAAGATAACAGTAATAATTCTTGAATGCAGATATAAAGTTGAAATGAAGTTGTTAATAAAAGATATTCCGGTTGAATGGAAAGAGAGCAACAGTTGTCCCGCGTCTCTTATAACTTTGTTATATTTGCAACATTTCCAGAGCACTTCGACCATTTCGTGCAGGGTTTAAGTAGCCTATTGTGGTATTCCACCATGTTCCTCAAGGACATATGTAAAATCGTGGCATGTTTTGACTCTATTGCAATCAATTTTCTTATCAATTAAATTTTCAGTCGCATTAATTAATAACGTTAGGCTACTCATAAATTAACATTTCGCTCTGTTCGTGCCTTCTGCTGCAACCTCGAAATAATGTAGAATAAAGCTATTAGCATGAGTCATAAAAACATTTTAAATTATTTTAAATTGTGTAAAAGTAAAAACACTTTAATTCGTCTTGCTCAGTGAATGTTTCGATAGCTTTCGTTTGATGTTACGTATAGGTTTCCTCTCTGTTCGTGGACAAGAAAGGCTCATCAATGCCCTGTCCAAATACCCACACTTGCGGTCTTGGCCACTCGAAAGTGCGGTCAGGCGACAGGAAGGAAGTGCATAAGACTGTCATATAGCCTATCATCCGTTCAAGTCCTACTGGGAAGTCGTGTTTACGGCGGCAGGCGCGTTTAAGTCACCTTCGTTGAGTAAGACTGCGGTGTACTTTCTCTTAATTAATTACACAAAAATACAGCAAGGCTCACTTCAAGAAAATTAAGATCAAAGAAATGTGCATTAGGCGTGTTTTTATTTTCTTTTCTTTTCGTTTCTATTTTTAATAAATGAAGACACTGAAGATTTATCTTTACATATTTTGGTATAGTGCTATAATATTTCGTGCAGGGTTTAAGTAGCCTATTGTGGTATTCCACCATGTTCCTCAAGGACACTCTTTATGACTCTTTACGATCGGTGTTGTGGCGAATTTCGACCCCCGCCAAATAGCATTGGTAGGTTTAGGATTAGTTGTGGGGGAGGGGTTAGAATTAGGGGTGGGGTTTGGATTAGGCATTCAGGTAGCCTACGGACTTCATCGAGGGGGAATAATTTGGCAAGGGGTCGAAATTCAGCACAGCATCAGCACTTAAAGAAATCTCGAGCTTCTGAATCCGTGTATCATTCGTTCAGTCGTTTCTTGATTTAATATTGAAAGTAGAAAAATTAGAAAACAGTTCCATCCAAAAATCTAAATCTAATCTAATGAAACACCCCTTTCCTCTGATTTGTCAGCTGAAAGATCAAACTGTTCCATCATCAGTTCTTTTTCGAGGCTAAATATACTGTCTATGAGGCTAAGCGGGATTCAAGGCTAAGCCCAGCAAACACATTTACGTTGTGGCAACGTCTCTGGCACGTTGCATTTCTGCTATGGCAACGTCGCTGTCTACGTGCTTGCAACACTGCAACAACGTAGAATTGCCGTGGAGTTGACAGAAGCATAATGAGGCCTTAAAGGGATACTTCACGTCTGGAAAGATGAATGTGTATTTAAAATAGGTCATTTATGTAGAAGAAATGTGAAGAATTTTTTTAATTTGGAGCTTTCTAGACTGAGAAAAGCCAGAAAATGTATTTTTGGCTTATGTGGATGAAAGACAACAACTCCCAGAATGCACTTGCTTCGCTGCCCTAGGAGGCCACGCCTACCGGTAAGAGAGCGCAGTTGAAAACAACAAGGTTAAGGCCCGTACACACCGGGACGAATTTCGCGCGCGATATTCGCCGACGTTTAACGCCTCGTGACTAAACAAAGGGCGCCAATGTGAGTGTGCACACCGACGCGAAAAACGCCACGCGTAAAAGCGTAATTTTTTTTAAACGCCTCGGGTTCGTTTTTTTGGTTTGACGCGCCGCGTCAAAAACTATCCGACCAATGAGATTGGCGCTTTTGCTCACGTGTCTGGAGCTTCTGAAGTTACAGTAAAACACAACTTGGGGGCGCTCAAACACAAAACGGTCTTGCCGAGCACACATACGTAACCCACACAGCAAAAGGACTCCGCGGCGGATCGGCCGCGGAGGTATCGCGGCTTCCGGAACGGACCCGCGAAACGGACCCGTATCGGCGTCCACTTGCGCGCAGTGACGGATCCGCAATGAAGGCGGATCGTGGACCCGCCGTGGCTCCGTACGGCCTCCGCTCTGCATCCGCGATTATTGATACACATCCGCCGCGGACTCAAAAAATAGTGGCTCATTTGGCCCGGGGTCCATTTTGGACCCGTTTATCTCATTTTTAAAATCCCTTCTGTTCTGTAGGCTAGGATAAAATAGGATTAACTAAACTATAGGATAAAACCCAAAACTATCACTAGGCCTAAGTAACCTATGTTACTACAGCATATAGACCTTAAGCTTAAAATCTGCATTGCATTGCCTTGTATTTTTAACCTAACAATATTTATAGTCCTAACAGAAAAGTTCCAATACAAGACATACATTTACTGTACAAAAGTAATCACTACTCAATGGAAATATGAAATTGACATTTACATTTATGAAAAGTTGTAGGTTAAAGGCTATGCAGTTTTTGTTAAGTATATGTTGGCTTGGCTAATCTACATTCATTTTGCAGTCAACCTAATTTAATGCTTTATAGGCCAAGGTCGGTGCAAACATAAAATATTTTATCAATTAGGCTACAACTTCAATGAAATGCTGCACGATGCACAGCTAAACTATCAGAAAGTGAGTGAACAACAAGAGGTTCAATAAAAATGTTTTATTGTTAATCACTTCTATCACTCAGTTTGTGTGGATGGAGGCGGGACACGTCTCCTCGTTGCCCGATCTGCCGCCAGGTTGAACCACCTGATGGCGTGCTTTGTGACCTCCGCATCCGTGGCTGAGCGTGTCACTGTGTTTTTCCTCACAGCACCTGTAATAAAACAGACAGATATGTTTATGTTTATGGTATGAGATGGAATATTAAACGAAATATAGTAACACATAGCAGTTGAAGATGGAGATGACTGATAAAACAACATTTTTTTACTTTGAATTAGAAATGTCAAATAAAGATATATTGCGGTCTCTGCCATTGAGACATGGGTACGTTATAAGTGAAAGACACCTGAAGCGCGTTTCGTCTCAAATTTGCTGGTTTGAATGAGCCGAAAGCCAGCGCGCAAAGGGAGCGCGTGCAGCGTGTTAAAAGCTGTATCACCCCAGTTTCTACACATCTAACGTTAGCTCCTTTTATCAGGCACAATGGGATCTCTCTGTTCATAGAACAACAATGGTGAGTACAGAATTCAGCAGTTAATAACTGAGTCTTCTCTTACCACAGGACAGTAATGGCAGAATGCAGCGGCGGATAACTGGGTCTCTCTGTTCATAGAACAACAATGGTGAGTACAGAATTCAGCAGTTAATAACTGAGTCTTCTCTTACCACAGGACAGTAATGGCAGAATGCAGCGGCGGATAACGGGGTCTCTCTGTTCATAGAACAACAATGGTGAGTACAGAATTCAGCAGTTAATAACTGAGTCTTCTCTTACCACAGGACAGTAATGGCAGAATGCAGCGGCGGATAACTGGGTCTCTCTGTTCATAGAACAACAATGGTGAGTACAGAATTCAGCAGTTAATAACTGAGTCTTCTCTTACCACAGGACAGTAATGGCAGAATGCAGCGGCGGATAACTGGGTCTCTCTGTTCATAGAACAACAATGGTGAGTACAGAATCCAGCAGTTAATAACTGAGTCTTCTCTTACCACAGGACAGTAATGGCAGAATGCAGCGGCGGATAACGGGGTCTCTCTGTTCATAGAACAACAATGGTGAGTACAGAATCCAGCAGTTAATAACTGAGTCTTCTCTTACCACAGGACAGTAATGGCAGAATGCAGCGGCGGATAACTGGGTCTCTCTGTTCATAGAACAACAATGGTGAGTACAGAATTCAGCAGTTAATAACTGAGTCTTCTCTTACCACAGGACAGTAATGGCAGAATGCAGCGGCGGATAACGGGGTCTCTCTGTTCATAGAACAACAATGGTGAGTACAGAATTCAGCAGTTAATAACTGAGTCTTCTCTTACCACAGGACAGTAATGGCAGAATGCAGCGGCGGATAACTGGGTCTCTCTGTTCATAGAACAACAATGGTGAGTACAGAATTCAGCAGTTAATAACTGAGTCTTCTCTTACCACAGGACAGTAATGGCAGAATGCAGCGGCGGATAACTGGGTCTCTCTGTTCATAGAACAACAATGGTGAGTACAGAATTCAGCAGTTAATAACTGAGTCTTCTCTTACCACAGGACAGTAATGGCAGAATGCAGCGGCGGATAACTGGGTCTCTCTGTTCATAGAACAACAATGGTGAGTACAGAATTCAGCAGTTAATAACTGAGTCTTCTCTTACCACAGGACAGTAATGGCAGAATGCAGCGGCGGATAACTGGGTCTCTCTGTTCATAGAACAACAATGGTGAGTACAGAATTCAGCAGTTAATAACTGAGTCTTCTCTTACCACAGGACAGTAATGGCAGAATGCAGCGGCGGATAACGGGGTCTCTCTGTTCATAGAACAACAATGGTGAGTACAGAATTCAGCAGTTAATAACTGAGTCTTCTCTTACCACAGGACAGTAATGGCAGAATGCAGCGGCGGATAACTGGGTCTCTCTGTTCATAGAACAACAATGGTGAGTACAGAATTCAGCAGTTAATAACTGAGTCTTCTCTTACCACAGGACAGTAATGGCAGAATGCAGCGGCGGATAACTGGGTCTCTCTGTTCATAGAACAACAATGGTGAGTACAGAATTCAGCAGTTAATAACTGAGTCTTCTCTTACCACAGGACAGTAATGGCAGAATGCAGCGGCGGATAACTGGGTCTCTCTGTTCATAGAACAACAATGGTGAGTACAGAATTCAGCAGTTAATAACTGAGTCTTCTCTTACCACAGGACAACAACAGCGGAATACAGATCTTCACAACGACACACAGAGCAGAACTTCTCCTTTCTCTAAATGATTAGTTCATCAATAACTAACCACTTATAAATGACTTAAACTGAACGTTATTATAAAGTTCAAAAGAGAACATCAAACGTCCAAAAAGTCTATGGTATAGGATCCAGTCTAAAAAAAAGGCTACACTGTCATATTGGGAAGATGGTTGCTGTGATTTTTAAGGCTGCCCTAACATTTACAAACTATTGACTTCCAACATATTTAATATTACTTTGAATTATATACTTACTGAAAAGCAAGGTCTTTGTTGTCATCCTATTGAATGACTTTTTGTTATTAGCCCCCTTCCAGTTAATTTGATGAGACACCTCATCTGTGAAGATCGTGCCCAGGATGTTCCAGGTCACCCTCTTCACATCCTGGCCTCCAATGGTGGCCAAAGAAGAAATCTAAAAGGCAAAGGCATCTTTTTTAAATAGACAGCAAGGTAAACATTTCTAAGCTCAAGTTGAATTTAAAGGTGCATTTAAAATATTTGTGTTCCTTTTGAAAGTGTCCAGAAATGTAGAAAAAGATAGAAAACTTCTATGTTTCTACTTTTGTCTCTAAAGAAAAAAAAAATTCTTCTAAATGATGTTTTATTAAAGTTCGGGAGGAGCACATTCAGATAATTAACATGGGTGGAGAGGTGTATAGATTCAGCAGTCTCACCTCAATCCATTGCCAGTTTAGCAGCATCCCTCTGCCACCCCTTCTCCACACTTATAGTCCTAACTACTTACATACGGAGGGAGTACTCTGTGTTTGGGCCGAACTCTGAGCTCGGAGCCCTCTCCCCGGACAGCACGCCATATACACATTAATCTTTACCCCCTCTAATTGTAAGTGTGAACTCGTGAAACATGAAACATGTACTTGGATCACACCCTCATGGACCTGTGTCACCTTTAAACACATTAGCCATGTTTCCACTGTCGGGCCAGGGTCGAGCCAGGCTAGTGCGTGCCAGGGCCAGTCGCGTTTCCACTGTCACTTCCGAGGCTATTAGCCCGGTACGACCCTTTTAAAGCCCTGGCCCGACAGTGGAAACGCAGCTAATGTCAAACCAGGGAGATTGTCGCTCACAGACAGAATCTTACCACTGCTTCAATAGAATATTTGCAATAATCATGGACAATCAATAAACCTAATGGCACCATTCATATTAAATAAGAAAACTCACCACTCTCTGTCGAGCTGGGCCATTTGATGGTTCTTTTAAAAAGATTTCGAATGCCTCCACTGCCTCCAATTGTTCCAGGGGAAACTGGATATTTTCAGGCATCTCGACATCTGGCCCCGGGGTGCTGTTCAGCCTGCTGGTGAGGTAGTTCACCTTTGCCACAAGCTGGTCCTGTTGTTGTTTGATTGTTTCCAGCAGGCTAAGGATGTGGACCTCAGCCGCTGTTGACAAACATGAAATATAGCTAAAATGTAGTGCATTAAAATATATCATGTTTCAGTGTTTATCCTCATTACTCATAATACTGACATTAGTTAATGACAAAAGTTATTGTCAATAACTAGGGGTGGTGGTGGCGCAATGGATAAGACACATGCCTTTGGTGTGAGAGACCCGGGTTCGAATCCACTGTGAGACACCAATGTGTCCCTGAGCAAGACACTTAACCCCTAGTTGCTCCAGAGGCGTGCGACCTCTGACATATATAGCAATTGTAAGTCGCTTTGGATTAAAGCGTCAGCTAAATGAATAAATGTAAATGTAATGAATAAATGTCAAAGTTTGAAGAAAATGTGTGATGGCTGTGGGAGTTTTTTCCAAAATTTTTGGCACAGAATGACCCTCTAGTATTTGTCAGTTATTGCTCACCAGAACAGGGAATGGTATCAGCCATTCTTCCCCCTCGCCATGTTGGTCTATATGTCAGGCTTGGACAGGCTTCCTCTGTTGGCCGCATGTTGAGGGCTGGTGTGGGGGGTGGAGGGAGTTGTGGAGGGACTGCCGTTCCTGATCCATAGTGAGGTGAGCGGTGTGTGAGAGGGGGACATTTTTTATTAAATGGTAGTAATCTGTTAATCATGACTGATAATACACATGGGGCCTTTCTATTCACTAATATTTCAGAAATCAGTCCCTACCTTGAGTAACTCTGCGCATGGTAAATGCGGGTGCAAGGAGTTGAGGTGGTAAAGGGTTTTGCTGTCCTGCCCCATAGTCAGGTGCTAAGGGAGAGAAATTGGTAAATGGCTGTGATCTGTTAACCATGGTAGTCTGCAAGGCTGCAAGCTACAGGGCAAACAATGGCAAACAAAAAAATCTCTGGTCATGCTAAACATGAATTTATGTTTCAACATTTTGGTATTCTACCTATTTCAACCCCATGAATGGATTGACATTGAAAATCTGAGATGGTAATGCAGATTTAATCTATTAATTTGAAACAGAGTGACCATTGCTGTGTTAATATTGATGGGGCCACTGTATTCAATATTATTTCGGAGAACAGTGTTTACCTAGACAGTTTTCTCCAGGTTGAGAATTTACTCTGCTGCCTGGCACTCGGCGAGATGGTGGAGCTAAAGGTATGGATACAAGGAGAGGGGAATATCTTTAGCACTAAGAATGTTAACCATATCTTTAATATTAATATTATGATATGTTATTTCGATGTTAAGAGATTATTCCTTACTCGGCCAGTGCAATTGGCTTGAGGCTTCAGCTGATACACCAGGCATCCTCAGAGATGCAAAGTCACCATTTTCTTCCTCACTCTCATCAGAGTCCCCAAAATGATGGCTGTTAAAAAAATTGCCAAATATACATAGTACAAGCATCTCTGGTCTATTTTTGAATGTTACGGGAAAGAACCTTCCTATTACTGCATAAACATAACAAAAACAAAACAGAACAGAACACACTTACACTGGCTTCCTGAATCTTTTTTCCGGCAGCTCCCCCTCCTGCTCTGCGTCAGACTGTAGGTCAGAGGTGTTGCAGCCAGTCTGATACTGATTCATTAGCCTAACGGCGTCTTTGTAGTTGTCTAAAATTGATTATGTTAAAATGAACATGAGTTTCAAATTAGCTATAGAGCTGCACAGAGTATTATTATTATTGATGATGATGATGATTATAATAATAATTATTATTATTATCATCTTTATTTAACCAGGTTGGTCTCATTGAGAACACAAAATATCTCTTACAAAAGAGACCTGACCAAGAATAGCATCAGTAGATATATATGGAATATTTTAAACAATGCAAGGCAAAGACAATTTCATGGGCATTTTCAGAAAATAGAAATAATACGTTATTTCAAGCAGAAGGAGAAACAACCATGAAATTATTTTTAAACAAGAGTTTTATGAATTGGCTTACCACAAGTTCTGACGATCTTTACGTCATATTTTGGCCAGTTTGGCTCATGCTTCTCATTGTTAGCGGCTGCCCTTTTCACCCGTTCAGTGCTCTTAAAGCTGGGCCAGTACACCATCCCATCATCATACCAATCAACTGGAACAACAGCAATGTCCTTGCTTGCTTGGAACTCAATTAGGTGAAAAGGCATCCTTAATGTAGAAAGAAAGAAAAGGGGTATTTATTAATCATCAAAAAGGAATAACATGACTAAAGCATGCACAAGTGTAAAGTGTATACAAATAAGCAAGTAAGATAGCCTGAAAGTTAACTAGAATGGTGCCCCAGGGTGGGAAGAAGTATAAGGAAGGAAAATGTACAGGTCATAATAGCTAGGTAGAACTTAAGCACAACTGTAAAGTAGGGTACTATTGCAATTTTTTTGGCAGAATGTGTTGGGGTGTTGTTTCATAAAAAAAAATCATTGCATAATGTTAATAATTTAGTAATTATAGTCTATTGTATTGAGAAAGGTGGGACATGTATCAAATTGCATGTTAAATTCAGCATAAAATATCATTTCCCCTGGCATTTTATTTCGATGTTAAGAGATTATTCCTTACTCTGCCTTTTACAGGATAATATGTCATCTCATATTTTGAAAATGTGAAATTATGGGTGTAATCAGTGTATGGAAAAATACCAACTTTGTGAAATACTTACAGCAAATATTCATCCAGACAGAGTAATGGAAGTCATAGTCAGTAGTCAACTATATTATTAGAGTTTTTAACTTTAACTGATTGTTTAAACTGATTGATTGAACTGATTTGTGTGTTTTTTTTGTTTTTTTTTTCATTTAGTGGAGGAGGGGTATGGCCACGAAACCATCCCTGTATGGCAAGGCTACACATTTCTGTTGCAGTGCTGACACTTCAACCGACTTCAGCTCATCAGATTGATCATTTATGACAAATATGTTCATTCTGTCGGAGTTGAAGGGATATGTATAGAATGGAGACTGCCGGGAAAATTCAGTGTAAATAGCGTACACACCATTATCATTTTGGATAATGTTTTTGATAAGGCACACTTTATCCCCCACCAGAAACATGTTGTCCCCTGTTGTTAATTTGATGGTCCACCTTTCAACTCGCATTTCCCCATATTGCGCATTTACTCCCATGCCAACAACAATTGGGCCCACAAAATGCTCCCTTTTCAGTCTAATGTCTGCATCAGCATCCAATTTGGTAGCTGTAACTTCCGAAAGGCGCCGAATGAGTTGAGCTAAAGGGAACTCCGGTTTTCTAATGAGTTTTTTTATTTTCCCAAGGTGGTTCTCATATGGGAATGCTGAAAAAGAATCCAGACAGCCATGCCTCTTCACCTCGTCTGCCAGGTGGACCAGACAGTGGACATTGTATACAATCTGGTCTGTCCCATACAGCTCACCAAAATGGTTTACAAAAGATTTTAGCATTTGTCCAGCATAGTCAGCAAGGTTGAGATGTTCAGGGCTTATCAAAATAGATATAGCAGTTGACAGGAGCATGAAATTGTGGTACATGTTCCGGTCCAGGAATCCTGCCAGCACCACAGGGCCAGTGTACAGTAAGAACTGTCGGAATTCAGTCGCCTTCCAACGGTCCAACTCCCTAAGCGACCGTGGTCTCCTGGCAAACTCAATTGGCACGTAGGGCCTCATTGACTGGAGTTTGCCTGACATCCTGTCTACTATTAATGCCGGCAGTCTTACTGTTAACGGACCCCGGAGCCAGGTCTGGAGCAGTTTCCTTACAATGCCCAAACACACTAGATGCATATAATCCAAGGGAAACTGCGATACCATGCCAACTTTCACATTTTTAAATGGATGTGGCCCCTCGTGGTGGTGTAGTTCATCAACCTTCATATTGAATGAGATGTCAGTTCTCTGGGGGTGCTCTGATCCAGGGAACGTCATACGCCGGTTCTGGTATTGCCCTGGGTGTAGGCACTTATCGCACCCATGGTAAGCATTATGGGCCTTTGTTTTTTTTACAAAGGACCGTGCAGGGGCATCACAGATTACCGTGTGAAGCTTCATTTTAAGGTTCTTATCTCCAATGCAAAACCCAGCCTCTAGCTCCTGTAGTTCATTGACAAAATCAGATAGGAACTCTGTGGCCGAACTAGGTTTTTTCGGTCCACAGTAGGCCCCAATGACCACAGGTTCCTTCATGGGGACGGTAACCAGTAAGCCAAGGATGGGCCACAGCTGTACAGTGGAACTTTTAAATAAAGGTAGACCATCTATATTAATCTGCAGCCCCAATGTCATGCCCTCTGTCAGTGTTTTGGCATATTTGCTTATAGTGGCCTTCAAAGAGGGAAGGATGCCAAAGTGATGGTAGTTCCCCCCAGCCTTCTCCTGAATAGCATAATGTGTTTTTGTCTTGAGAAGGGTCCTACCATCCTTTGGCAGATTGGGATGGGTTATATGGAGTATACTCAGCAGTGCAGTCAGCGCAACAAGGGAAATGCCAAAACTCACTGCCCAGTTGGCAATGTTATCGGAAAGTGATGTTAGGTCATCATCATTTTCAGAATTCGAACCTGATGTCCCATCCCCATCACAATACATATCACCAAAATCTGCCTCCAATTCCATGTCCTCTTCAGTTAACACTTGCACCTCTGGCATTGCATGTGCAGCTGAAGAGGGTGGGGCAGTGTTCTCAGAAAGAACTCTGTCATCTGCCACAATTCCTGTCATGTCCATATCAGTCATGTCAGTCATGTCTGTCCTAATTTGATTAATCCTTTTTTGAACGTCTACACGTGTCCTTCGCCTTACGGTTGATAAGGAGACAGGCACAGTCTTTCTATTCATTTTTGTTCTAAGAGAGAAATTTCAAGAAAGACAGGTTGCAGGTTTTTTTTTCAAGAACGACAAGTTGCAATCAGGTGTGTAAAATTGATCATTGTTTCTAATGTTGCATTTAAATAAATACATTGTTGAATTGTGGTGTTTTCTGTTTCATTGCTACAAACTAGACAAGAACAGAGAAATAGAGCAACATTAAAATTTGGGATGCACTTCTTGATTCGGCCCCATGAATAGGTCTAGATTTACATTGAAAATTAATGTTTAAAAAAATCTCAATCCAGTTGGGACGTTTTATTCGTGCCTTCGTGGACTATCTGCTTGGCTTTGACATTTCCTTTGTTTGTTTGAAAATAATTATATTAAGTTGGTATTCATTTAACAATAATAAAAAAAAATATCTAAAAAGTAGGTATTCATGAAGACCTAATATTTGTTTGATGTATAACAGGCCTTGTGATTTGAAACATTGGCTTTGATTTGTAACAATATTATGTCATGAGAGGGGGTTCTGCGAAAAATCAGCAGCTGAGCTGACCATACCTGCCAATAAAACCGGACATCAGCTGCTGTTAATAAACAGAAGTCGGAGGTGGATACCGCTTTTAGCTAGGCAAATAAGTTATTATTTCAATTTATATAATTTTCTTTTACTTATTTAAATAAACAAGGCCTACTTCTATCAGTAATTATTTTATTAAAAAAGGTTTATCAAATATAAATCAAGTAACGAAGATCATAGACATGATACAAAAAAACAAACATTAAGCTACATTTGAAATTATAAATTTCCCCTAGATATTCAGCAGCGTTCGTGCATAGAGGCTGTCGACCGGAAGGGGAGGACGTGCCAGGGCGGGAAGTGCCCTGATTGGCTCAAGCGTCTGAGCCGCCTCGCCATAGGTTCGTGCAGCATTTGCTGCAGCACAGCCAATGACCGCTCTAGACGCTCGTGTGTCTGCTATGCAACTTTACTCACAAAAAAATTGGCTTCAATATTCTCGAGAAAAGGAGTTTTCCCGTAATACAAGACCTCTCGGAACACAAATTTAATTGAGAAAGGTCATAACACTTGTATATTACTGTTAGTTTAACTGATTTTATTGTTCTAATTTGTAAGTCGCTTTGAATAAAAGCGTCTGCTATATGAATAAATGTAATTAATATAAAAGTCATTTGGTGTCCTTCCGCTGTTTATGAAAAGTCATAAAGTCGTAATTACACGACTCAGCAGAGCTGTCTGCTCTAACGTTACTGAACTCAAGCGAAATGTTATCCGCTCCCTCGAGCAACTAACGTTAACAGTGACAAGACGTCGTCACTCGCGAAGTTATGGCAACCAAATAACAGTATATTGTATATAATATATTATAATATATTTGCCTATAGGGAAAGTGACAAACAGCGACGAAAGCCGTGACATGAAATCCACACTCACAGGTCCCGTGAAATATGACAGCTAACTAGGGATGGGACGATTACCGGTTTCACTATTTAAACCACGATAAAATGTACTGACGGTTAGTATTATCGTTCAAAATGTAATTATCATTAAAACCGTGTTTGATTATCGCGATTTTAATAACTCACTGTAAATCCTGTCCAGCCAGCAACAGTCTGACGCAGCGCGCAATGTTGTTGTTGTTTTATTCGAGAAGGAATGGCGAAAGGCAGTGGCCGTGCTCGGGAGATTTTTCAGCGTTTTAAGAGGACCAAATCTGAGGTGTGGTCATATTTTGGCTTTTACAAAAGTCCTGAGTGAAACTTAATCGAGGATGGTCACTACAATATGGGGGAAATTACACTTCAAATCTGCCGAGTCCTCTTGTGTGACCATCACCCACTGTTTATAGCGAACACAATTGTAAACTTACCAAAAACTACGTCTGGGAAATAATTGGGCACAAAATGTTGTTTTGAGTTGAAATATTTTATCTCACTCACTTGAAATAAACGTGAAGCTTCCGCGAATAAAAGTTCGCAGCAAGTGGCTTTGAGCCAAAGACGAGCGAACAAGTTCAAACAAGACTATCATTGTACACTTATTACACCGATTTTTTTTTTTTTTTTACCACACAATTACGGGGACATATTGAATTGAGATTAATGTTTTAAATCTTACCTGTTTATAAATCCATTTTGTACAGCGTACAAAACAATCACCCAAGAACGGAGACGCAAGACGGCAAGTTGTATTTGAATGAAACGAGAGAGCGCGTGCGCGTCCGTTGCGATACATGGATGTGCGCTGTGTTATGATGCGTTGCTATTGACGACGGTCATTAATGCCACAGAATATAATCTTGCTTGAAAAAATGCATAGAGCTGCTTGTTTTATTTGTTGTTTGTTGATTTTCAAATATTAAACTGTTTTTAGTGTGAGCATCAGTTATTTTTTAACACTTTTATCTCGTTTTAACAAAACCGTGATAATATTGATAATCACGATAATTTTGGTCACTATAATCGTGATATGAAATTTTCATACCGTCCCATCCCTACAGCTAACGTTACAGCTTATTGGAAAATATAGCATTGTGGACACTGAATTTGATTAATTTAACTTAACGTTACTGTTTATCAGACCCCAGACGACACAAGAAATGTTTATGTTCACAAGGTATGGTTTCAATGTAACTTAGACGGTATAACATTAGCAGAAGCCCGCACTTTTGAGTTTGACGTTCAAATAGGCGGCATAGTTGTCTGAACCGACTCAAACAGTGATTAAAATGCTGTAACTTAATTTTCATTATATAAGAGGATGGCTGACACACACACGAGACAAAAATTGGCAAAATGCAAACTAAATAATGCACAGCTAGCTAGAAGCTAGCGCTAAACCATTAAGTGAACATTCTAAAGTTGTCCTAATATCAAACAACGTCATTACAATCATTAGTATACAGTGATTTAAAAAACAATGTTTACTGTGAATGTCGCAATATATCAATAAATCAATATACTTACTCAAAAGAGGGTTCAACACAACCGCGTCACAGCAAAAAATATTCTCGACTGATAAATCGGCTCTTGGTGACGTGCTGGAGTCCAACCGTTGCAGTAAAAGGCGCGTCCGCGTCCGAGCATCCGGCATGGGTCCGCTCAGGACCCGCTGTTTGACAGTAGAATTTACGGAGCCTCCCGGAGGCGGAGCTGATCCTCTGGGCGGCGCCAAAACGAATTTGACAGTCACGCGGGTTTGGCGACTTGAACGCGGATCCGCATAGGAGTCTCCTGCTGTGTGGGAACAGCGAAGAAGATATACGCCAAGTAGCGTCTACACTGCCCATAGACAGACACTGCCGGGAAGAAATGACGAGGAAGATGCAAGGCAAGATGAATGTAGAGCTGCTGGTCTCGTTGGTGTCGGAATAAAGAACTATATGACAAACGTGACAGCGACTACAAAAATCTTGTTAAAAGAGAACTGTTATGGAGTGGTATTGCAGAGTATAGACTGTTATGGAGTGGTATTGTATTTCTGTTTTACATTAAGCGCCATCTAATGTCAGGGAATGAATTTGCATGTTCACTCGGCTCATCGTCAGCGAAAAACGCTTGGGTGTGAACACAATAAACGCGTTGAAAAACGCTGGCAAATAACGCGCGCCGATATTCGTCCCGGTGTGTACGGGCCTTTAGGCTACCACTACCAGTGAGTCTCCGTGACGAGTCTGCCTGGGATTTCGGGATCGCCCAAAATGTCTGGGATTCGGCTTTTGCGTTCTACAGTCGCCATTCATTATGTTTACTGTGGCGAGCAGGACTAGGCTGACGGCCGCGGGAGAACGGCGCGAGGCCGCGGCGTCATTACTGAGACGCGCCGGTCTCGCATCTCTCACGGAGGTGCGGGAATTTTCTTAGCAATGTTAAAACGCCGATCACTTTGTTTAGCGTTCATGTAAACACTACATTCAGATTCACCGATCGGAATGAATTCAGTTAGATTGAAACAAGAGGTGTGCATGTAAACAATGAATGGCGACTGCAGAAAGCAAAAGCTGAATCCTGGACATTTTGAACGATCTCGCCCGCCGGACAAGTCCGGGAAAAGGAGGATGGTAAACCCTACTACTCAGCTTTCTCCTACTA
Source organism: Leuciscus leuciscus (assembly GCF_965113295.1). Taxonomy (NCBI): domain Eukaryota; kingdom Metazoa; phylum Chordata; class Actinopteri; order Cypriniformes; family Leuciscidae; genus Leuciscus; species Leuciscus leuciscus. The sequence goes on along the minus strand of NC_138725.1, from coordinate 50,853,195 downwards.
TTCAGCTTTCTCCACAGAACAAGAGCCTGTTAGCTTAGCGGCTGACTGTGTGTACATTCTGTGAGTGAGATCCCACCCTCTATAGGCGGGTTGAAAACATGCGGAACAGCCCCTACTACTGACTGTGGTCTTTAGCCTCTGGACAGAAAATCCTCCGATGACGCAAAATGACGATTTTTGTCATCGGAGGATTTTTTCCAGACAAAAAATACATAAATCTCTCCTCTCAGGGGGATATGAGGGTGGAAAGCACGGTAATTCGAAAATACTACAGGTTTTCTACTAATACAAAGCTTAATGCTAAATCCTGAAGTATCCCTTAAGACTTGACAGGGCTGTAGCAACGTTGTTGCGCCAGCAACTGAGAGACGACGTTTTGACAATATTTTTATATGGTGTATTTTGTTAGATAATTATACTTTTTATCGTTTATTTTTATCTATATTATTATTTAATGGGGCTATCAACACCTGCAAGTGTAGCCTACACGTTGAAGAGTAAAAATGACAGAAGGTTTCGTTAATTCAACTTTATTAAAACTGCATATAATCAAATTGCACTTCCAAGTCATACATTTGTGGGGGGAAAAAAGAAATAAACGAATATACAAATTTATTTTAAGTATAATAAATAACACATAAAAAGCAAAGGCAGATCAGAACATTTAATGAACAAAACCTGGTCTGTATGGCAGACAGTAGCCGAAAGCAGGTGTCACCGGGGAAACATCCACAAATCCAGAACCGCGGTCAAGTGAGCCGTCATCTGGAAACGCTCGGTCAAGCCAGCCGCCGTCTAGATATTGATGCTCGTCGGAATTACGGCACGGAAACATGGAGGTGCCAAAAAGCTGAGAAAGATCTGTATTTCAGCGGTTATTCGTCGAATTGACTGAACAACAAGTGCAACCTATTGAACTATTTTCAGTTTAACTATTTTCGCAGATATTTTACTGTGGAGTTTTAAAGAAAATAAAGGCAAAGTCTGTCAAAATACATGATTACATTGCTCATTTCTTGCATTTTGTACTGCCATTATTAAAATTCCTATATTGACATGCCATTTTCAATGGTTTCTTTTTCTGGCTGACCATCACTCTGTCCACATCAATTTTCAAAGGGTTTTACTGTGGACTTTTAGAGAAAAATAAAGGCACAAGGCAGTGTCAAAATACATTATTGCATTGCTCATTTCTTGCATTTTGTACTGCCATTATTAAAATTCCTTCAGAGTTGACATGCCATTTTCAATATTTTCTTTTTCTGGATGACCATCACTCTGTCCACATCAATTTTCAAAGGGTTTTACTGTGGAGTTTTAGAGAAAAATAAAGGCAAAGAGTCAAAATGATTTATTACATTTCTCTTTTCTTGCATTTTGTATTGCAATTATTAAAATTCCTACAGAGTCGACATGCCATTTTCAATATTTTCTGTTTCTGGATGACCATCACTCTGTCCACATCAATTTTCAAAGGGTTTTACTGTGGAGTTTTAGAGAAAAATAAAGGCAAAGTCTGTCAAAATACATTACATTTCTCATTTCTTGCATTTTGTATTGCCATTATTAAAAATCCTAGAGAGTTGACATGCCATTTTCAATAGTTTCTTTTTCTGGATGACCATCACCCTGTCCAAATCAATTTTCAAAGGGTTTTACTGTGGAGTTTTAGAGAAAAATAAAACATAAAAACTTATTTTCGGTCCATATCAATATTTACTGTAGAGTTTGAGGAAATTACAGAAAGACCATAAAATTAAATACAAAAACAGTCTACAATATCGATATCTACAGGTTGTTACAAGAAAAGTTTAAATGGTTGAGGTTATTATGGTCAGTGATTGTAATGATGTTCAACGGATTTCATTGTTTAATATAGTTGGACAAGTTGGAAAAAGTCCAATTTGTAATAGTCAAAAATGAGAAGTGCTTATGAAAGTTTATTAGAAAAAAAAGAAAAGAAAAAAAAAACTAATTGTCACACAAACAGCAATCCCAGGCTGTGTTGTTTGCTTCTTCTAGTTGTACTGTGTTCATCTGCACACACTGTGCATGGAACCACCTTGTACAGCTGTCACACTGTATCTGGAGAGGGACAAATAGAACATTTAACTTGCAAAATAAAGACTTTCATTCAAACAGATTTTCTGCATAAAAGCTATTTTCAACTCCCCCAAGTTTACTAATAGTTCACCAACTGTTACACTACTGTCACACAGTTTTCCATTTATTATTTAGATTACTTGGCAATCTGCAATATAATAGTTCTTAAAATGAGCTTGACAGCTGCCAGAGGGCAAGTGCAAGGAAAAGAGCAAGGTGTAGAGATAGATGCATCATTTTGGCTTTTGTAGATGATTTCAAAGACTGCAATGTACTGTGAAGCACTGATAAAGAATCAATTACATTTCTGAACACTAACTCCATTGACAACTCTAGCAAATCAACTTAATCCCTGAAATCTCTGAACTGTGCTATTATGTTTGTATATGCACATCATTACCAATCTCTCTATACCCTTGTTTCCTAGCTAATGTCCACTTTCTGTTCAAGCCAAAATATGCAAATACAAAACCACCAATTATAAACACCTTACCCAGTCAGTCATGGAAGGCCCCGGACTTGGTGCTTTAGACGCCGAACACATGGAGCAGTTTCTCTGTACATTGAACACTAATGGAAATGGAAATGCAAATGCAAATTTTAGACTAAGTATTTAAATATGGCAATCGGAACACATATGAAAAAACCTGCTACCTGATGCTTGAAGTATTTGCAGTGCCAAAGCCTTGCGTTCCCAGACCATGTCTTTTTTAGAGGTCCCAAAATCCATGTTTGGCAATTGAGGAAATGCTTCCATGACTGCCTTTGCCATCTAAAAAAAAAAAGGGAAAAAAGAAAAAGGAAATAAAGACTGGATAAATATGTTGGCTAATCATTTAAATACTGTAAATAGCTCTTAACCAAATGGGGATAGGCTGTGCACATACTGACTCCAAATATAAATGCTAATTGATTCATATCATTGTCAGAATACAAGTATTTCACTAAAAATAATTATTGTACCATTAAGACGATCACACCACAGCTAAATCCATCCTGTTGAAATGGGTGTTTCATAACAGCTCCTTTGAACTGAATATTCACCCAGTCTCTTGTTCGGTGGTGGATCGTCCTGGTTTGAAAGTATTCACTGTGTGACAATAAGATGTAACATTATAAATGTTAATTATACAATTATTCATAAATCTACATTGTATAGTTTAGATTCAAGATGAATGGCATGCTCAATTCCTTTTGAGTTTGATTTGGGTGCTCTTCGGTCCAAGGTAGAACATCTAAGAGGCAGTGTAGAGAAATGATTCTCTGATAACCAAGGCACTCCTTAATTAAAATGTCTTTATTACAAAATTGACATGTCTAACTGGACAACTTTAAAAAGCCCACGCATAGCGCATGGAGCCTGCAGGGCATAATGAAGCAGATGAAAAACTGATCTTATAAGGACAAACACACACAAGTAGAAGCAAACACACAGGTGCTGGCAATCAGTGTTAAAGGTCTACAGATAATTGCTAGGACACGCCTCTCACACGGTTCTCAGCACTGAAGCTATAAATCACAATAATAAACAGAAACACAGGCAACAAATAGCATGCATACCGTATATATATCATGCATACATTGCTAGGGCACGTCTCTCACATGGTTCTCAGCACTGAATCTGTTGATCACAAAAATAAACAAAAAGCACACAAGCAACAAATAGCATGCATATACATTCATGCATACATTGATAGGACATGCCTCTCACATGATTCTCAGCACTAAAGCTGTTGGTCACAATGTAAGCAAAAAACACAAGCAACAGGTAGCATGCATATATTCATGCATACACACAATACATATAAAAAGAAAGTAATCACAAGAAAAAACAATATTACAAAATCACAGAAAAGGTCTATAATCTATCTCCTCATTTAATCCTGGATTGTAATAAAGACATTTTAATTAAGGAGTGCCTTGGTTATCAGAGAATCATTTCTCTACACTACATTGTATAGTTTTTTAATTACTGCCAACTACCCATACCATTTCTGAACAGGATGTCCATTTCATAAATTGTATGAAAATGATATGGTTCAGATGATCACGCTTAGCATTTTGAAATGGAAGAGTCTGTATGGTCACCAATGGAGCCTGGATATGTTATCTAATGGAAAGTTTGGTACTGTGTCCAAACAAAAGCTTACTAAAAGCTTATTTGAGATATCAACCTAAAATGTGGATTACAAATTTTCTTGAATAGAATAAAGATTTAAGAAGAATTTTTTTTAGCTGGTCCTAAATATTACACAAGGAGTAGAAGAGGCAACAATTTGTGAAGATAGGAGAGTATTCATCTGAATGTTTGAGCATGGTTTGTGGTGTTCCACAGGGGTCAGTGTTGGGACCAAAGTTATTTTTATTATACATTAATGATATTTGTAAAGTATCTGAAGTATTGAACTTTGTATTATTTGCAGATGATACAAACATATTTGGTTCAGGGGACAGCTTACAGCAACTCTTGGAACTAATCACTTCAGAATTTAAGAAAATAAAACAATGGTTGGACATTAATAGGTTATCACTAAATTTGAGTAAAACTACATTTATGGTATTTGGAAATTGTAAGTCAATTCATCAAGCACAGATACAGATAGAGGGTGTTAACTTAGAAAGAGTACATGAAAATAAATTTCTTGGAGTGATCATAGATGAAAAGATCTGCTGGAAGCCTCACATAAAATACATCAAAAACAAACTGTCCAGAAGCATTGCAGTTCTAGCAAGAGCTAAGCATATATTGGATCTTAAATCTCTTCGAATCTTGTACTGCTCATTATTGTTACCTTATTTGATTTACTGTGTAGAGGTTTGGGGAAGCACTTACCAACATTCACTACAGCCGCTAGTTATAATGCAAAAAAGAGCAATGAGAATTATTCATAATGTCGGATTTCGGGAACACACAAATTCATTATTTTTGCAGTCTAGATTAACCATGATCAAATTGAATATCAAATTGCAGTATTCATGTTTAAAGTAAGAAATAGGTTATTGCCAGGGAATATACAAAAGATGTTCTCAGAGAGGGAGGGAGGGTACAACTTAAGGGGAAGGGGAAATTTTAAGATTAATAGATTTAGAACAACAAGGAAAAGATTATGTTTATCAATCTGCGGAGTTAAATTGTGGAATAAACTAGATGAAAACTTAAAGCAATGTCCTAACATATTCCTCTTCAAAAAAATGTTTAAAGAAAACATGTTCAAGAAGTATCAAGAAGCACTGTAGTGAAAGTAGGAGTGCTCCTTTGTTATGATTTAAATATTTGTTAGTGGTCACTTTGATGCATGTATGTAGGTATGTAAATGTGTAGGTATGTATGTATAGGTATATGTATATACATGTATGTATATGTATGTGTACATGTGTGTATATGGATGTGTATATGGATGTGTGTATAAGTGTGTATGTGATATCAGATAACAAAAAAATAATAATAACATAAAAAATTGTTATTTAAAGGAATGTAAGAATTAAAGGGGTAGGAGTACATAAGTTTAGCTTCTTCCTACTCCTTTTCGCACATGAGATAGAAGTATGTTCACACAGAAAAAATAAAAAAATAAAAAAAAATAATTGTAATTTGTTACGGCTTATTTGGTGTTATTTTTTTCTCTTTTTTTTTTTTTTCTTTTATAAAAAAAAAAAAAAAAAAATGCTTTAAACATTTTGTATTTTATTTTACATATTCTTCTCTCATGTTCGAAATAAAGACTTCAATCAATCAATCAATCAATCAATCAAGAGGAGGGATGCTGAAAGAGTTTATATGCTGTTGGAATGTGATAGGTTGGATTAAATGACTCCTCCTGAACTTTATGTGCAGTCGCTACCACTGCTACCAGTATCTATCCAGTGTTTAGGGCTGGTTTTCAATAATTGTAACTCTGTTTTGACCATTGTCTCTATAGTTAAACTTTTACTGCACACTCTGCCCATCTCTCTACAGTCCTTTAATGCCTGCACTGGAATTTAGACAATCATATAGTGCATTCCATCTCGGTTTAGGGATAATAGCTGAAATTGCACAAGTACCAGAATTTATGGGCAGCAAGTTCTGAATCCGACTGCTCTGCAGAGTTTGGCATTGGATCAATAAAATAGACACAGCTTTCTGCTGCACTGATGTACTGTAACCACAAGAAAAATTACATTATTTAACACATACACAACAACAGAAACAATGTGAATGTACATAAATATAAATTGTTAAATAAACAAACCAGAAACTTCCAGTGCAATTCTCCAACATTAACAAACGATACAACAGCCTTGTAATCATCAAAGTTAACCTGTTGCACATAAAAATGATTTCAATAATATATCACAGAAATGACTTAAATATTTATTCACATTTAAATTATTATGAAACGCGTCCCCATTTGAACCTCTCCTAAACAAGATGTACCTTTGACAAACTTTGTCGTCTTACTTCTGTTCTATCCCCAGTGAGGATCACATTGGCTGTGTAGTGGTTCATCATGTATATGGTTTTATCCAAAACAAATTCATTAATAGCGTGATGCATGAGACACTTGATGATCTAACATGTTTAAAATTCAAACAGAGAGAAACATCAGAATTCATTACATAAGCCTATTTTAAATAAAACATTTGTTTTAGCTTGGATTGAGAGCTTGAGTCGGGCTGCAAGGACAACCCTTTCATGCTCAAGTTCCTCCAAGGATGGCAAGCAAAAATGTCTCCTTTATAAGTCGATCTCTTCTATGTTCAGGGTTAGGTACAAAGACAAACAAGTGACATTATTTTGTAATGGCTCATTCTGGCTTAGACCAATTTTATAATTGTTGGCATTTGCATTAAAACTTTCCCAGTTTACAAATATTGAATGATTTAAATGATTTATATTAGGGCAGTAGGGGTGGGCGGTATGACCAAAATTCGGTTTCACGGTATGACTAATTTTATTTCACGGTAACGATATATTTCACGATATAGTTATTTATAGTTGTAGTTGTTCTCGAAAAATCGACAAAAAGGGCTTTGTATAATAAATAAACTCAAATACTTTAGAAATGAAAAGTACTTCACTTTGTTTGAATTTTCTTTTTCTTTTATTTGGTAAATGATTTCTTTGGTAAACTATTTTTAATAGCTAAATATAGTAAACAAAACACTCTCATCAACTTTTAGATGAACTGCCCCCAACTTATTGATATTAAATACAACTCATAGGTGCAATTCAACTTTAAATAAAGTGTTGCTGAATATTTTTTCAATCTCATGTTATTGCTTTACTTCATCAATCAGTTTATAATATCTGAATATTTTATATTGAACTATTCTATTCATAATAAATTACTAATAAATTACTTCCTTTTAATTTGGTAGGATAATAGTAAATACTAGTTATGTTTAAATGTTTTCCCGGTACATTTTGGCCATGTCTGCTTTTAAAGGGCTTGTTTTGTTCTTTTTGTGATATCTGGCAACCCGTCACCTAAAGCTTTAATCAAGAGATGTTCAGAAGCGTCAAGTTCATAAGTGACTAGGAGAACAGCAGTATGAAAACCGAACAGCAGCTACTGTTAGTGTTGACTAAGTAAGTTAGTGTAAATTATACACACCTTGTAACTGCGTCATTATTTTACATAACTCGGTGAACACTGACGTACCGCACCGCGCTCCCTCTCAGTGCGTGTGCACGCGCGCGTCTTTTGCATCAGTAAAATGCGATCGGTTCATTTGAGTGACGAGCTGTAATCACGCATTGAATCGAAGCAAGATTTTATCAGCTGTTTCAGTGGCCAATTGTTTGGAGTTAGAAATATATAACTCGCGCTGCATATTTAGTAATTTTGCCTCAGATACAGGATTAACATGTTATACATTTGCTTTAACAAGCAGGTTGATCATTACCACGGCAACCGCTCTCGTGTCATACTGAATGCGAGTTTCATGTTTAAAAAGTAACTATACATAAGAGACAGAAAGATGATAACTATACATTATTTTAGGTTATTTCTATTCGTTACGATATTGATATATGAACTGTTGTTGTCAAGTAGCTTCATGCTTTCCCCGTTGCAATCGTGCACTCCTGTAACTGTAGCCTACGGGTGCCGCACTGCTGCGCCTTTCCCCCCGAAAAATATCACGTTAACAACAACCCTTTAGAAAACGTAATTCCTTTGTGGATCCTCTTGATCTGCTTTCTCCATGTTTCTTTGACAAATCTCAGTGTCTCAGTCTCTCGCACGCTGCATGTGAGTTAACCACGCCCACTTATTTACATGTCGCGGTATCACGGAATGAAAAAATCTGTTACGGTTGACATTTTCTACCGCGGTAACGATATATACCGTCATACCGCCCAGCCCTATAGGGCAGCATAACACTGTTATTACATTAATGTGTTAAGTTAATTAGAAATAACTGCAACTGTTTTCAATGTAACTACATTTGTCCATTTTAAGTGTATTTTAATGATAATGCTGCTGTACTGTTTGGCCTACATACCTCACCTGTGAGCCATCTGTGAGGTTTAAGTGACCGGAACTCACTGTGGTGGACTATATAGCTGTTCCCTCTTATTTGAGAGGGAAACACAGAAATTACCACTTCCGTGTCCTTTTTTTCCCACAAGGCTTTTATCTGAAGGTCAAGAAGACAATACATTTATTTACTCTATAGATGTGTGCATATACAGTATCTGACAATTACGGTTACATAAACAGCTAATGTGCTGTGATGTAATATTGGATTTACTGTCACACAAACCTGCAATAATGAATTTGATGTAAAAAGTCTCTTCTAAAAGTTTATAGTTTAAATAAACTTATTTAAAAGTTTAAAAACTTTTAGAAGATTCTGCATCACATATATCTGAAACAATTACTTACTGTGCTGACAATACATTTATTTTATTAAGATCACCTGTGATGGAGCGTCATTGTTGGTACCCTTTGTTTCCTCCTGATGTTCCGTCATAGTGGATGTGGATGGAGCATCACATGTGACCATGTCTTGTGAATTCTATTTATAATGGTAAATCTTTTTTTTTTTTTTAAGTGATAAACTTTTAGAGTATTCTACATCACACATCTGAACAATTACTCACTGTCCTGACAATACATTTATTTTATTAACATCACCTGTGATGGAGGATCATTGTTGGTACCCTTTGTGTCCTCCTGATGTTCAGTCATGGTCACATGTGATGATCCATCCACATCCACTATGTCTTGTGAATTCTATTAATAAAAATGGAAAGATTAATGTGCCCTTTCTATTACATATTTTCACATCACAGAAAAATAAATAATAAAATAATGTACTATAGATCTTGAATGCAAAACTTGAATGTAAAATACGGACGAATTAAACCATTTAAGAGTGTATATAACAATATAATGACAATATCTAATTTTACCATAATAAAGCATGCATATAATACTTATATTAAAATTATATTTTATTAAAGAGTTTAACTAAAATAACCTGTGTTTGGATTACTTCAGGTTGTCCATGAAGTAATGGAGTGGAGAGTGGTGAGTTCTCTCTTCTTTTCTGTAAAAAAAAAAAACAGAGGTAAAATTAACTAAGCATGACTGCAAACAAAATACTTTGTAACAACATCTGTTGAGGCTATTGTTGTCTGACCGTTACTTCAGTCATTTTATATTCTAAAAAGAATGCATTACAAAATTAGAATGTAGAGGTGCCTAAAATCATAATGTGTTTGTGTATGTCAACATCATTACAGCTTTTAATAATTACCTTAAATGACAGGTCCATCACTAATGGTGAAACGTACACCCCTTTACGCTTCCGGCTTTTCTTCCACACCTCCATTTCCACTTTATATGAGTGGGAAAATATATATTTTGTCAAACACAAACCCACATAATTGCACAGTTTCAATATATCTGTAATCAAGCATATCATTTTTAAATTGTGATCAGGGTAAACTGCAAAGTTAAGTGCTTTCACTGAACTAACATTAAGTAGCATACTTTCTTTCTGCATCTTTCCACATCTGCATACTCGAGGAGCAGTGCATCTTTTTGTAGATGGTCACAAAGTCATCCAGTCTTTTGAACCTCCTCCTCTGGAAACGGATTTTCTTTAGGTCCCATTGACTCTTCTCCATTATGCCTTGTGTATGGTTGTCTTGAGTGAAGTTCTGAAAATGTACACTGTAAAAAATTTCTTGTCAAATTAACATTAACTTACTGGCAACAATTATCCAGTAGTTGCTGTATTTCATTCAACAGTAAAATTACTGTAACACTAAATACAGTACTGTTAAGCATACTGTACAATTAAATACATTATTTTACTGTAATTTTTTACCGCGTTAAAACACAGTATTACACCGTTGATTTTTAATAATACTGTATAGTATTATACAGTTATGAAATGTTATTTTATTACTTTTATAGTGCTACTGTGTTACCTGTAGAATATGTAGAAAATCTGTAGGAATATTATTTTAACAGTTAATGGGAAATAGAAAAAAGAACAATTGAAGCTTTAACTGCACAACAAGGTTTATTGTGTATTTTTAAACAATACATTAGTAATAATAATGTAATATAATACAACAATAAAAATCTGTTTTAAAAGAAGACTAATTAACAATATATATTTAATTAAGATCAGTGAACAATTCATGTATTTCAATTCATGCAAAAATGATCCTGAACAGGTAAAAAAGAAACTTAGAAAGAAAGCAAGACAGGTGAGGATGAAGGCCAGGTGAGGAGGGTAGTGATGGTGTCAAGTGGTAGAAGAGCGACAGCATTTCTGATAATCCTGCAAGGAATGATAAGAACAAATCAATCAGAGGCAAAAAAAAACAACTAATAATAAAAAAAACTAACTCACATTATCAACACCTTTTTAGGAGAATTTTTTTTGCCTATGGTATCCACCTTATTTTTCACAGAAGAGTGGGCACGGCCATTTATAAATGAAATGTGTCTGGCTTCCGGTGTCATCCGCTTATAGTTATTTCTAGCTGTACAAAAAAGCTTGCTATGCTTCTTGATATTTTGATGTATTGAATTTGTCATAATTGTAAACACTAGTTTGTAGCACAAATATTTTTATTATTTACAGCACTTTGTTATTCATCTCGTTATTTCCATATAGCGGGTAATGAACCGGAAGTCTCGCACATTTACAGAAAATAGCTTAGGTACTGTAGGCTACTTTAGTTTTTACATATAAGAAACACGTTCAACATGGACACACAAGCGGTTTTCTGTGGTAACGAACAAATACTCTATAAAAGAGAATGAACATGTCCTGTATCAGAAGCTAAAGTAATAAATATTGAGAAGGCAATGGCCCATATTCTATATCTCTGACTCCAAACAATCGGCCACTGATCAGGGCTGCGTTTCCCAAAGCATTGTAACCTTAAATTGATTATAGAGCAATTACCACCAATGGTCTCTAGGATCAATTTAGGCTTACAATGCTGACGATAGTCAGTTCCTTTCATAGATATGTCTGTCGACTTTATGCTTACTAATTTTAATGATGAAAAAGACGTGCGTGAGCTCACGCTGTGAGAGGTGAATGTGAACGCTGAGCGGCAGCGGGCTAGATTAAATTAACGCAGATATGAGGTGTGTATAATTTAAACTAAATAACTCCCGCTTGATTGGGGCTAACAGTAGCTGCTGATCATTTCTCTTCTGTTAGATTCTCGATTTTGAATCAAATTTCATTTAGATATATGCATAGATTTGATTTTAGATTTGATCATAGATTTTAAATCTATTCTATGCATATATCAAATTGAAATTTAATTCAAAAGAGAATTCCCAATTTCAAAAGTACCGCCTCTTTTGAATCAAATCGTGACCCAAAGAATCGATTTGAATCGAATCGTTGAATCAAAAGATTCCCACCCCTATTACATTTCATTATATTTTAACTTTACCTGTTGTCTTCATTATTTTAATGTATGTTTGAGAACATTTAAAACTTAAAATAAATAAATATTTGACATTGATTGTGATAATTATCAACACTGACTGATATGAAACATTTTATCAAGATGATTTTTGACCATATCACTCAACCCTATTTTTACCATTTCATGTTTTAATTAAAACTTATTTAAAGAGATGTTACAATTATAATATAAAAATACAAATTATTTGACTTATACAAGGTATATTTGTTAAATGGAAACTGTGAAGGGAACATAATTACATTTTTTAACAGACTATCAATTTGAAAAATGTATGGTTTAAGTCATTTCCACCCTTTTTGGATTTTTCTAAATACAGATTCAGACACAAATCATTTCTACAGATATGGGCTCCGCTGCACATCCCTAATATTACTCTTACCTTAATGATTTTGCCAATCATATTCTGCAAAGTCCATGATGTAAGATGCAACGTGTGGATTCAAGGCCATGGTCTTCCTCCGAACAACTCTTTCTGCTCACCTGGAACTGTGATGTTCATTTCGAATTTTCAGGATTTATCCTGACACGAAACCTGTAAACACACAAAAAAAAAGAATATATTTTCCAACTGAATCAAGAGTGATCACAATATGTAGCATCATCTGTAATAAGTCACATCACAATAGGGGATAAGCTCTAGTCTAAACCATCACTTGTGCAAAATAAAAAGCCATTGGTGTTACTAATAGAAATCAATTTGTAACAAGTGTATGAATGAACATGGACTGAGGTAACTGCACAAGGTCCTGGCAGATCGCCAGGTCAGGTCCTCACAGACGTGTAAAAGAAAATTCTGATTTAGACAAAAATAATCGCGAATAAATCAATAAGAGGAATCGAAAATTTAATTTCATAACAAGAATCCGAATCCTAACCTTGGATATCCAATTTCAGGATACATTGATCGATTTTCAATTCCCAACCGTAGGCCTACGATATATAAAATAATGAACGCGCAGGCGCTTCCACCGACTTAAAATGGTAAATAACACAATTATTAGATCATTCTGACCTTATAAGAGGCTACAAATGCAATCTATGTTTATAAAATTACATTTATTAATCAATTAGGCTAGCTATCAACATGAAGGAAATCCGCGTTACAGGCGTTATAGAACATAAGCCGCGGGCCGTTCTTCTAAACTAACATTAACCTGCTACTATTTAGTTTGCATTAAAAAAAATATAAAGATTCATCACTAACCAGATATTTATGGCGAAAACTTCGCCGACAGACACAGCGACGCGATGCAAAGGCCTGCGCTCTCAACGTTACTCAGGGAACTGAAGAGTTATTCATAAAACGGCAGCTTGTGGTTATTTTTCGCGGTCATTTCGTACTACTGTATTTAAATTTACAGTAACATGTAACATGTCCCAATGTCCCAAACTACATTGAAACCTAGAGTAGCCTATCATATTGCACACAGCTTATAGTAAAATGTTGAGAATAAATTAAATTCAATATCTAAATCCTGGTCAGCTACTCTCTAAATAATTTTAAAGTTATTAGCTAGAATCCATGCATACAAATATTAAGATTTATTACTTACCATATGACGAAGTTCCAGGTCGGCAGAAACGACAGGTCTACACGATGCACTGACACAACAGAAAAACTCATTCAAATGCGCTCTCATGCACCCCCCACTGACAGAAATTAGGACTGTTAATGGTCACCCAGTCCTGAAAATGTTTTATGTAAGGATAACGTTAGTAGGCTTGCAATTTTACTTGTGGAATTGTGTGTGGTGTTTTTCGCGGTCAATTTGCACTGCTGTATTTAGATTTACAGTAACTAATAATTTCCCAGAATGCATTGAAAATCTACAGTAACATACTGTCTGTGTGCACAGTACATAACTGTTGAAAATACAAAATAATACTGTGAAAGCAACAAAATCTACAGTAACATACTGTACATAGGTTATACAGCAAGAAACTGTTGAGAAAAACAGTATAATGCTGTGAAAACAACAGAAATCATTTACAGTGTAAGGTACACCTTATCTGTTCACAATTTAAGTCCAAAAATAAAGCTATGGCTTTGATACACATTTCAGATGTTTCTTTCAGCAATTTACCTGTTTTTTTGACTAACTTTGTTGTAGACCTTACTGAGTTGCTGGTACACAGGGCCTGTCCCGTGACGTCCTAGATCCCCTAAAGACCATTTAAACCTTGTAAAGAACTTGACAAAAATGCTATATTGAATAATTAGTTGTCTTAACTCAAAGACTTAAACCTACCTAGCATCATTCCAGACCAAAGGGTGGCATGTGGCAGAAAATATTTGGCCAAACTGGAAATGAAAGTTGGTGCATAATAAATGTTGCATTTACCATTAAGGTAGCAATGCACCATTTATTGTTCCCCGGAAATGAGTCATGAGGGGTGTGGTACCGACATCATGCTGAAAAGCAATATTCATATGTCAGACAAATTTCAAATGTTTATATCAGAATGCATTATTAATAATTTATTCTGTTTACCACCAATCTCACTCAGCTCTGCCTGTCTGACCTGAATTGAGATGCATATGTCCTGAAGAGGTGTTGAGTTTAGTTTATCAGATAGTTCATATACATAAATCAAACTTTAACCCTTTTGTCCACTCTGCTGCAGACATAAGATTTTTCAGCCAGAAGGTTCACTGCACTAACCAATAATACCAAGCAGGTCTGGTTGGTTTTTATTATACAGTATACTAAATTCATTACAAATGTGAGGCCATGTGCTGATTTTTTTCTAATATTAACATTTATACCTTGTAGTCTTCAGCAATGATGTTTTCCTCATCCAGATCAAATGTCTGCCTTTGCTGCAAAAGCAACTGCAGATGTTTGTAGTGCTTTGCAACATTTGGTCCATTGCAGGGACTGCAAAAGAGGACTGCTGAACTATGAAGCACCTCATCCATCTCTCTCAGCGTTGTACAACACGCAAGAAGGCCAAATATATGCATTGCCAGCTTGTAGTGTTGGGGACTTCTACAAAGAAAGCAATCAAAAACAAAGATAATTATAATCATACATTTAAATTCAAACTGAATATAAAGTAATCATACAAAATAAAATATATATATATATATGTACTGTTTCTTGCAAAGATCCTTGGCATTCTTCATTATGTGACTTAAACATCTATGAAGAATGGGGAGGTCAAATGTGTCTGCAGGATATTGCCCACTGATGAGCAGAAAGTACTTTTGCAGCAGATCCTCCAGACCTGTTCTGCAGCATGCAATGCAAATGGACTGCATGAGCACAAGGGAGCCATCACATGTGATCATAGCCGGCCTTTTGTTTGCCCCATTTCCATACATTCTGACAAGATCCGTCTGAAAAGCCTGCAGGAAGTAGGTCACAGATGATGTTGTGTGGTCACATGTGACATAGGTGGCCACAGGTAAAGGTGATGCACCCTTGGAGGGATTTCTTACCACCAGTTCATACACATAGTGGGGGGGACTTTCTGCTCTTTCTTTTGGAATTATACTCCCTGTGGCGTCCAGGTACACTATGTCCTCCTTGCATCTTTTGTAGAAGACAGAGAGGGTCTTTGGCCAGAGCATAATCCCTTTTGGGTGCATCATTACCCTCTGCAGACTGCAACACATCATTGTCTGTGCCATGCTGTTCATCAATAATGTTTTTTAAGCTTGTGAGCTCATCAGAATGACGTCGGGTTTTTTTTTCTTTCACTCCACGCAATGTTCTTAAGGACTTCTTTGGATGGAGCATCATCCCTGCAACCTGAATCAATGACCATTGGTGGAATTTTTTGTATTGACTCCAAATATAAACTCCGAGGTAACTTGGTTGCAAGGACTTCTGCTGCTGACTGTCGTGCACCTGCACGCACTGGTCTTCTACGCAGTTCCTTGGTGTTATGGTACACATCACCTCCAGAGAAAACCACTAATGCTTTTAGGGTGTTTTCATCCGCAACTTCCACATGTACAGTGACTGGGCAATCTTTGAATCGACAGTAGGCCATACATGTAAAAACTGGTGCCAGTGTCTGTGACCGCAGGGTTTTCACACTGTGTCTCTTAAAACCAAAGCTGCAGTAGGGATGAACAGACTTGATGCCCTTGGCAATGACATTAGTCCACTGAAGTCCTTGAAAAAGTCTGCCTTTCTGGTCTTGTCTTAATTTTTGCCACTCTTTTTGTTCAATAAAAAAGAAACAAGGCTGACATTGCAAAGAACATGTGAAGTACGCATCTTCTTCCTCACTGCTGTGAGTAGAGATACAAAGTGATTTGTCTGATTCTTTGTCTTGAAATACTTTGTCGGAAAATTCATTAAAAAGAGGTTACAAAATGGTAGATATACTTTTAATATATTAAGCTTACTTCTTCACTAGCTTACAAAT
Organism: Leuciscus leuciscus; assembly: GCF_965113295.1. NCBI lineage: Eukaryota > Metazoa > Chordata > Actinopteri > Cypriniformes > Leuciscidae > Leuciscus > Leuciscus leuciscus. The sequence goes on along the minus strand of NC_138725.1, from coordinate 50,836,751 downwards.
ATGTTCACATGACAAACAACTTAAGTTCATGTGTGGAAATTTATAATCAATTTAGAAAATGAATAACATTTCACCATGTTAAAAACGCAAAAACATTCCCCTGGGAATCACCAAATAATTATTTTCTAAAATACCATTTATCTTTATAATGATTATTACTGTCCTTTAGATATTTTTCATTTAGCAAATTACTTTTAATGGGACAGGAACATGAAAGTGAATTGTTTTATATTTCTCACATTACAATTAATCTGCAATGGATAAATAACTTCGATCTGGCATGTCAAAGTATTTATTTAATTACATTTGTCATTGTATAATGATTTGAATATTAGTTACATTTAATAGAAAAAGTACCATTAACCTTTTCACTTGTGGTAGCACAATCTGATGCCAAGTCACTGTCTGAAGAACTATCAGCCTTAGTCTCCCACAGGTCCTGAAAAGAGTGAGAGGGATTTATTTCTAAAACAATGTCTCTGTTAGACAAAATACACAATATGGAAAGCAAATTAAAGATTAAAAATGTCACCAGTTCAAGAGATGCACATTCAGCCTCTTCAATATGGTATGGAGACAAATGATGATTTCCAACATCCTGGGCACCCTACACATTTGAAAATTTTCCCAAAAAAATAAATAAAATACAAATAATACAAACCAAATACTCAAAAGAATATCAATATAACTAAACCAACCTGTGTAGGGTGGACCTCAGGGTGAACCGCAGGGTGGACCTCAGGGTGAACCGCAGGGTGGACCGCAGGGTGGACCGAGCTCTCTCTTTTCTGTTTAAGAAAAAAAAAAAAAAAAATAGTGAACTTTTTTTTTTTTTACTAAGAATGACTACAAAATAGACTCCTACAATTATAATACAAGATCAGACAAAAGGAAAGCAAACTAAAGATAAAAAGTCACCAATTTGAGAGATGCACATTCCGTCTCTTTGTTTTGCCTTTGAGACAAATGACTGTCTGCAACATCCTGGGCACCCTACATATTTGGGGGAAAAGGATATATATCAATACATCTATCATTTCCAAAAACTGAAAAATGCACAGGCAATACCATTAACAACTGCAAGGTTAAACAATGCTGTTAAACCAAAACTCAAGAGAGGATAAATGAAAATTGTAATGACATTTGAATCAAGCAAATAAGTGTCAGCAAATAAGTATAACTCAAAAGTTACAATCGGTGTTAGCATGTAAACTTGCACTCTCCCATCTAACACTTTTAATATTAACCATTATTTTCAAAACGAAAATTACTTTTTATATTTAATCTGACATTTCCAAAGTAATCACTTTTCATAAATGTAAAAAAAAGTCAAATGTCTTTTAAACGAATGGCTAAATATGGATTTGTGGAGTTGTGATCTGATGGCATTCTATTACTTCTGTTTTAATAACAGTAGAATTGTAAACTGCACAACTAAAGACTCATATTTCAACCTGGCATATATGTAGGCCTAAATGTATAATATAAAAAAAAAAGAAAAGAAAGAAAAGAAAATGGACATAGAAAAGTGTTCTCTCGCCAATATGTGACAATAGTGATGCTTCACAAGAACCAATAATAATGTTGAAATGCTCAGCAGGTTGATTCTAGTCAACCTAATGACAAATTACCTTCAGAAGAAGCAGGGATGCCTGAATTTTTTTTGCGATTTGCAAGTGTATTTGGCACTTGCAAATCTTTGCATACGTTGTCCCAAAAGCCAGCAGCTTTGTGAACACTGTAGTTCTTAATAGTAGTCCCAGGTACTGCAAATTTATCTACACTTGTTGCAATTTCCTGTAGATTTTTAGAAGTTCTCCTTGCCTTTGAAATCAAACAAAATAATTATTATATGACACTATGCCTTTAAGCAACAAATCTTGTTCCAGTGGAAAATGTTTACTGTAACACTTGCCTTTCCAAATGTGGTGAAAGTGCAGAATCTGGAATCAAAATATATGCACATTTAAATAAATTATAAATATACTTTCAGTTATAAAGTTTGCCTCCATGAGATAAAGTGCAGTTTTACCTTTGTGCTGTCCAAAACTAATAGTTTAAATTCACAGTAAACAGCAGAATACGTTAAAGATGTAGGCTAAATAATAATGTATCACGATTAGGTTCATAATTCTACAATTCTTACATTTTCGAATTGTATCATTCTTTTCTAAACGAAAATTACAGGGAAATTTACAACGAAAATGTTGTAGCCTATTGTTTTTGTGAAGTGAAGTGAAGTTATGTAGTGTCTTATCTTATAGATATAAATTGATAAAACGGTTTAAAAAAGTGTCTTTTATACCACACATCAGCCTATCATTGTCCGACTTGTACATTGGTTCATCATAGCATTTTAGATTGTTTGGTTGATTGGATACTGACCTGTGTGCACTCATCCTTGAAAATCAAGTGAAAACGTACTCGGTTACTAACGTAACCTCGGTTCTCTCTAGAAGAGGGAACGAGTACTTGCGTAAGTATATTACGCTAGGGGAAAACCTCTTTTCCTCGAGATATTGAAGCCAAAAATTATCCTTAATTTTGCAATAATGTAAAACGCATTGCAGCAGCATGCAGACATGGGCGAGACAGCTCGCGCGCCCATTGGCTGCTCTGCGGCAACTGCACCAGCCTATCGATAGAGGCCCCTCATGACGTCAGAACCAATGAGGGTGCTTCGCGCCCATTACGTCATGTCCCGCAGAAAGCGGGTGGGGCTAGGGCTATAAATACGGCCCAGAGAGGCTGGTTTGGTCAGTTTTTTCATCGCTGAAGCGAATCAGAACGTGACGCATGCACGGCAAGATACGCAAGTACTCGTTCCCTCTTCTAGAGAGAACCGAGGTTACGTTAGTAACCGAGTACGTTCTCTTACGAGAGGTTCTCTCGTACTTGCGTAAGTATCTTACGCTAGGGGAACACAGTGTAAAACGCTGTGCGTGCTTGAGACATAACAGTAAAGTCCCAAGGGCAGGTGCCCGGGGCTCATACAGTGCCTAATCACAAGGGACTCACAGAGAATCCGGGAAGAGGGGCTAGAATAGCATCATTCCTGTAATATAGAGCTCTGATAAGAGCATATTATATCAAGTGTTCCACACAGCCAGGGCGAACTCGGCCTGGACTGATAAATATGGGGGACTTACGCACTGCCCACAGAAGTATACCGAAAAATTAAAAAAGAAAAATTAAACCGAGAGCAACCTAGCTTGTAAAGCGGGAACCTCGAGGTTATATAACCTTATAAATGTAGACGGGGAGGCCCAGCCTGCCGCCATACAGATATCTTGCAAGGCAATCCCACTGGACCAAGCCCACGACGAGGCCATGCCTCTTTTGGAGTGCGCTTTGACACCTATCGGGCATTGCAGGCCCTTGGATGTGTAAGCTAGCGCTATAGCATCAACTATCCATCTGGATAGACTCTGTTTTGACGCAGCTAGTCCCTTAGAACGTCCGCTGAACAAAACAAAGAGCTGCTCCGTCTGTCTGAAAACAGATGAGCGAGACACATAGGCTCTTAACGCCCTGACCGGGCAAAGGAAGCCTGCGTCCCCTTCCTCTTCAGATACCGGCAGGGCCGACAGGGAGATAACCTGTGCCCTAAACGGTGTATTGAGGGATTAGGCCCAAACTCCATACACGTCGCGCTCACTGAGAGCGCTTGCAAATCCCCTATGCGCTTCACTGAAGCGAGAGCCAGAAGAAACACTGTTTTGAAAGACAAGAGTTTCAGGTCTATTGACTGTATTGGCTCGAATGGGGCACCTTTCATGGCTTCCAGAACCGTGGAAAGGTCCCAAACGGGAACTGAGGGAGGTCTGGGAGGGTTCAGCCTCTTAGCTCCTCTAAGGAAGCGAATGACCAGATCGTTCCTTCCTAATGACTGGCCAAGCGGTGGTTCAGCGAACGCTGCTATGGCCGCCACATAAACTTTGAGCGTGGATGGGGTTCTGCCCTTATCCAGAAGCTCTTGTAAAAAGGAGAGAACCTCCGGCACCCCACAGCGTGAGGGTGAAGTGCCACTCGCTGTACACCAGCTAGTGAACACAGACCATTTTGAGGAATAGAGCCGCCTCGTAGATGGAGCTCTAGCCTGTGTGATCTTGTTTAACACTCCCGCTGGTAGGTTAACGGGTACCCGTTGATGGCCCACACATGTAAGGACCAAAGCTCCGGGTAAGGATGCCAGATCGAGCCGTTTGCCTGCGAGAGGAGATCCCTCCTCACCGGTATCGGCCACGGGGCGGTACTCGTCAGCTGCATCAGGACTGGAAACCAGACTTGGTTTGTCCAAAATGGGACGACGAGTAGCACCGGGCATCCGCTCTCCCTGATTCGCTCTAACACCTGGGGTAGGAGCGTGACAGGGGGAAACGCATAGAGCGGGCAGCGGGGCCAGACGTGAGCCAGCGCATCCCTGCTCTTGGAGAAAAATTCCTGACAATGAGCGTTCTCTTGAGACGCAAATAGGTCTATTTTCGCTCTGCCAAATGTCTTCCATAGCAGTTTGACTGTCTGTGGGTGTAAAGACCATTCTCCTGCCGGAAGATAGTTTCTGGACAGTCTGTCTGGTCCCACATTCAGATGGCCGGGCACATGCGCCCGGCCATCTTGTGCTGAGCCCAGACCAGGAGGCGTTCCGTCAGCCTGTGAAGGATTCTGGATCTGATACCTCCTTGGTGATTTATATAAGCCACCACTGACATGTTGTCCGAACGGACCAAGACGTGGTGTCTTTTTATCTGGGGACAAAAGCGCCTCAGCGCGTTGTCGACTGCCATCATTTCCAGGCAGTTTATATGCAGAAGCTTCTCCCGTTCCGACCACTGGCCGAATAACGGTCTGCACTCGAGCAGCGCTCCCTATCCCGAGGTTGAGGCGTCCGTAGACACCACCTTCACACTCGAGGAAGTCCCCAGGCTTACTCCTGACCGGTACCAGTCGGTCACTGTCCAAGGTTTCAGAGCTGCGACGCATTTCTGATCGACCTTGAGGCGCGCGAGACCGGAGGTCCAAGCTCTGCGCGGCGCGTGCGCTTTCAACCAATACTGCAGCGGGCGCATGCGAAGCAGACCCAGCTGAAGCACTGAGGATGCTGAAGCCATGAGACCCAGCATCCTTTGAAACTTTTTGAGCGGGACTAAAGCGCCGTGGCGAAAAATCTCTGTCATGCGCTGAATACTTAGTCTGCGCTGCGGCGACAGCTGTGCTGTCATAGACAGCGAGTCCAGATCTGTGCCCAGAAAATATATTTTCTGACTGGGAGACAGCGAACTCTTCGCCCAATTGACTGTGAGACCTAAATTCTCGAGGTGATCGAGTAATATGGTCCTGTGTTCTATGAGCTCCGACTGTGATCGAGCTAGAACCAGCCAATCGTCCAAATAATTCAGCACTCGTATGCCTCGGAGCCTGAGGGGTGCGAGCGCTGCATCCATGCACATTGTGAATGCGCGAGGTGCCAGGGATAGGTCAAATGGCAGGACTGTGTACTGATATGCCTGAGCCTCGAAGGCGAATCTCAAAAATCGCCTGTGACGTGACGCTATTTGTATTTGAAAATAAGCGTCTTTCAGATCTATCGACATGAACCAGTCCCCTTGGCAAATTTGCGAGAGGATTTTCTTGGTCGTGAGCATTCTGAACCGTCGTTTCAGAAGTGCTTTGTTTAGTTGTCTTAGATCTAGAATGGGTCTGAGACCCCCGTCTTTTTTGGGTACCAGAAAATATCTGCTGTACATGCCCCCTTCGCTCTGAGCTTGTGATAAGGGTTCTATAGGCCCTTTGCTCAGTAACTTCGCTATTTCGGCTCGAAGTAGGTGTGCTACTTCCTTTTTCACCGTAGTATCGATTCGCGCTGCAGACTGTATGTGCGTTAGTTTCGTTTTTACAGAAACCGTGAGACATGTAGCATGTAGTGTTTGCGGGCACTGGGACGTGGGCACAATCACTACATTTGGTGCACAACCGACATGAGTCGATTTTATTTGTGCGGGCCGTGTGTGGCGGGCCGTGTCTGTGTGTAGGAATGGGCACTGGGCAGTGGGCATTTTTACTACACTCATAACACCATCGGCCGTGGCCGGAATACCAGAAAATACACTCTTTTGGGGATTTATCTGGGTCGCCGTAAAAACGGCGTTTGTGTGCATGCAAGCGGGCTGTGCTGCCGACTTGTTTACTGCAGAATACGCTGGAACAGTCGCAATTACTGGAACTGAGCGAGCGAAAATTTTCGGTGGAAGTCCGGCCGCAGCGGGACTTGAACACCGCCGCTTCCGTAGACTGGCTAGGAAGACTTAGAGGCCTCGGGCTTTACCTCAATCTTCGGCCGTGGCCCACGCGGCGGGGGGCGGCGGGGGGCGGCGGCCGGCGGAGCGAGAGCGCGGTCTCTGATCCCTGGTCTGTCGGCGCTGTGGGGCGGCGGCAGCTGAGGGTTGCGGCTGGGAGCTGCGAGCAGACGGCTGTTTAGAGCGACCTGCTGCGGAGCTTGAGCGCTTGGGCAGGAAATGTTTCATGGCCTGCGATGTCTTCTGAACCTCGGCGAATCTGTCTGCGAAATCCTTGACAGAAGATCCGAAGAGGCCAGCGGGGGAGACGGGGGCGTCGAGAAACGCAGAGCGCTCCGAGTCCGACATCTCCGAGAGCGTTAACCAGAGGTGTCTCTCAGCCACGGTGAGAGAAGCCATGTTCCGCCCTATGGCCTGCGCGGCGGATTTAGTGGCGTGAAGGGCGAGATCCGTCGCACTCCTCAAATCTGGTAGGATCACAGCTTCCGGTCCTTCCTCGTCCATTTTGCGGAGAAGGTTGGCCTGGAAGACCTGGAGTATGGCCATTGAATGAAGCGCCGAGACAGCCTGCCCGGCGGCGGTGTAAGCGCGACCGTGCAAAGCTGAGGTAGTGCGGCAGGCTTTTGATGGCAGCGCCGTCTTAGCACGCCGTCCAGCGGAGGGCGGGCAAAGATGGGCGGCTACCGCTTCCTCGACGGGAGGAAGAGAGTGGTACCCTTTGTCCTTAGCACCGTCGACTACGGAGAATGCTGCGGACACGGGAGCACGCACTCTGGCTGAAAAGGGAGCGCTCCAAGACTTAGCGACCTCTTCGTGAAGCTCAGGAAGGAAGGGGGCTGGTCTTGAAGGCTGTGAAGCACGGTCCCTTTGCAGAAAACAGCCGTCCAGGCGGTTGAGTGCAGGCTGCTGGGGCATCGACCACTCAAAGCCTAGGCTCTCGACGGCCTGCTCGAGCAGACGCATTAGCTCCGCCTCAATGCTGGCTCTTTTCCCAGAGGGCCGGTGAGAAGATGGTGCGAGGTCCGCGGAGCTCGACCAGTCCTCACTGCCCGACGCTAGGATAGAGCAACTGTCGTCCTCCACCCGTACAGCTTCCTCGTAATCCTCAATGGCGGAAGCGGCGGCAGACGGCGGCCGCTGACCGGCGGTGAGAGACTCGGGTGAAGCAGGCGGCGAAGCTAGCGGGCGCACCGGCGAGCTTTCGCGGGATGGAGGAGGTTCCGGGACCCGCTGAGCGCGGCGCTTTTTACGGCGCGGCAGCCCAGCGGGCGAAGGCGCAGCTTCGAGGAAAAATGCCCGGCGAGTCCGCAGAGTCACCATAGACATTAATTCGCAGTGAGGGCAGCCGCCCTCAGCGAGCGCGATAGCTGCGTGATCCTCACCCAGGCAGGAAACACAGATGACATGGTGGTCCCCGTCGCTGAGTGGAGCTCGGCATGAGCCGCAGGATGAACGAGGCATCTTGAAAAAGATTCTTTGTGCTCTTTTAGAGGAAAAATGTGCGTGTCGCAGCGGCGAACACACACAGCAATAAAAGGATGTAGATACGCCGGAAAGCGTCAGCAGGAACGGCGACTGAAGGCGGCAAGTTGTCGACCGGCAGCTTCAGATGCAGACTAATCCCGCTGGGTGCTTGAATCAGACGGCGCGGCTTCCTCTCAGGATCCAGCGATGCGTAGGCTCGCTGAAGAGATGAAAAACTGACCAAACCAGCCTCTCTGGGCCGTATTTATAGCCTTAGCCCCACCCGCTTTCTGCGGGACATGACGTAATGGCCGCGAAGCACCCTCATTGGTTCTGACGTCATGAGGGGCCTCTATCGATAGGCTGGTGCAGTTGCCGCAGAGCAGCCAATGGGCGCGCGAGCTGTCTCGCCCATGTCTGCATACTGCTGCAATGCGTTTTACATTATTGCAAAATTAAAGAAAATTTTTGGCTTCAATATCTCGAGGAAAAGAGGTTTTCCCCTAGCGTAAGATACTTACGCAAGTACGAGAGAACCTCTCGTAAGAGAACTGGAATTGGCCTATCGAAAACAAATCCTGCAAAACAATGAATGAATAAATCAAGACACTAAAAAAAAAACTTTAACTGTGCGGAGTTGTGTATAAATAACCTACACAACTCCACACAATGCTGCATAAATAATTACTTTTTTTCTCATTTTTTCTCATATTTTTTTCTATCAAAAGAACATTCTGTTTTTTTCCCCCCTAATCCTTAGCTTACTGGATTTAAAACATTGTCTGATCATTGTGAAAGCACTGCAATTGCACATAATCATAAAATTATGAAAGCAGTTAAAGGAGTTAAACTTGCAATTAGGCCTACCAGAGATCCCGAACACAAGCAAACACTGCTTAAAAAATAGCCTACATTGTGTGCTATTTATAAAGCCTACTGTTCAGAATGAACTAATTACACTGTAATAGAGCATGTAATTGGCAACTGATGATTGCTGTAATGATTACAGCAATCATCAGTAGCCAATGACAGAAGTTTTGCCTCAGCTAATGATGATTGATTGTCAGCCCCTCCTTATTTGCATGTTGCCCAACTTTAAGTTATGTCCTTTGCTATATTTGCATTTTCCACAATCATTCATGTTATGTGATATAATACTTTATTAAAATGTCTTTACACATTTATGCATTTCTAGTCTTTGTATTAAGGCTAGGATAAGTATAAAAATAGAAATAGTAGTTTCTATTAAGTTTACCCATCTTCTCCGTACAAATCTCAAATTTAATTAATTAACATTTACAATTAAACGTCTTTAACATTGACCGACCTCCTTAATTTAAATTTGATTAACACATTGAAGAGAAATGTTGTGAATGTGGCTATATCCTAATTTGTTAACAGATTTTGCCTTTATTTTTCTCTAAAACTCCACAGTAAAACCCTTTGAAATTTGATGTGGACAGAGTGATGGTCATCCAGAAAAAGAAACTATTGAAAATGGCATGTCAACTCTGTAGGAATTTTAATAATTGCAATACAAAATGCAAGAAATGTAATAAACCATTTTGACTCTTTGCCTTTATTTTTCTCTAAAGCTCCACAGTAAAACCCTTTGAAATTTGATGTGGACAGAGTGATGGTCATCCAGAAAAAGAAAATATTGAAAACGGCATGTCAACTCTGTAGGAATTTTAATAATTACAGTACAAAATACAAGAAATGAGCAATGTAATAATGTATTTTGACAGACTTTGCCTTTATTTTTCTCTAAAACTCCACAGTAAAACCCTTTGAAAATTGATGTGGACAGAGTGATGGTCATCCAGAAAAAGAAAATATTGAAAATGGCTTTTCAACTCTGTAGGAATTTTAATAATTGCAGTACAAAATACAAAAAAATGAGCAATGTAATAATGTATTTTGACAGACTTTGCCTATATTTTTCTCTAAAACTCCACAGTAAAATATCTTTGAAAATAGTTCAATAGTTTGTAATAGGTTTCACTTGTTGTTGTGTCAAATCGATGAATAACCGATGAAATACAGGTCTTTTCAGCTTTTTGGCACCTCCATGTTTCCGTACCGTAATTCCACAAATAGACGAGCATCAATATCTAGGCGGCGGCTGGCTTGACCGAGCGTTTCCTGATGACGGCTCACTTGACCGCGGTAATCCACCGGAGCAAAGAAACGAATGAGACTAAATAGCGGAAAAATCAAACGAAAAACTAAACAGTGCGAGCGATGCTACATTAATCACATTAGAAATTAAAGTTGTAGGTTGTGTTTGATAGCTGAGGTAGGCTAAACGCAACTTATAGCTTCTACAGGAGCAAAAACCTTTGTTTCACAACCTCATAGCTCGTGGTCAGTCTACCTCGGATGGTTCAGACATTATGTCTGATAATCTAAATCCTTATCGAGAAATACTGTTGACCGGAAGTTCTGAATGCCTACTCCGCGTACCGGAAGCAGGAAGTGACATAGGCCTATACTCACATATCCTTGCTCGATGATGAATGAGAACACAATGAGCCAAACAGGTGGTTGGAATTTAAAAGGCTGATTTTCCCACTTCAGGGCAGTGACGAGTACATTATGTAGTCCAGTGGTTGTCCAGACACCCTAGGCATGCAATGGCCCTGAACGATGGTTCAATGTGACAACGCTGTAACAACCTTCACTACACAACGTAGTTATAGCCAGGGTCGGCGCCACGAGGGGGCCTGGCCCGGCCACCTAGGTTACTGTGCCCCCTCACCTCTGGTCAGCACTCCACCCTGCCTCAGAGCGCGATTTCATCCGTTGAGACTCAGCAACAGGCACGGTGACGGTTCCACTGTGCCCTCTTATTCCTGACATATAATTAACTACATATCGTCGCTGTCGCCTGTCGGGTGGAAACCTTGTATGTCCAAATTTGGTCAATTTCATATTTTTTCACAAATCGATGCTACTGGTCAGTCCCCACGTGGTACTGTTATTTTTACAAATTATTAACCAATCTAAAGTGTTGAAAAAAGCTTGAGAGCAAATCTCTTAACTCCATTGGACACTTCAACTGTCTGAGAATCCTTGTAACTCCACCTCTTCACTCCGCGGCGGGCGGCATTTTGTCTCCTCAGGATTGAAAGTCAGAACGATTAAGAAGTCCTCGTCGAGCAACATGTAAAGCAAGCCTTAACTCTGTCTAATTTTATCTGTGTTAAACTATGATATCAGTTATCGATGTATTTTAAATGTCTACTTATTACTAGGCTTATTATTAGGCTTATTATACGTGTGCATTGAAGTTTTAAAATGTATCTAATATAATACTTGAATTTAATTAAATGTTTTGGATACCAGCATTAAATTATGGTTTTTATTATTATTTTACTGACTTGAAGTTGTCACTGTGCATGTAAAATACCCCATGTTGCGGAAAATTCAGTGTTTCTTATCATCATTCGTTTCCAAACTGTTTAATCATATGTTTCTGTGAGGTTTTCTAGCAGCTGAAGGAGGACAGGGAAGCGAGGGCCAATTTAGGTCGTAGATGAAGGCCTTTGGGTGTCTCAGGGACATAGAACAGTGTGACCTGGACCAGGGGGGTAGAAACCAGTCCGAACTAGCTGGAGATAGGGGGGTATCTTTCTGGAAATTTACAAGAAACCTGGAAGGAGGAGTTTTGCCAAGAAACTGTATAAAATGTCTATGTTTTATTATGTCTAATAGGTATTCTATTTCAAAGCTGGGTGGCTGCGGCTTTTGTGAAAAGAATCCTCATTGAAATAAACCTTTTCTCTTTATTACAGTTTTGTCTCTTGAAAGTTTTCTTACACCTCTGATGCTGTTTGATATTAACTTCTGAAAATTGCCATTACAACTTGGTGTCAGAAACGTGGGGTCCTGTGCGGATCTTCTTCTCCTGGTCCTGAAGAACGGATTTTGACGGAAGTGTACAACCCGGCAGCATCAGGCGGCCGTCTCATACCCCGACGGTTTGAGATAGTAACTCAACAGGTTAAGGGAGAGAGAGCTAAGTCCCGCGTTCAGGACCAGTGGAGGAACTCCCACCAGGATCAAGAAAGAATCCGCGGCAATTACAGAAAAGAGAAAGCATCTCTGGGTAAGAAACGGCAGAATTGTTTTATTGATGTTAAGTGTGATTTGATAATTGTGAGTGAACATGAACCATGTTGGCTGAGTTTGCTTTGGGTACGAGCGAGAGGTGATTGAGTAATCACAATTTTTGGGGAAGAAATTGAAGTAGCTTCGGATCGGTTTCTGCCACACTCAGCTCGTTAGTGGACGGAAGTACCACTGGTGATTCAGGGTAATCACAGGTGCTGGTTAATTAGTTTTGCTCAAAGTCTCTGTAACCCGAAGAAATCTTGCAAAGGTGGACGGAAGAGCCACGCCAGATTAATTAGGTGAATAGTAGATTTTGAGTAAAACATAATTACAAAAGCACGGCATATTTGCTGAAACCCGACCGGTTTTGGGTGAAATAAAATCGGGTCTGTCGAAGACGTTTGACATATTCTAAGACATGTGTCGAAAGAGTAAAATCCAGAAGGGAGATTCAGCCAAAATGGGGTCATCTAACAGTAAATTAGATCATTTTTATACACCAATTTTCTGTCAAATGAGAAATAATTATGGTGGTAAATGTATGGTTGACATACAGAAACTGATCAAATTTCACGATTTTCCCGAAGCGGGGACCTTGAGTAAAATAAGACTAAATATAGTAAAAGAGTCAGTAGAAAAGAACGAGGGAAAACAGAGTAGCTGCTGTGTGTGTGTTAAACATGAGTGCAAAGAATGTGAACAGACAATAATGTGTTGGGTGGAAGAAGCTGACAGGCGAGAACGAAAGCAGATACAAAAAGAGTTACTGGGTGATAGTGAGAAAAATGTTGAGAATGTTGTATGTGTGAAAACAGTTCCACCGGAACAGAATGCTACTAATGAACCGAATGTATGTGCTTTTCCACATGTGACTGAGGTGGCAACGGCTCCGCCGCCTGCCTACAATACAGCTCACTACCCAGTAGCAGAGATACCGGCCCTCAGGCTGGACCTCGATCTGGACCGCTTTCCACCAGCCCCAAGGACAGCCCAAGAAGCACGACTTGCAGAAGCACGAGCACAAATTGAACTGGCAGAGGCAGCCCAAAGAGCAGCGCAGGCAGAGGCAGATGCAAGAGCAGCGCGAGGGGGGGGCAGAGGCCGCAGAGCGAGTGGCACACAGACTAACAGCGCAGTTTCATGCACAGTTACACGGGCGTTTGAGTGCAACGCTGCGGCACGCTACTCACGCTGAAGAGGAAAGAAAGGAGAAGAAAGAACCCCTAACAATGGTGGTTATGCAACAACGACGACCTAAACAACCCAACAAACCTGCATCTTCCTGCTCAAAACCTGCTAACCGAAAAGGACAGAGAGGAAGAGCTGCTGGAGCTGGAAAATTGAACTGTTATGTTTGTGCCACAAATGCCCACTCGCTCCGAGACTACAAAATGTAGGGTGTGCAAGAAGGACGGACACTGGAGCAGCGCGTGTCCCACCATGAAGTCGGATTGAACCGAGGGGGCTGGAGAGCGGGACGGAAAGAGTCTGGCTTTGGGGAGCCAATCTTTGGCTGCAGCAAAGGGAAGTGAAAATATCTTTACTAACACACACACACACGACGCACACACAAACACATACACTGATTTTCTTTCTGCTATCTGCAATGAAAAAACTGCTTGCAAATCTTTTTGTGTGTCTGATGATACTTTGAGCAGTGCTGTGTGTGATGAGCGTGTGAAAGTATACAAAAGCACAGGGTTCTCTTACGAGAGGTACTCTCGTACTGCGTAAATCTTACGCTCGGGGAAAATCTCTTTTCCGCGAGATACTGAAGCCAAAAAATTATCCTTAATTTTGAAATAATGTAAAACGCGTTGCGGCAGCATGCAGACACAGGCAAGACGGCTTGTGCGCCTATTGGCTGCCCTGCGGCAACTGCAGCAGCCTATCGATAAGGCCCACTCGTGACGTCAGCTCCAATGGGGGCGCTTCGCGCCCAATACGTCACGTCCCGCCAGAATGGGCGTGGTCTAGGGCTATAAACATAGCTTCGAGAGGCTAGCTCACTGATTTTTCATCTCTTCAGCGAAGCTCTCGCATCGCTGGACCCGGAGAGAAGCCGCGCCGTCTGAAAAAGCCTTTCAGCGGGACGAGTCGACACTCTGAAGCCGCTGGCCGCGCCGCCTTCAGTCGCCTTCCTGCTGCGCTATCCGGCGTTATATCCTTTCTCTGCTACTGTGTTTTGTGTATGTGTGTGTGCTCGCCGCCGCGACACACACTCTCATTGCACTAAAAGAGCCGGGCGTCTTTTTCAAGACGCCCCTTTCCTGAGGATCACGCAGCTCTCGCGCTCGCGCTCGCTGACGGCGACCGCCCTCACTGCGAGCCAGTTACTGCCTGGTGACTCTGAGGACTCACCTGGCATCCTTCTCCGAGACTGCTCCTCCGCCCCCCCCAACCCGCAAAGCTCGCCGGTGCGCCCGCTTGCCTTGCCTGCTTGGGGGATGATACCTGCTCTCCCTCTGTTCGAGCCGCGCAAACCGCGCCGTTCACAAGGGAGGCTGGAAGCGGACGATCGGGGTTAGTTTTTCTTTACGTTACAAGAAAGCTACCCTGCCCTTGCGCCCCATTCACGCGTCACTCACCGGCGAAAAGACAACTCAGTTCCCTGATTAGGCGACTGGAAATATCAATATTGCAGCAAACGAGCCTGTTGTAACACGCACGCTTGCAAGCAAACGCCGAAGAAAACATGTTGACGCTCTTTTATATGCTCATGCATCTATACACCTTTGTGTTCCCCCCCTGTGGCTTATTGGCGGAATCTTAGGTTTTTCGCACGAGGGACCGGGGTTCGAATCCCGGTCTAACGGCAGATATATTATGCCGCCAATGCTTCGCTCTGTCAGTTCCCTGAAAGGCGACTGCAGATGTGCATTTTGCAGCCAACGAGCGCGCTGTACAACCCGCTCGCCTGCACCCAAACACCGTTTCTATGGTTCCCGTGCGTCACTGGCGAAAGGAGAAAAGGGTGTTTTTAGCCCCGCTGCGGCCGGGCCGACCTCCACTCCTGACACATTTCTCATTCCCCTCTTAAGTTCAGGTGACTGGAAATGTCAATATTGCAGTGAGCGAGCCTGTTGTTTTGCACGCACGCCTGCAAACAAACGCCAGCATGTTGACGCTCTTTGATAATACTCGCGCTACTGAATGTCTATGTGTCTTCCTCTGTGGTCCAGTGGTAGATCGTCAGATTTTCACGCGAGAGACCCGCGATCGAATCCCGGGTCTACCGGCAAAACACACTTTTTGCCGTCAATTCTCGCTCTGGCAGTTCCCTGAAAAGGCGACTGCAGATGTGTATTTTGCAGCCAACGAGCGCGTGGTACAACCGTTCGCCTGCACCCAAACTCTGTTTCTATGGTTTCCGCCTCTGAAGTTCAGACGACTGGAAATGTCAATATTGCAGTGAACAAGCCTGCTGTAATACACGCACGCCTGCAAACAAACGCCAGCATGTTGACGCTTTCTGTTTCTATGGCAACTTCTCGCTCGTTCAGTTCCAGTAAATGCGACTGTTCCAGTGTATTCTGCAGTAAACAAGTCGGCGAAATAGCCCGCTTGCCTGCACACAAACGCCGCTTTTACGGCTACCCAGATAAATCCCATAAGAGTGTATTTTCTGGTGTCCCGGCCACGGCCGATGGTGTTACGAATGTAGACGAAATTCCTACACAGAAACACAGCCCGTCACACAGGGCTCGCGCACATGAAATCGACCCAGGTCGATTGCGCATTAAACGTGGTAAATGTGCCCACTGCCCAGTGCCCACAAACACTACGTTCCGCATATCTCAAGGTTTCTGTAAAAACAAAACCAACGTGCATTCGCTCTGCTCAGGCGAACAATGCTCTCAGTGTTGTAAATGTGCCCGCTATCCCGCGCCCACATTCACACATAGACATGACAGGTCCTACGGGACTCGCCCAGCCCTCCCCTCTCGGTTGACCACCGCAAAGGAGTCGAGCGCGGGCAATCTGCCCGCCGTTATCAGCGCGCCCCCTGCCTCGAAGCGCGACGCTTATGTTACAGCACACCGAAGCCCCTCTGTCGCTGAGCGACCAGAGCGCGCTCCGCATTCAGCCCCTAGCCATTCGTGCAGATGCATGGGCAAGGCTACCCGGGGGTTTTGAAGTGGGTGCTAGACATTATAGAAAGAGGCTATTCGCTACAGTTTCGCCGACGCCCTCGCCGCTATGTGACGCGCGTCGAAGCTACGGTAAAAACAGAAGTAGCACCACCTACTTCGAGCCGAAATTTTGAAACTGTTGAGCAAAGGGGCCATAGAGCCTTTATCTCAAGCTCGGAGTGAAGGAGGGCTATACAGCAGATACTTCCTGGTACTGAAAAAAGACGGGGGTCTCAGACCCATACTAGATCTAAGGCAACTGAACAGAGTGCTTGCGAAGCAACAGTTCGGAATGCTCACGACCAGAAAAACCCTCACGCACATTCGCCGAGGAGATTGGTTTGTGTCAATAGATCTGAAAGACGCATATTTTCAAATACAAATAGCATCACGTCACAGGCGACGTTTGAGATTCGCCTTCGAGGGCCAGGCATATCAGTGCTCAGTCCTACCGTTCGGCTTGTCTCTAGCCGCTCGCACCCCTCAGACTACAGGGCATGCGAGTATTGAACTACTTGGACGATTGGCTGATTCTAGCTCAATCTCACTCAGTGCTCATAGAGCACAGGACCATTTTGCTCGATCACCTCGAGAATCTGGGTCAATTGGGCGAAGAGTTCTCTGTCTCCCAGACAGATAATATCTTTTCTGGGCACAGAACTGGACTCGCTGTCTATGATAGCGCGACTGTCACCAGAGCGCGTACTAGACATTCAGCGCGCAGCGAGCTCTTTCCGCTGCGGCGCATCTGTCCCGCTCAAGAAATTTCAGAGGATGCTAGGTCTCATGGCCTCAGCATCATCAGTACTTCAGTTGGGCTTGCTTCGCATGCGCCCGCTACAGTTCTGGCTGAAAGCACGAGTACCGCGCCGAGCGTGGGCTTCCGGTCTGCTTCGTCTCAAGGTCAATCAGAAATGCATCACAGCTCTGAAACCTGGGAAAGCAAACGACTTGTACCAATCAGGTGTTAGCCTGGGGACTTCCTCGAGTGTGAAGGTAGTGTCTACGGACGCCTCCACCTTGGGATGGGGAGCACTGCTCAAGGGCAGACCGTTCTTCGGCCAATGGTCAGAACGGGAGAAGCTTCTACACATAAACTGCCTCGAAATGTTGGCAGTAGACAACGCACTGACGCGTTTTTGTCCCTAAATACGAGGACACCACGTCCTGGTCCGCTCGGACAACATGTCAGTGGTGTCCTACATAAATCGCCAGGGCGGCCTCAGGTCCCGAAACCTGCACAGGCTGACAGAACGCCTCCTGGTGTGGGCTCAGCGCAACCTGCTCTCGCCGAGAGCAGCGCATGTGCCAGGGCTCCTGAACGTAGGACCGGACAGACTGTCCAGAAACAATGTTCCGACAGGCGAATGGCCTCTACACCCACAGACAGTCCAGCTGCTGTGGAAGAAATTCGGCAGAGCGGAAGTAGACCTGTTCGCGTCTCAAGAAAACGCTCACTGTCTGGAATTTTTCTCCAAGAGCAGGGACGCGCTGGCTCACGTATGGCCCCGCCGCCCGCTCTATGCCTTTCCTCCCGTCTTTCTCCTGCCTCAGGTGATAGAACGGATCAGAGAAGGATGCTCAGTGCTACTCGTAGCGCCGTTCTGGAAAAACCAACCCTGGTTCCCAGTTCTGATGCAGCTAGCAAGCACTGCCCCATGGCCAGTGCCAGTGAGGAGGGACCTCCTCTCTCAGGCCAAGGGCTCGTTTTGGCATCCGCGCCCAGAGCTGTGGTCCCTTCATGTTTGGGCCATCAACGGGTACCCGCTGACCTCCCCAAGCGGAGTGTTAAACACGATCACGCAGGCTAGAGCTCCGTCTATGCGACGTCTCTATTCCTCGAAATGGTCAGTGTTCTCCAGCTGATGCACAGCTCGTGGCGTGTCGCCCCTAGACTGTGGGGTGACGGAGGTTCTCTCCTTCCTACAAGAGCTGTTGGACAAGGGCAGGACCCCTTCCACGCTCAAAGTGTATGTGGCGGCCATAGCAGCGTTCTCAAAAACAACGCTGGGTCAGTCAGTAGGAAGGAACGATTTAGTCATCGTCTTCCTTAGAGGAGCTAAGAGACTGAATCCTCCCAGGCCTCCCTCAGTCCCTGTATGGAACCTTTCTACAGTGCTGGAAGCCATGAAAGGTGACCCATTCGAGCCTTTACAGACGATTGATCTTAAACACCTGTCTTTCAAGACAGTGTTTCTTCTGGCTCTCGCTTCAGTGAAGCGCACAGGGGACTTACACGCGCTCTCAGTAAGCGCGACGTGTATGGAGTTTGGGCCTAATGACTCAAGAGTTATACTCAAACCTAAGCACGGTTATGTTCCAAAATCCCTCAACACACCGTTTAGGGCGCAGGTCATTCCCTGTCAGCCTTACCGGTCTCTGACGAGGAAGGAGACGCAAGCTTCCTTTGCCCAGTCAGAGCATTAAGAGCTTATGTGTCTCGCACGTCTGTTTTCAGACAGACAGAGCAGCTCTTTGTTTTCACTCTACGGACGTTCTAAGGGACTTGCCGTGTCGAAACAGAGCCTATCCAGTTGGATAGTTGATGCTATAGCGCTGGCTTATACCTCTAAGGGCTTACAGTGCCCATTTGGAGTCAGAGCACACTCCACGAGAGGCGTGGCCTCGTCGTGGGCTTGGTCTAGTGGGATTGCCTTGCAAGATATCTGTATGGCGGCAGGCTGGGCCTCCCCGTCTACATTTATAAGGTTTTATAACCTAGAGGTTCCCGCCTTGCAGGCTAAGCTGCTTTCGGTCTAAAATCGGTACTGTCTGCCCTGATGTGTTCGGGCCAGAATACTGAAACTGCTTGAGCAAATGCTCGCTGTTGGATCGCGCAGCTCTATGGGCAGTGTGTAAGACCCACTATATTCGTCAGTCCAGGCCGGGGGTCGCCCTGACTGTACGACACATCATCAGTATAACTGCTCCTTATAAGATGTTATATTATTACAGGAACGATGCTATTCTAGCCACTCTTTCCTGGGCTCTCTGTGAGTCCATTATGATCATGTACTATATGAGCCCGGGCACTTGCCCTTGGGACTTTGGTGCTGGATCTTAGCATGCACGGCGTTTTACACTGTTTCCCCTAGCGTAAGATTTACGCAGTACGAGAGTACCTCTCGTAAGAGAACGTACTCGGTTACTAACGTAACCTCGGTTCTCTCTAGAGAGGAAACGAGTACTGCGTATCTTGCCGTGCCTGCACACGCTCTGGTTCGCTTCGGCGATGAAAAACCAGTGAGCTAGCCTCTCGAAGCTATGTTTATAGCCCTAGACCACGCCCATTCTGGCGGGACGGGACGTATTGGGCGCGAAGCGCCCCCATTGGAGCTGACGTCACGAGTGGGCCTTATCGATAGGCTGCTGCAGTTGCCGCAGGGCAGCCAATAGGCGCACAAGCCGTCTCGCCTGTGTCTGCATGCTGCCGCAACGCGTTTTACATTATTTCAAAATTAAGGATAATTTTTTGGCTTCAGTATCTCGCGGAAAAGAGATTTTCCCCGAGCGTAAGATTTACGCAGTACTCGTGTCCTCTCTAGAGAGAACCGAGGTTACGTTAGTAACCGAGTACGTTTTCTGAAATGCCTATTTATCCTTTACGAGTTAAAGGGGTAGTTATTGACTTTTTAGTTGATTTTGGTGCAAGCCCGTTCACATTACGACCATGTGATTTACCATGTGTTCCAAATTTAACCGGGAAAGTGTTTGAGAGCACTTCGGCCTCTGGCCATTTGATTTCTGACCGGTTAACAGAGCCGTTAGAGTGCGAAACAAGGGGGGGACGCTTTTTCAAACATGAATTTGTGTGGTCTCCCGGTTGTCCCGCACCTCTGATGGCTCGTGATTTAATGTGTAAATTAAATTTGTCCCTCTGTGCTGATTCCTTTGGAATTAGCATTGAGGAGACATCACAAATTACTTGTTCCAAATTTGAGCCGAAGTGGGCTTATGAATGGCAGGTGACAGATGTTGATTGGGCAGAGAAAATTTTGAAATTGGCAAAGGCTCGAACAAACCCAGTCGACACAGAGTTTATGACAAATGATAAAATGCATTGTACATCACATGTCGTAACAGAGCGAGATTCAGATTTTGAAAAGATGTGGTTTAATTCTGTGAAGAATGAAAGTGTGAAATTTGACCAGATTTTCTGGACAGAAAGTGTGTGTGCGCATTGGCTGCAGTGTTGACAGAGTCAGAAAGCTTGTTATCTTATGTCAGAGAACACTGCATGCCACTTATCTGTCTCCAAGGCCATAAGCCAGCAGTGGAGAGATGCAGGCCTTTTTGTAAAAGAATGTTTATCAGCCACAGACTGGGTGAGAGTTGACACACACACAGCAGAGAGTCAGAGTATGGGGGTTCAGAGAAATGTGACTGCTATTGGGAAAAATGTGACAGGACAGGGAGAGGGGGATATTTCTGCCTCAGAAATTGATATTTCTTTGGCACAAATATCACCAAACTTGTGGGCAAAAAACAAATATGATGTGGGGCTGATAAAAGGTTGTGAGCCAGTTGTAATCACACCAAAATCTGATTTCAGACCATGTAAGGCACAATATCCACTGAAACGTGAAGCAATAGAGGGTATAAAACCGGTGTTTGACGCTCTATTGAAAGAGGGTGTAATTAGGCCTTGTGATGGTTCACAAGTTAGAACCGAAATTAACCGAACTCATATCTTATGTTGATGACCTTTTGATCTGTTCAGAAGGTGAGTCTATTTGCAGGGCTGACACTGTGACTCTCCTGAAGCATCTTGAAAGGGAGGGACACAAGGTCAGCCTTTCAAAGCTGCAGTTTGTGAAACAGGAAGTGACCTTCCTGGGCCATGTTATCAAACAAAACAGCAAAACATTGTCACAAAAGAGGGTGCAGGGCATAAAAGAAGCCCCAAAGCCTGTAACAAAAACCAGTTGCTGTCATTTTTGGGGATGTGTGCTTACTGTCGTACATTCATTCCCAATTATGCCATTTTAGAACAGCCTTTACGAGCCCTGACAACAGGGAAAGGGTTGAAGTCATGTGACAGACTTGTTTGGACAAGTGAAGCTGAGGCAGCATTTGATAACATGAAAGCACAATGAGATATCTCGATTGTTAGACCTTCTGGTTGTAGACCATCCATTGTGCAGATGGTTGATGAAAAGCATGACCTTATGACTTCTGTTCTCCTGTAGACGCATGGTGACCGATGAGACCCTAGCCTATTTTCAACAAAACTCGACCCCGTGGCAGCGGGATTGCCACACTGTCTCCGGGCGGTGGTGGTAGCTGAACTGGCCCTCAATGGCCTCAAGAGAGTTTGTAGGCTATGCTGATCTGACTTTAGGGGTCTCACATTTGGTGTCTTTGATTTTGCAGGAGCAGAGAACGTCACATTTGTCTACAGCTCGATTGAGGTATCATAAAATTTTGTTTGACATGCCAAATGTCACTGTTAAAAGGTGTGCACACCGCGTCCAGATTTGTTGGACGTTCCGCTTGATAATTGTGACAACATCCTGTTTGTGGATGGATCTGCGTCGAAAGATCCACAAACAGGACAAAATAACGTGGGCTATGCGGTGACGACTGAATTTGAAACTGTAAGATCTGGCAAATTACCATGTCATTACTCTGCACAGGCAGCTGAATTAGTCGCTTTGACTGAAGCATGTAAACTGATGACTGACAAGTGTGTAACGATTTACACAGACTCGCGTTATGCTTTTGGGGGTCACGCATGACTTTGGTGCTCTGTGGAAGCACAGAAATTTTTTTAAGTCGGACGGACGACCAATACTGAACGCTACGTTAGTATCTGACCTTTTGGAGGCCATTATGCTGCCAGACAAGATTGCAATTTGTAAATGCGCAGCGCATATAAATGATAAAAGTTTCATATCAACAGGCAACGCCAGAGCTGATATGGCTGCGAAGGCAGCGGCAACAAACCAGACTAAAGCTGATACCAGTGGCGCCACCTGCGTACAAGTTGACAATAACCTTAACAATGACATTTCTCCTTGTTTACAGAGCATGCAGTCTTTTTCCACAGGAGCTGAGAAAAACAAATGGAAGACGGCAGGCTGCAGCCTTGTTGATGATGTATGGAGATCTGTTGGTGGACAGCCATGTCTGCCTAGTCATTTTTTTTTGTTTGTTTTTTCTTGCATTACGCTAAATTAATGCATGGGTGGGACCATGCATTAAAAGAGGGGATGACTATGCAAATGAAAGAATTGTGGTTTACCAAAGATTTCAAAATATATGCTGAGAATTTTTGCAAAAGATGTGTGATTTGCACCGCATATAACATTGCACGGGGCATTAAAACACCACTGGCAAGTCAGCCAGCCCCAGACGGGCCATTTGAATATTTAATGATTGATTTCATTGAACTAACCCCGTGGGGAAAACAGAAATATTGTTTGGTAGTCGTGGATATGTGGTCACGATGGAACACACTGTGCCCAACACGCTGCCAGCGGGGGCGCTGTTGAGCGTGAAAACCAGACGGTAAAGAACAAATTGGCAAAATGCTGTGAAGAAACAGGGCTCTCGTGGGTGAAAGCACTCCCCATTGTGTTAAGCTACATGAGAATGAGAAAGAGAGTCAAAACAAATTTGAGCCCATTTGAAATCCTCTTTGGTAGACCACCGTTCATGGGTATAACAGGGGAAAGAAGGAGGCTTCCATCGACAGATGTGTGTGAGAATGAAATGTTGAATTACTGAAAAAAGATGTCGTGTTTGTTATCTAACATTTCTGTGCAGGTGAAAGAAGCTCTCTCTAAGATCAAGGTAGCAGAGACGTTCCTGCACAAAATCAGACCGGGTGATTACGTGGTGATTCGAGACCTCAGGAGGAAGAGCTGGAGGGCGAAACGGTGGCTGGGACCGTTCCAAGTCTTGCTGATCACGCATACGGCGGTGAAGGTCGGCGAGCGAGCCACGTGGGTGAATGCCAATCATTGCAGGAGAGTTCCACCCATTTCAGGAGAGCAACAGGAGGAGGAACCCCAACGACAGACGACAAACAACAACAACGGCGAAACCTCTCGTGCTGCCAGGGCCACCCGAGATCGAACGGGCCTCTGGAGAGGAGCTGGCCTGGATGAGAGACGAGGGGACAAGCAAAGGTCAGACCGAGACCATTTAAAACTGGGTGGTCAGACTGCAGAATTAAAACCAACCACGAAGAAATCAACTTTAAGTGTCCATTCGATAAACCGTATCAAAGTTCACCGGCGGCAGTTTGGGTTTGTGGTAATATCATATCACTGTTTGAAAAAAGGACTGGTCAGGGTGCTTTTATCCAGCTTTAATGAATGTGGGAACTTCTGTGTATCTGCCAAACAAGGTGGTTGAAGTTAAAAAAAAAGAAAATGTTTAGTGAAAACCCCTTAGAATATGTTGAATGATTTTCTGTGCAGTTTATGAAAATTTATGTGCTGCCAATAATAATGATGAAGATTATGATTTGGCTGTTGTGATTGAATCCACACTGGTGGACTGTAAAAGAATACAGAGAACTGCTTATCAGTGGCTGTGTTTACATTCCTGATTAGGACACACTGCTTCAAGGGTGTGCAGTAAGTTGGAGCTGTTTGCAAGCTCAATGATCAAACTATAGGCAAAGAGAGTGTTTTAATTATGGTCAGCGGGGCCATTTAGCCTGTAATTGTTAATAGACACTCAGAAAAGAAAGTGATAACGTGAAAGTGACGTGTATTAATGTGGGTTTGAAAGTAGAACAGTAATTAAATGACGATATTAAAGTTTTCGTCTGAGAAAGAACTAAGAATGTGAACGCAGTGTTAAAGAAAGTGAAAAGAACGTACGAGTAAGTGAGGTAGAAAGGAAAGTTAATAGATGGAAGTCGTAAGAAGATTGGAGGATGCAGAAGGAACTAGCATGTAGGGAAAGATGAGAAGAAATATAGTGAAATGTATTTTATGAAAATAAAATTTCTGATAGAATTTATGGAACTATTATGTCAAGTTAAGTGGCATAAAGATGAGGAATGAACAAAGGCAGAATGGGGAAGAATTGTATTTTAGTGGTAATATGATATTTAGTTTTTTGTGAAACAGCAGAGATAAGTGGGACTGACAAAATATTGATAACATTAAGTTGAATCTGCAGACTAACCACTTGATAGAGGAATACTGTTTCAACACAGTTTTAATGAAATTGATGGCATATAGTACAAATTTTTATACTTTGTGAAGAGTCCTGAAACAAACAGTGAAAAGAGGAGAGCAAACGCTGTAAGCAGCTGTGCTCTGAAGCTTTGACTTCAAAGAAATGTGGAGTTTGTAAAATGTTGGGGGTATCATGCTGTTTTAATATTCCTGACTATAGTGACAACATAACCAATATCATCGAGCACCTGAGAAAAGCTGTAAAAGAGCCGCCTAAAGCTACTGATAGTGAGTGGGTGGGGTGGCTGATGTCTGCATGGTCAGGGTGGTTTTATAGAATAATTCAAACTGTCTTGCCAATTGTGGGTATGGGATTACTGATTCTGTTTTGTTTACCATGCATTATGAAGTGCCTTTCCAGCTTAGTGCAGAGATTGATCAGGGCAGGGACGGTTAGCACGTCAGTCCAAGCAGTGAAACTGACTCTGTACCCAATAACTGATGGAGAGCAATGTGATGATTATGACAGCGATGACGTGTATGCAGACATGAGTTAAATGTGTTTTCTTTCCTTTTTGTTGCCTTCCTGGGACCAGGAAAGGGATTTCCTAAACTTTGATTGTTTAGGTTTTGATGTCAATGATTGACTGTTCTATTCACTGTTTTTATTATTATTATTGTTTTCATTATTTTCATTTCTTTTTCCATTGTAAGAATGATGATATGTTCAGAGGGTTAAAAGCAGTAGCCATCCGTGTTACGAGATGGCATACAAGGACAGGGTTTGAATATGAGGAGGTTTTGTATCTACTTTATCTGTGTTTTTATAGCATGTTTTGTTTTCCTACTAAATATTAATCCAACTTTTTCTTGTTTATACTGAAATGACTGAGGGTCCGACCTATAGTGTTGGGGATGCAATGACAGAGCTCGTTCGTCTAGCCCGGTTCCAGAATAAACCTTTATCTGCTTGCTGTAAAATTAAGGGCCTATCCATGGGAAAATAGCCTGAGCTTATTTCATTTTAATCTTTTTTTTCCAACTAGTTTTAATTCGAATGTTTTTGCCTAATAGTTTTAATTTTAATCTTTTTGCCTACTAAGTTTAAGGGTATGATCAGTGATATGAAATTCAGACATGAAGAGTATAACTGTGAATCAATTCTGATCTTGAAATGAAATGATGTAATGATGTAATGAGGTTTGATCAAGAAATTAGAAGACAAGGATGAATTTTCCTTTAATACGTTTATCAGAGAATGATAAAGAGGAGGAATTTGTTGCGGAAAATTCAGTGTTTCTTATCATCATTCGTTTCCAAACTGTTTAATCATATGTTTCTGTGAGGTTTTCTAGCAGCTGAAGGAGGACAGGGAAGCGAGGGCCAATTTAGGTCGTAGATGAAGGCCTTTGGGTGTCTCAGGGACATAGAACAGTGTGACCTGGACCAGGGGGGTAGAAACCAGTCCGAACTAGCTGGAGATAGGGGGGTATCTTTCTGGAAATTTACAAGAAACCTGGAAGGAGGAGTTTTGCCAAGAAACTGTATAAAATGTCTGTTTTATTATGTCTAATAGGTATTCTATTTCAAAGCTGGGTGGCTGCGGCTTTTGTGAAAAGAATCCTCATTGAAATAAACCTTTTCTCTTTATTACAGTTTTGTCTCTTCAAAGTTTTCTTACACCTCTGATGCTGTTTGATATTAACTTCTGAAAATTGCCATTACACCCCAAGTAGCAAGTTTTTTTATTTATGGGAGAAAAAAGGTAGGTCTACTGGTCTAATTTCCGCCTATTAGACAGCCTAAAGGCCCGTACACACCGGGACGAATTTCGCGCGCGATATTCGCCGACGTTTAACGCCTCGTGACTAAACAAAGGGCGCCAATGTGAGTGTGCACACCGACGCGAAAAACGCCACGTGTAAAAGCGTAATTTTTTTTTTTAAACGCCTCGGGTTCGTTTTTTTGGTTTGACGCGCCGCGTCAAAAACTATCCGACCAATGAGATTGGCGCTTTTACTCACATGTCTGGAGCTTCTGAAGTTACAGTAAAACACAACTTGGGGGCGCTCAAACACAAAACGGTCTTGCCGAGCACACATATGTAACAGCGAAGAAGATATACGCCAAGTAGCGTCTACACTGCCCATAGACAGACACTGCCGGGAAGAAATGACGAGGAAGATGCAAGGCAAGATGAATGTAGAGCTGCTGGTCTCGTTCGTGTCGGAACATAAAGAACTATATGACAAACGCGACAGCGACTACAAAAATATTGTTAAAAGAGAACTGTTATGGAGTGGTATTGCAGAGTATAGACTGTTATGGAGTGGTATTGCAGAGTACTGTTATGGAGTGGTATTGTATTTCTGTTTTACATTAAGCGCCATCTAATGTCAGGGAATGAATTTGCATGTTCACTCGGCTCATCGTCAGCGAAAAACGCTTGGGTGTGAACACAAAAAACGCGTTGAAAAACGCTGGCGAATAACGCGCGCCGATATTCGTCCCGGTGTGTACGGGCCTTAAACGTTAGTCAGCTCATCGTTTTTTGTTCTGCTTCACTTAGGCTATAGCTCTTAAACGTTTAAAATGGAGTTAAGGAAGATGTATGTAACCACAATCATTAGATTTGAATGGCTCTTAAAGCCGTATCTCTTGTCAAAAGGTTCAACGCGACCGCAGACTTTGATGAACGTTGGCAGCAGCAACGTCTGTGTCCGTACTGTTCTTATCAACAATGACAGCGTAAATTAACCTCGTATCTCCCTGCTCCAAAGTCATAAATCTTGTATCTCCGATTAAACATGATTTTGGGGAAATGTTGTGTTAATGTTGGTACACAGTATAGGATAGCAATATAAGGTTTAATACCAACTTTAACAATACAATGTTTAATAACTAAAAAAAATGCCGTTTTTTAAATTTCCTGAGAGATACGAGGATTCCGCCCGACAGCGACGATATAGG
The DNA here is from genome assembly GCF_965113295.1 of Leuciscus leuciscus. Taxonomy (NCBI): domain Eukaryota; kingdom Metazoa; phylum Chordata; class Actinopteri; order Cypriniformes; family Leuciscidae; genus Leuciscus; species Leuciscus leuciscus. Next base: position 50,809,634 of record NC_138725.1, on the reverse strand, counting down.
CCTATTTAATATATATTTGTAAATTAATTTAGTTTTACTAGAATAAAATCAGCTTTGCAACTTTGCATTTTCACTCGCGACATGCGATTTAAATAAATTACGTCACTAGCAGCTTGTATGTAAATAGGCTTGTTCGACTTCATGCAGCTCTGCGCAGACCGATCGGCGGCTGACTTAAAGCAGTGCATGCCGGTTAGAAATTGTGTCCGACTTGATACAGCGCCGACGCCACGTGACTGTGACGTATGCCATCAAAGTACCGCGAGAGCGATTCGAGAGTAGCCGGAGTACTCAGCCAGCGCAGCTTCTCAAGAGCGGCTGCACTGGGCTGCACGTGGGCTGATGGACACAGCTGTTCCACGATTGGCCGGATTCACCGAATGACAACGATCACGTGTGTTTCTTCTTTATTTGAACACCTTTAGTTCCTCTAAAGCTCTCAAATCAGTTTATTATAACAGTAAACACTCTTTTCATGTCGTTGTCATGTTATATTGTGTCATGTTTATCAAACTGAAACTGCTTAAAAAACGTAGACTCCACTTCATTGATAGTAGCTTATGTTGAACTGTATTCTTGTTCAAACAGACGCTGTATGAAGCAGTACATAAAGTATTGAATGAAAATGTCTCTGAAACATCTGTGTATTATTAGGCAAATATTGCATTTATTTCACTTCAGCTGTGGTAAAGTATGCAAACACCACGTGAGCGGTCACCACGGGAACCAGAAAGTGTCCGGCTTCACGTCTCCGTTTGCAGCTCCTCCCCGCCTGCACGCGGCTACTCTCGCCGATCGGATACATCCAGCCGCAGCCGATGTCGAACACACCTATTGATTGAAATATGACTGTAGGCTACGTCATGACGTTAAGTATTATTTTTTTTTCAGTCAACTTCTACTCTTTATTCATAATAATCTGTATTCGTCTTAAAAAACCTAACGTGCTTGATCATTCAAGCAATCATGGATTTATAGAGGTTGTTGTTGTTGTTTTAATTAAAAGTGTGTGTATTATTATTATTGAGGGTGGGAGAGGTATGCCCCCCCAGTGACACAACGAGGCCCCCTCGTTCCGTATGTCCTGGCGCCAGCAACCTTTTGGCCATGTTGTTAAAACGTTTTTAGAAGGTTGGCTACGTTGTGCCAACGTTCTGTGTTTGCTGGGAGCCTAGCCTGATAGCCTACATCATGCATTAGGTGTGTTCGACATCGGCTGCGGCTGGATGTAACCGATCGGCGAGAGTAGCCGCGTGCAGGCGGGGAGGAGCTGCAAACGGAGACGTGAAGCCGGACACTTTCTGGTTCCAGTAGTGACCGCTCACGTGGTGTTTGCATACTTTACCACAGCTGCAGTGAAATAAATGCAATATTTGCCAAATAATACACAGATGTTTCAGAGACATTTTCATTCAATACTTTATGTACTGCTTCATACAGCGTCTGTTTGAACAAGAATAAAGTTCAACATAAGCTACTATCAATGAAGTGGAGTTTAAGCAGTTTTAATTTGATAAACATGACACAATATAACATGACAACGACATGAAAAGAGTGTTCACTGTTATAATAAACTGATTTGAGAGCTTTAGAGGAACTAAAGGTGTTCGAATAAACACGAAACACACGTGATCGTTGTCATGCGGTGAATCCGGCCAATTGTGGAACAGCTGTGTCGTCATCAGCCCTCCTGCCACAAGCCTTTTGGGCTTGTTCGACTTCATGCAGCTCTGCGCAGAACGATCGGCGGCTGACTTGAAGCAGTGCATGCCGGTTAGAAATTTTGTCCGACTTGATACAGCGCCGACGCCACGTGACTGTGACGTATGGCATCAAAGTACCGCGAGAGCGTTTCGAGAGTAGCCGGAGAACTCAGCCAGCGCAGCTTCTCAAGAGCGGCTGCACTGGGCTGCAGGAGGGCTGATGACGACACAGCTGTTCCACGATTGGCCGGATTCACCGCATGACAACGATCACGTGTGTTTCGTGTTTATTCGAACACCTTTAGTTCCTCTAATGCTCTCAAATCAGTTTATTATAACAGTGAACACTCTTTTCATGTCGTTGTCATGTTATATTGTGTCATGTTTATCAAATTAAAACTGCTTAAAAAACGTAGACTCCACTTCATTGATAGTTGCTTATGTTGAACTTTATTCTTGTTCAAACAGACGCTGTATGAAGCAGTACATAAAGTATTGAATGAACATGTCTCATGAAATGAAACATCTGTGTATTATTTGGCAAATATTGCATTTATTTCACTGCAGCTGTGGTAAAGTATGCAAACACCACGTGAGCGGTCACTACGGGAACCAGAAAGTGTCCGACTTCACGTCTCCGTTTGCAGCTCCTCCCCGCCTGCACGCGGCTACTCTCGCCGATCGGTTACATCCAGCCGCAGCCGATGTCGAACACACCTATTATGTTCGGCAACTCACGTGCCCCGAAATCGCGAGATGTCGATGAAAACATACCAATCCACTGTAAATTAAATTAATTAGACATTACAATTTGGTAGTAAAACATGAAGTTTTGCTTATTTTATTGGTGCAAAGATTAGTAGGCTATTAGGCTGTATATTTGTACAATTTTGCAACAACTTTTTATACGTTATAAGTACGTACGTACAATAGCGACTTCTGTAATTGAACAGACTAGATTTTTCTTTTTTTAAGCAAAGCATTTAAGTAGGCTATTATCTGGAAACACTTAAAAAAAAAAATTAAAAAAAAATCCAACACTATGTGTCCTATCGGGTAATTAAAGTTCTACACACACTTGCACTCTTCACGCCCACTTGAACACTTGGGCCAAATAAAATAAAATACGTCATGTAAGTAGACAAGTGGTCAAGTGCAAAGACCGCAAGTGTGGGTATTTGGACAGGGTATTAGTCTCGGGAATCCTAAGGTTTATGTACACGTGTAAATCATCGTGGTAGTTGTTATCACAGTGGCGTAAACCCAGACAATAACTAATGCTCCAGTTCTAGTGTTTATAACCTTTAGCCTAAGAGAGAATCCACAGACTTTTAAGGAAATTACCGTAAAAGTATTTCAAACAACAAATAATCCAGCATACAAAACAACAACAAAAAAAAAAAGAAAAAAAAAAAGGAGCTATATTATGGAGCAATATTTTTTCACTTTTTTTCTTTTTCTTTTATTTATCACAGCCTGCATGTAAATGCTTTAATTTAATGTAGGCTATAGCCTATGTGTGTAGCAATATATATATATATATATTTTTTTTTTTTTTTGTCTTTCAGGAGATTTTAACTCTACTGCCAGGATGTTGTTGAAAATAAGATTTTAAGTGAAAATTAAGAATAAATTAAGTGACTTGAATAAAGTGATCTCAATAAAATTAGCCTATCAGACGCTAAACTTACAATCTTCCAAGCCAACTTTTCCATTAATCTTTAATATTTTATTAATTTTAATTAATATTCCTGAAAATCTGATATTGATGTCCATGATCGTGCATGGGAACACCTGTTCACAAAAACTGTGCGTTTTTGAAGATAAACGTTTTCTTAACCGCACAATTCGCAAAAAAACAACAAAAAACAGCCACTGCTAAGAAAAGCATTTCAGAAAGTGCCATAATCCAACAGTGAATTATTAATATCGCATCGAAAGTTCATTAGGCTGTTGGGAAACACGGAAGAGGCTTTTAGTTTAACCCTGGTGATTCCTCTGACTTTTAGCTCCGCCTACTGGCACGTCACAGTACTGGACTATTTAGCATTGAAATGTTTGTTGCCTCCAGATAATGGCAGTTGTCCTTTTGTCTATACATCAAATTGAAATTAATTAATTGTGTGATTTCATAGTTTGCTTATATTTGAATCCAGCCATGCTATTTAATGCCTCCAGCATCTAGGGCCAATATCTGATATCTGACACATCTGATATTGAGCTCTATTAAATGTTTGACATGTTTGGTCATGTTATAGTAGCCTATATATTACTAAAAATGAACTAATCAATAATTTATTTTTAATTCATGAGAATTAAAAGAGATGTTCCAATGAAATAAAGTGACTTTATACTTACTGCGGGACTTCTGTCAGTATTTCACTGGGGAGTAAAAGGTACAAACTGATAAAGACAATGGATGTCACATTATGCGGGACTGATTATGCTATAGTCGATAATAGAACTCTATGCTGGGAATAGACAAGGGGTGTAGTAGCCCCGGAGTAATAATAATCCTCTATGTGAAATGTTGACATCACTCTGTCTCTCTTCAAAATAGTGAGTATTCTAGTTTGCTCACTACAGCTGATATCAGATAGGCCTAATGGTCTCAGGACATTCCCTATTCCCTATTTGTGTATTTAGAAGACCCAGTGTGGATAAGTATACTTTTTCCTTTTTATTCAGGAAAAAAAAAATAAAACATGTATATTTAAATTATACAAGAATGGGATGCATCATAAGAAATAAAATGATTTAAAATCAGATCAATAGTCAAGTCAGTAATATGATTTTTCCCAAAAATATATTAATTGGTTTGAAAGCAGTGTTCTGAGTTTGGAGAAGAACATTTATTCTAGATCTAACATCCATCATAACATCCTTTTTTTTTTTTTTTTGAAAAAATAAAAGAAAAATCCTCACCGTAATCAAGTACACCTGGCTGCAGCCTGCAGATCGGGGCGGGGCTGCACCTGGGGCGGGGCTGCACGTGCAGCCCCGCCCATAACGCTTCTCATTGGTTAGGGGCAAAGTGATGACGTCGATCGAGGCGGGGCCGCACCTGGGGCTTCTCGTTGGTTAGTGGCACAGTAATGACGTCGACGCCACGGTAAACAGGAAATGCGGTTGAAAACTCATGCGCCATATCGCCCTGACAGCGCATGCGTCGTATTTGCGTTAAGTGGTGACGTCACGCGTCTTAAAAACGCTTGCGCAAATTTGAAATAATACTTTAATAAAATGATAAAGTATTAAAACAACACTAAAGTAATAATGAAAGCAGCAAAAAGTAGTTGAGCATATATCCATAGTTTTAACTATGTCTGATCTAAGGTAAACATAAGGAATTACAGAGTATAGGCTAGATATTGTGCAATATCTGTGTAGTATTTTAAAAGTTTTTTATATTCTGTTGCACTTCACTGTGTAAATTACAAAATTACTGTAAACAGTAATGGCACCTTATATATTTCTTATTTTAATCATTCCTCTGTAATAGTTCTTGTTTATTTTTGTGCATTAGGTTATTATAAAACATTTATGCCAATAAAGTAGTTTTAAGTTAAACTAACTACATACAGTACATTGTCAATCTCTGTCCGTATCCCATATTATGCATGCCAACTAAAAAAACCAAACTCATACCAGTGATAACTTTTATTTCAAAACAAAAATAATTGTGTAAAAGAGATATGCACACATACAGATAATCACGTACATCAACCGTACACACACACACGCGTGCGTACATACACACACACACACACACACACACACACACACACACACACACACACACACACACACACACACACACACACGTGTATGTACGTACGTACACACACGCACGCGTGTACGCACACACACGTACACTCACACACACGTACACGTACACTCACACACACGTACACTCACGCACACGTACACTCACGCACACGTACACTCACGCACACGTACACTCACACACACACACACACACACACACACGTACGTACACTCACACACGTACGTACGTACACACACACTCACACACACACACACACACGTACGTACTCACACTCACTCACACACACACACACACACGTACGTACTCACACTCACACACACACGTACGTACGTACGTACGTGTGTGTGTGTGCGTGTGTGTGTACGTACGCGTCTGTCTGTGTGTATACGTATGCGTGTGTGTACGTACGCATGTGTGTGTACGGTTGATGTACGTGATTATCTGTATGTGTGCATATACACTCACACACGTACGTACACTCACACACGTACGTACACTCACACACACGTACGTACACTCACACACGTACGTACACTCTCACACACACACACACACACACACACACACACACGTACGTACGTACGTACGTACGTACACTCACTCACACACACACACACACACACACACACACACACACACGTACACACACACGTACGTACACTCTCACACACGTACACTCACACACACGTACATACACTCACTCACACACACACACACATGTACGTACATACGTGTGTGTGTGTACGTACGTATGCATCTGTCTGTGTGTATACGTATGCGTGTGTGTGTACGGTTGATGTACGTGATTATCTGTATGTGTGCATATACACTCACACACGTACGTACACTCACACACGTACGTACACTCACACACGTACGTACACTCACACGTACGTACACTCACACACGTACGTACACTCACAAACACACACACGTACGTACACTCACACACGTACGTACACTCACACACGAACATACACTCACAAACACACACACGTACGTACACTCACAAACACACACACACACGTACGTACACTCACACACACACACACACACACACACACACACACACACACGTACGTTTACATTTACATTTACATTTATGCATTTGGCAGACACTTTTATACAAAGCGACTTACATTGCGTTATCCTATACATTTATACATAGGTATGTGCAATCCCCTGGGATCGAACCCACAACCTTGCGTTGTTAACGCAATGCTCTTACCACTGAGCTACAGGAAAGTACGTACACTCACGTACACTCACAAACACTCACACACGTACGTACACTCACAAACACACACACGTACGTACACTCACAAACACTCACACACGTACGTACACTCACAAACACTCACACACGTACGTACACTACAAACACTCACACACGTACGTACACTCACACACACTCACACACGTACGTATACTCACACACGTACGTATACTCACACGCGTACGTACACTCACACGCGTACGTACACTCACACGCGTACGTACACTCACACACAATCTACTCAGCCTGAAAAAAAAACAGTCAACCGAGCAATAGCCCTCAACCTCCTTCTCAGAATAAAGTCCCCGCAGGACTCCGCTTCGGCCATTACCCACAGACCCAGGTGGGCAGTCCTTGTATACTTCAGTGCAGTGCAAGCACAGAGTCAGCGAGTAGGGCACCCGGAACTCTTGCCTATATTGTCTGGAAAATGCACTCCAGTTCACAACACCTAATTTAGATAAAATACAGAACAAACAATATTGAATAATTTTAAAGAGAGGCATTAACATAGTACAGAGTCATACAAGGAATTTTAAACATATTATAGGAAAATGTTAGACAAGATATGCTTGAGTGTTATTGGCTTTGTCTGTAAAGTACCTAAGAGACTTACTTTGTTTATGAACAACAAACTAGTTAAAAAAGTTTGTCAACACAAACTTTAATTTGGCTTGAGAAAGCCTATCCTAAAAGTTTGAAATAGTTTTAAAAGCTTGAAGGTTATTTTTATATATACCTTATATTTATATATATGTATATATATATTAATAACAATAATATCAAAATACATTTAATCAATGTATTCATAGAAAAAGAATATCCTACAATATATCTTTGTATATTAATATTAACTCTTAAATCCTAGCCTATATTTCTTCTCCTGGTTTAGTTTTGCCACTATATTTCTTTTTAAGGGCCTCTGTTGTTTAACCTATGGTTTTAACACTATATCCTAATCCCACCAAAACCACAGACACCACGCACACACACACACACACACACCACACACACACACACACACACACACACACACACACACACACACACACACACACACACACACACACACACACACACACACACACACACACACACACACACACACACACTTAAGGCCAATTTATACTTCTGCGTCGGGTTCGCGCAGAAGGTACGGCGTAGCATACGCATTGACGTGTACCATACGTCGTACCCTTCGCCGTACCCTGACGCGCACCTCCTCAAAAATGTAACTACGCGACGCGGACCGCAAGATCTGTGATTGGTCGGCTGGATAGCATCGCGTTTCCTCCTACGCATTTCCGGAATGATCTTCTGCACTCTGCACCGCCCGCCCGCCATTTTTAAATTCCGAAGATCAGTGAAGAGCCATGGAAATAGACCAAGTGACCGAGAGATTGCTTGAAGAAGTGCGGAAAATACAGCCATCTGTATGACTCCTTCAGTCGCCATTGCTCGTAGAAACCTAAACTCAAAACAGCCGCGAGGAATGTAAACACAGTGGAACTGGAACATTAAAACCCACCCGCGCCAACTAGCGTTTCGGCGGTGTAACTGCAGAGCAACACAGACATTCGCAGAAGTATAAGGGTCATTCCACGAAATTGGTGCCTTTTGTGGGCCATCGACTATGATGGCCTTCCCTGAGAAATAATCAGACGTAGAATTACTATAACAACAAATAAATTTGTGATTTAAAAACATAATAGTACTATATATTATTTCCTCAATATTACATTAAATTAAAGTCATTTATATATTATTTTAAATAATTTAAATTGCATTTATGCTGATAAGGGTAAGGTTTTTGGCCTGTCCCTCCCTGTGATTGTTCTTTTTCAGCAGGACTTTTAATTTGCAAATTGAAGGCAAAATTATACAAAAATCACATTTTCATATTGTTCTAAGTATAGTGTCACTGTTAAGCAATGTTTTGGCATAAATATACATTATTTTTAATAAAATATAAACCATTTTATCGGTGTCCCCTGATTTCATGTCATGCCTGTTACCCTCACCAAAAACCCCTTGTAAAATAATGGTACATTCCTGTGACATCACTTCAAGGGAGTTACATCATCTCTCAATCATTATTCCAACAGTTAAAACACAAGTAAGTTTCTCTCTCTCTTAACTGAGGTGGGGACATCATGCAATGTCAAAACTGTTACTGATTTTTAAAGTATAAATTTAAACAATTATTTATTTAACTTAATGTAATCAATATCTACAAGTAATATCCTTTCAAAGTGTACAACATGTGCTTTTATGGCCTTGCCCTAATAGCTAGCAATTAGCAAATTAGCTTGAATTTGTCAAACCTGTTACTGTCAGGCCTGTTACTTTTGTATAGTAACAGGTTTTGACATGTGGGGTAACAGGGATGACATAGATAGGTGTCACCTTAGCCACACTGTTTTTAAAGAACAGTGATCTTTAAAAATCTTTAAAACATTTTTAAAGGTCATCCTGGGTGTTTTATTGAGCTAATGCCTATATCTTTCAGAGTTGGTATTGCTGGTGCATCTGGCAATTAAAGTATTAACCCTCTGATGGTCTTCGGGGTCTTTTTGACCCGCAAATGACTTTTGCTGAATTAAAAAAAAAAAATTATCTTTGTCTAAATGGCATGAAACTTTGTACGGCTCTCAACCCTTTCTAGATGTACAATAATAAAAAATGTTTTTATGTTAGCGTGAAAAAAAGTGACTTTCGTGGTCTTCGGGGTCTCCAGAGACCCCAGACAATAACATGTAATTTTGTAGCAGATTTTTTTTTTTACAAATGTAAATTTACTCTGTTTATTAATGTTTTTACTCCACATTTGTGCAGTTTTGGGAGGATTTATGGTATATTTTAAATTTATATAAATAAATTAAAAATGTTTTTTTTTTTATAGGTTTTTATACAAAACAGTTCATACAGTTTTTTTTTAATGTAAAATTCACTTTATACATTTATAAATTTCATTCATGGGGATAACATGGATAATTTGACATGGTTTTGTGTAAAATTTTTGCCCATATTTTGGAAAATGTAGTTTTAAAAGTAAAAAATTATAATTTTAGCCACTAGATGGCTATAGAGCCCCATTATATGCTATTTGCTATTTGACTAACTGAAAGTTCTCTTACGAGAGGTTCTCTCGTATTGCGTAAGTAGCTTACGCATCGGGAAAGTCTTCTTTCTTCGAGATCTGAAGCCAAAAATTATCCTTAATTTTGTATTTATTGTCAACGCAGTGCGGCAGCTAGCAAACCATAGCAGGCTGAACAAGCGTGCTCATTGGTTGCCTGGCGGCAACTGCTTAAGCCTATCAGTGAGCCCTGCGTAACTTCACATCCAATGAGGGCGCTTCGCGCCCTCCACACCCCTCTAACCGTCAAGATGGGTGTGGCCAGTGTGTATATAAGCAAGGCTCACAGGCTGAGAATCTGATTTTCTTGTCTTCAGCGAAGCTCTTCGCATCGCTGGATCTTGAGAGCCGCCGCCGTTGAAACCAGCGACCAGCAAGCTTAGGACAGCGCCTGAGGAAGCCGGCCGCCTTCGCCGCCTTCAGCCATCCGTGCCTGCTACGCTATCCGGCGACATATCCTTTTTCATTGCTGTGTGTGTTCGCCCCGCGACACACACTCTCTCTCATTTCTAAAAGAGCACGAGGCGTTTTTCTAAAAATGCCTCGTTTTTCCTGCGGTTCTTGCCGCGCGCCGCTCAGCAACGGAGACCGCCATCTCATTTGCGCTCTCTGCCTGGGCCGTGATCACGCTGCTGCCGCACTCTCTTCGGGCGGCTGCCCTGAGTGCGAGGAACTATCAATGTCGACCCTGCGGGCTCGGCTTGAAGTTTTTGACAATGCTGTCACTCCGCTTGTCCCTGTCGGGCCGCGCAAGAAGAAGCGCCGCTCGCAGCGACCACCGGAGAATGAGGAAGCGCCCAGAAGCTCGCCGGAGCCCCTCCCTCGAGCTTCTCTTTCGCCCTCTCCGCCCCCCCTCTCGGCCGCTCAACCGCCGGCTCTCGCCCGCGCCGCCGCCGCTTCTGGGGACGAGGCAGATGTGTTCGAGGAACATGCCGCTGACAGCTGTTCCATCCTGGCCTCGGACAGCGAGGAATGGTCCACCGCCTCCTCTTCAGTCCAGGAGTCCGGCCGCACTCGAGTGGGCGAGGACGCGGAGCTCTTACGCCTCCTCACCCGGGCTGTCGATCAGCTGGGCCTCGAGTGGGCTCCCCCTAGTGAGCCAGCGCCGAACAGGCTCGACGGCTGCTTTCTGCATCGCCGCCGCCGATCGCCAGTGTCCAGGACCGCACCCTTCCTGCCCGAGCTCCACAGCGAGCTCTCTAAATCGTGGAACGCACCTTTCTCCGCGAGGGTTTCTTCACACGCCTCATCGACGCTCTCACAGGTTGACGGCGCCGTTGAGAAGGGGTATAATGCCATTCCCCCCGTGGAAGAGGCGGTCGCAGCGCACCTTTGCCCGCCCTTTGGCTGGCGCTCAAAGGCTGCCCTCCCGTCTAAGGCCTGCAGAACCACATCAGCTCTCGTCGGCCGCGCTTTCTCCGCCGCCGGACAGGCTGCCTCTGCCCTTCACTCTATGGCCGTGCTGCAGATCCTTCAAGCGAATCTCCTCCGCGACTTGGACGAGAAGAGCAGGGATTCTGCGTTGGTAACGGATTTGAGGAGCGCGACGGACCTTTCCCTTCGCGCCACGAAATCCGCTGCACAGGCCCTGGGACGGTGCATGTCCTCTCTGACGGTCACAGAGAGGCATCTCTGGCTGACGCTCGCCGACATGAGGGAGTCAGAGCGCGCGGTGTTTCTCAACGCCCCCCTCTCCCCCACCGGCCTTTTCGGCCCAGCGGTTAACGGGATCGTAGACCGCTTCTCGGAGGTTCAGAAAACCACTCAGGCAATGAACCTTTTTCTGCCTCGACGCTCTAGCTCTGCCGCACGCCGCCCTCGCGATCAGCCTGCGCGAAGCTCCAACCAGCGTCCAGCTCAACCTCCTTCTTCGCAGCGACGACAGGGCGGCCGCCCTCGTTCGCGCTCGAACAGCCGCTCGAACAGCCGAAACAGACCGCCTCCTCCCCGGGGACCCCGGCAGAGGATCGCGGTGAAACCCGAGCCCGCAAAGTCTTCCTAGCCAGAGGGAAGAAAAGACGGATGTGTCCCGCTGCGGCCGGACCGCCGTTGAAACATTATATCCTGTCAGTCCCCGTGGCCACGGCTACTGCAGATGTTCATCCCGCAGCCAACGAGCCGGTAAAATTACCCTCTCGCCTGCACTCAACCGCCGTTTTCACGGCGAACCAGAGAAATCTCAAAAAGTGCATAATGTCTGGTTACACGGCTCGCGCCGCATATGTTTCAGATGCAGTAAATGTGCCCACTTTTCTGTGTTCACCTCTGCACCTAAGCACTATAAACCCCGTGTCTATCACAGAGCCCACTCTCATAAAGCAGCCACCGGCTGCTCGAGTGATAGAAGTAGGTCACGTGTCCGCTTCGCAGTGCCCACACCTACTCACTGCTCTATCTGTCACACGGCCCCTCACGACCGGTCATGTTCCAAATACAAATGCTGTGCCCGCTCCCCTGCGCTCACACATTATCACGAACACTCCGCCCCCGCCCTTGCGCGTCGAGTCTCACACTATTCGTTCCCCGTCCATAGCCACCGGGACGTTATGTGTAAAACAGCCGGCTATCGCTGTGAGCGACCCGCCGTGTCTAAGCACAGAGAGCGCGCGCGCTGCGCCTGCCCCTCCGTTTCGAGCTCTCGAGCCCGCTACGCGCGGCAATCAGAGCCCGGAGGCCATTCTGCCCCTGGCGACACATGCGAAAGCGTGGGAAGCGATTCCAGGTGCATCAGAATGGGTGCTAAGCACAGTAAAACACGGCTATACTCTGCAGTTCGCTCGCCGCCCTCCGCGCTTTCGAGCGCGTACCGAGACGAGAGTGAACGAGGAAGTAGCACACCTACTTCGTGCAGAAATAGCGTCACTTCTGTGCAAAGGGGCTATAGAACCGGTTCCCCCTTCTATGAGCGAGTCAGGCTTTTACAGCCGTTATTTTCTCGTTCCCAAGAAGGACGGAGCTCTCAGACCGATTTTGGATCTGAGATATTTGAACAAAGCTCTTATGAAAAGACCGTTCAAAATGCTCACGACCAGACAGATCCTCGCGCAAATTCGCCCGAGAGACTGGTCTATCTCCCTCGATCTGAAAGACGCATACTTCCAGATCCAGATAATACCCCGTCACAGGCCATTCTTGAGATTCGCCTTCGACGGCCAGGTTTATCAGTACACCGTCCTACCATTCGGCCTGTCTTTGGCACCTCGCACATTCACGAAGTGCATGGACACGGCTCTCGCTCCCCTGAGAGGGCAGGGTATGCGAATTTTGAATTATTTGGACGATTGGCTGATTCTAGCACAGTCAGAGGCCGAGCTCATCGCTCACAGAGCAGTGCTTCTCAGCCATTTGAACAGCCTGGGGCTCACGGTCAACTGGACCAAGAGCTCATTAGTGCCCAGTCAATCAACCTCGTTTCTGGGCTTGGAACTGGACACTGTGGCAATGACGGCCCGCTTGTCACCACAGCGCGCGCGCCGCATTCGACGCCTAGCCGCGTCCCTCCGGCCGGGCAGCATCGCTCCTCTCAAGGTTTTTCAGAGGATGCTGGGTTGTATGGCTTCAGCTGCCGCAGTGCTTCAGCTGGGTCTATTACATATGCGCCCGCTACAGCGCTGGCTGAATGCCCGAGTGCCTCGCAGAGCCTGGACCTCCGGCGGCATTCGAATCAGAGTGACTCAGAGCTGCGTTTCAGCACTGAAGCCCTGGTTAGCGGCCGACTGGTACCAGCAAGGGGTAACAATGGGAGCCATCTCACACCGCAAAGTTATCTCGACAGACGCTTCCACCTCAGGTTGGGGCGCTCTTTTCGAGGGCAAGCCGGTCTTTGGCCTGTGGTCAGACCAGGAGAAATGCCTCCACATAAATTGTTTGGAGATGATAGCGGTCGAGAACGCGCTCAAGCGCTTTCTCCCATTCATACGGGATCACCATGTACTAGTCCGTTCGGACAACATGTCTGTGGTGTCCTATGTGAACCGACAGGGCGGTGTCAGGTCCAGGAACCTGTGCAAACTGACAGAACGCCTTCTCGTGTGGGCTCACCGCTCGTTGCGCTCCCTGAGAGCAGCGCACGTGCCGGGCCACCTGAATGTCGGCCCAGACAGACTGTCCAGGAACATCATTCCCCCGGGAGAATGGTCCCTGCACCCTCAGACAGTCCAGATCCTCTGGCGCCTGTTCGGCAGAGCGGAAGTCGACCTCTTCGCGTCACAAGACAACGCGCACTGCCCGATATTCTTCTCAAAAAGCGAGGACGCGCTGTCCCAAGCCTGGCCCAGCCTCCCGCTTTACGCTTTCCCTCCCATCTCCCTGCTACCGCAGGTCCTAGCGAGAATCAGGGAAACGCACCACCCAGTGCTTCTTATAGCTCCTCGTTGGGAGAACCAAGTCTGGTACCCAGAGCTAGTGAGGCTGTCGCACTCACCCCCATGGCCGATCCCGCTGAGAAAGGACCTCCTCTCTCAAGCCGGAGGATCGATCTGGCATCCCCGTCCGGAGAGATGGTCTCTACATGCATGGGTGATCAACGGATACCCGTTGACCTGCCAGAAGGGGTATTGAACACGATCGCGCAGTCTAGAGCCCCCTCTACGAGGCGGCTCTATGTCTCTAAATGGTCTGTGTTCACTAAATGGTGCGCTACCAAGAGCTTGGATCCACAAGCATGTGGTGTCCCGCGGGTGCTCTCCTTCCTACAGGAGCTGTTGGATAAGGGCAGGTCCCCTTCCACGCTCAAAGTTTATGTGGCGGCTATCGCAGCGTTCGCTCAGACGACGCTCGGCCGCGCAATAGGAAGGAACGAGCTTATCATTCGTTTCCTCAGAGGAGCCAGACGGATGAATCCCCCGCGGCCCCCCTCGGTTCCTATTTGGGATCTGTCCTTGGTCCTGGAGGCCCTGAAGGCTTTTCCCTTTGAACCGCTTGAATCCGTGGATTCTAAGTATCTTTCGCTCAAAACCGTTTTTCTGATTGCTCTGTCATCAGTAAAACGTGTGGGGGATTTGCACGCGCTATCTGTTAGCCCTGCATGTCTTGAGTTCGGACCGAATGACTCGAAAGTCATCCTCAGACCGAGACACGGTTACATCCCCAAGGCGATTGGAACCCCCTTTAGGGCTCAAATCATCTCCCTTTCGGCTCTGCCAGCATCCGATAACGGAGACAGTGATAACCTCCTATGCCCTGTTAGGGCGTTGAGAGTTTACATCACGCGCTCCGCCGCTTTCAGGCGTTCCGAGCAGCTCTTCGTTTCTTTCGGCGGGCGCACCAAGGGTCTCGCCGCCTCGAAACAGAGCCTGTCCAGGTGGATTGTGGACGCGATTGCAGCAGCTTACGCCTCCAAACACCTGCAGTGTCCTTTGGGTATCAGAGCCCACTCCACTAGAGGCATGGCCTCTTCGTGGGCCTGGTCCAGCGGAATTTCTATTCACGATATTTGTATGGCGGCGGGCTGGGCCTCCCCATCGACATTCGTGAGGTTTTATAACCTAGAAGTTCCTGCCTTGCAGGCTAAACTGTTATCAATATGAATAAGCTGTACGCTCTGTCCAGTCACTTATGCGCAGACTACGCTTGCATACTGGTTATATTTCTGGTATGGCACCAGGGGAAGGAGAGTTTGGTGTTCAGACCGGCTGTGCCGTTCTATCCCTTATTTCCCTCTGCGCGCTGTGTATCGGTGTTGGCCCGCTCTGCTGGCCGCTTCTCTTACACTCTACCGCGCGAGGGCTTATTCTCCCCATAAATAGATTGCGCTCTGCTCTGTTTATTCTCCCTTATTCGTGCTAATGTATTATGTGGGCCCGCTCCGCCGGCCTCATTACTTACATGAATATGAATGGACCGGCTGTGCCGCTCTATCTATTCATAATATGAAGTGTTTTTGTACATGTGTTGGCCCGTTTCATCTACCGGCCACCTGTTCCAGCGTTATGTTTTTCCCCGGTCTCCCTGGGATTCATATGCTGCATGCTCGGCGCGCACGGCGTTGACAAGGGGTTCCCGATGCGTAAGCTACTTACGCAATACGAGAGAACCTCTCGTAAGAGAACGTACTCGGTTACTATCGTAACCTCGGTTCTCTCTAGAAGAGGGAACGAGTATTGCGTAACCTGCCGTGTCGCGCCACGAGCTTTTGCGCTTCAGACTACGAAAACCAGATTCTCAGCCTGTGAGCCTTGCTTATATACACACTGGCCACACCCATCTTGACGGTTAGAGGGGTGTGGAGGGCGCGAAGCGCCCTCATTGGATGTGAAGTTACGCAGGGCTCACTGATAGGCTTAAGCAGTTGCCGCCAGGCAACCAATGAGCACGCTTGTTCAGCCTGCTATGGTTTGCTAGCTGCCGCACTGCGTTGACAATAAATACAAAATTAAGGATAATTTTTGGCTTCAGATCTCGAAGAAAGAAGACTTTCCCGATGCGTAAGCTACTTACGCAATACTCGTTCCCTCTTCTAGAGAGAACCGAGGTTACGATAGTAACCGAGTACGATATCTTTTCACAAGTTTTTTCCAGTTGGATTCATATCTAAATATTATGAAATCACAATTCTAACAATAAAAATGACTTTTTTGTGCGATTACAAACAATAGCAGTAAGGTGACTGCAGACCCTCGCCCCAATCTTGTAATGTTCAAGAAAGTGAAACCAAATGTTAGCATCTGTTTTCAGATCATCATAGAAAGACCAAGAGGGGACATACTCACACAGACAAACAGATGGACGCATGGGTCTAATTACTCTAATTACAATACCCTTAAATCTTTAGATCTCTTAGAAATGTAATGTGCTTCACTAATACAACTAGGCTATGTCAAGTAATACAATTTAAAAAGGTAAAATTTTTACAAAATTATGTAAACAAATATGTGCAGTGTATGCTGAAGAATGTGTGTCCTGTCATCCCTGTTACTCTGGTCAGTCCTGTTACTATGATGTCAATCCTGTTACTGTCATTCATTTCATAAAAAATATAAAAATTATATTTGAAATGGCCTTCCAAGTTTTTCCATTTTAACCCTATCTATATTGTATTTTTGACAAAGCCCTTCTTTTAATATCTCTCTTGTAAAAATATATATTTTTCTTAATTGACATGTGATCACCCTCCAAAATTTGTATGTTCTTGGTCATCTGAATGACAAATATAATATTGAAAAAAAAAAAATCTATTTTTTGAACAATTCCAGTGAAAAGAGGGACTTAAATACTGCTCATATATGTGGAAATTATAACATATTTCTAATTAAAACTATAGTATATAGTAACGCATGTGTCTGTAACAGGCATGACAAAAATATCAAAACATGAGGTAGATAAATAGTCATAAAATAAAAAATTACATAGCCTGAGATGGCACAATATGATTTCTTGTTATTTTATGCTGTCTTCATTTAATGGATATTTTTTAAAAATTGTTTAAACTTATTTTATATTTTAATTTTTCAAAGTTGAAAAGGCACTGATTTCGTGGAATGACCCATAAATGCTCACGACGGCGTCGCCTACGTGCGTACCCTACGACGTACACTACGGCGTACACTCGACGCAGAAGTATAAATTGGCCTTTAGACCTACGCTGTCCTAGTTATTTGTGTGATATGATGAGTAAAGTTAGCACTACACGATCTCATTTTTACACCAATTAACATCACACTAAACGCCACTTCAGAATTAAAAATGGTAAAATAAAATGTAAATAAAATTAGAACAAAAAAAGAGTAGCTTGCCTGTAATGCACTCACCATGCAGCGATGAACATGAAAACATGCTAGAATCACGTCATGACTTCACGCCACTAACCAATGAGAAGAGATGTTGGCGGGAAGAGACGTGCAGGCCCGCCCCAGGTGCGGCCCCGCCTCGATTGACGTCATCACTTGCCACTAACCAATGAGAAGCATTGTGGGCACCCCCGCCCAAATCTGCAGGCTGCAGCCAGGTGCTTCTCACCGTAATGGCCATACACACCCATCTGTGCAAACTTTGATCAT
The DNA here is from genome assembly GCF_965113295.1 of Leuciscus leuciscus. Classification (NCBI taxonomy): domain Eukaryota; kingdom Metazoa; phylum Chordata; class Actinopteri; order Cypriniformes; family Leuciscidae; genus Leuciscus; species Leuciscus leuciscus. Next base: position 50,791,729 of record NC_138725.1, on the reverse strand, counting down.
AACATCATATCATCAAAGTTTGCATAAATCAAGCGTAGTGTCAGTTCTGGCAGGTCACGTTAGTCAAGCTGAATCAGCTGACTGATACACGTCTACCTATAGGAATGTGATGTCTATCACTAGCTGCGTTTACATGGACACTTATAATCGGATTGACAGCTCAATCGGACTAAAAAACCTTCATGTTTACACCTTAACTGATCCGATTGAGCTCGATCCGAATGAAATTTCGATCTGATTGAAAGGGGTGGTTTATCCCTTTTGTAATCCGATCGAGAGAACATGTAAACACTTGATCGGACTGAAAACCGAAACTGAAAGGACTGCGCATGTGCAATGACGTTAACTAGCGTAATGACGTATGACGCGCGGAACGAGGTGTTCTTCCTGTTTAATAAAGTGTCATATAAATAAGTTTCCCGTCATTCTAAAATTCTCATTTCACTCGCGCGTCTGTGAAGTGAAGCAGGACAACGTCCCACCAGTCCTTGTTTTGGATTCTCATCCACAGACGACTGGTTTTGGCCGCGGGGAGGGGCATTTTTACTGCGTGATCAATAAGCAGCACGGCAAAACGGTTAATATGCTCTAAATTATGACCAGAGACGAATTCATATTACGTAAAGAACCAATAGAGGAGAATATTTATGCGCGAAAAGCGGGAAACTCTGTATATTCGTGCAGTGTGCGCATGTCAAAACATCAGATCCGATTTGAAACTTGTGACATAAACGCGCACATCAACCCGATTACTTTATTTATCATTCATGTAAACACCTTGTTCGGATTCATCAATCGGATTGATTTCATTCCGATTGTGTCCATGTAAACGTAGCTACTGTATTTACAAGATCCTCAGTATTATCAACAGCTATCGCGTTTCTCAGGAGCTAATTACCCTCCTCCATCCCCAGCTCCTCCTCTCATCAGTCAGGATTTGGCATTCGGATTCCCCTTGAATCAGAATAAATTCTCTAATTATGTAGTACTTTAAAATCTTGAATTAATGATATCTGCAATTATTCATGTTTGTTCTGTTCTGTTTACCCTAAGGGGGGTTATTGCTGCTCTCCCTGCTCTTATCCATGCTATAGGCTGCATGGATGCGCAGCAGTAACGTGCGGTGAAATCTTGTCATGGGTAGGCTTGCAATTCTGACTTTATAACATGCAATTGCGACTTTATTTCACGCAATTCTGACTTTATATCTTGCAATTCTGACTTTATAACACGCAATTGAGACTTTATTTCACACAATTCTGACTTTATATCTTGCAATTCTGAGAAATAATGACAGAATTGCGAGATGTAAACTCGCAATTGTGAGATAAAAAGTCGCAATTATCTTTTAAAATGTTTTATTCTGTGGCGGAAACAAGCTTCCATACCTCCTGGCCTCTTCCTCCCATCCATCCTCCCTGACGCGTACCGTTACGGTAGGGCCGGCCCAGCTATCGGTAGGCGCCGGCGGTGCCGCGGTAGCCTACCTGAGAAAACGTTTTGGAAAAGACGGGCTCTATAGGAGGGGAGGGGAGAACTCCCTCTCATGGTACAACCCATGCAGAGGCTGCGCGCTGCTGTGTCAGAATGCAGAACGTGTGTAGCCTAATGTAACTAACGTGACAAATGTGAAAAAAATTAATAAATCCTCGACCGGCCCAAAAGTGAGGCGGCCCACCGGGAATTCTCCCGATTACCCACCCCGGGCCTGTTGACAGCCAACGCTAGATGCTAAGTATCGGGAAGTGCGGATTGAGTGAGAGCGAGTGGATCACGTGACATGAAGCAAGCTAGGCTGAGTCCCAATTCGCCTACTTATACTACGACCTAAAAGTATGTACTTTTTTTGTGATGAAAAAGTACATACTTTTGAGTGTGTAGCAAAAGAGTATGCACGTTCTGGGACATACTTCGATGACGTCATGCAACGTAAACGAGAACTGGTTGCCTAGTTACGCACACCGCGACTGTTAAAGGGATATTTCACTTTGAAATTAAATTTTGGTATGTTTTAGCTTACCTCAAGGGCATCCAAGATGTAGGTGTCTTTTTTTCCGCAGTAGTTTCAATTTTGATATTTTTAGGTCAAACCGTTCTTGTCTGTCAGTCATATAATGCAGGTCGATGGTCACTTGTCTCAAACAGCATGCACAGAGTCCAAATTAAAACAATTCCCCGTCGTCCAAATTAAACAATTCCCCATCGTAAGTACACATTGATGGCCTAAGACACGAAACGAGCGGTTTGTGTGAGAAAACGAACAGTTTTTATATCGTTTTTACCTCTTGAACTCAGCCACGTCCAAGTGATCTGAGAGCGCGGGCGGGTATAGATATATACACTAGATGTCGCCCTGGCTACTGCGAAACCGTAGCCAAGGCGACATCTAGTGTATATATCTATACCCGCCCGCGTCACTACCCTGCCTACCCTGACCGCACGTCCCTGATGTGCAGGGAGTTCTGTTCCAGAACAGAACCATACTGCCAATCTGTATGCTAATTGTCATATTTGACTAGTGGTCCTGACAGAAATGCATGTGGCCATTGTGAAGTTTCTTTTTTTCTTTTTCTTTTCTTTTTAAAAAACAGATGTTCTAGATTAATGTTAGATCTACAATAGATTTTCTTCTCTAAGCTCAGATCACTGCTTTCAAAACAATTAGCACTCAATTGCACATGGAATGATTTCAGTAGGCCCCAAACTGGTATCTGCAGGGTTGATAATACACACATCACAGGAAATTTACACAGCAATCACAATTGTATAATTTTTCTTTTTCAAAAGTAACAAACATTGTTATACAAATAATAAGAAAGCATGATAAGGGGAAAAGAAAGAGGTGTCAGAGTGGTGGAGAGTTGAGGAAGGGGCGTAATGAGAGGAAGAGTGGAACAGGTAGAAAAAGATGAGGGGAGAGAGTTTAAGAAAAGGAGAGGGCATAAAGTGGAGAATGGGGAAAAGGGCATTGGTGTAGTGGAACGAATAAGAGGAGAAATTGCAAGAAGACATGAACTGGCGTGATCTCATGAGAATACGTGTGTATTTTTACGTAAAGTGTAGTTCTACCATACGTACATTTATTTACGTTTTATACACACAGAAACGTATAATTTACTGACGTATTTACAGCACTAAAACGTATAAAATGTACGTAATTGACAGCACAAAAACGTAATTTATTTACGTATTAAACAACTTTACCAACGTACAAATTTGTACATACTCCTATTTAACTTATGCATATTCAAATCGTGGCATTAATGTTTTGACTCTATTGCATTCAATTGTCTTATCAATTACATTTTCAGTCGCATTTATTAATAGCCTACAGTTAATAACGTTAAGCTACTCATAAATAATAACATTTCCCTCTGTTCGTGCCTTCTGCTGCAAACTCGTTTTGGAGGATTAGCCTATGGTGTTAAACAAGAATAACATTACACTTTAAAACCTTAAAAATACCTTCTTTAATCGTTTAACCATTTTGTAATATTTGGTTTATTTACCGTGAGACACAAAAGGCGTTTTCTCCTATAGACCCATGTACACTAAAACACAACATAAATTCACAAAAGACATCAATTTTATTAGCTTGATGTAATCCAAATCTTTACAATCCATACGTTGTTAGCAAGAAACAGATCCAAATTCAGCCCTTTATCCAGCGATCTTCATCTCCATTTCTCAGCAGACGTAAATGTCAAATCCCGCATTCGCAGTGAATTCAAATTCAAAAATTGCGCTCGAAGCGTTACAACATGTTTTACGGCAGTGATATCAAACGCTCATTGGCTCTCGCATGCTTCGTCACAGATTGCGACATGCCGTGTTTAATTTGGTGTGCTACATTTGAAACGTAATCGGTTACTAACGTAACCTCGGTTCTCTCTAGAAGAGGGAACGAGTATTGCGTAAGTTAGCTTACGCTACGGGAAAGTCATCTTTTCTCGAGATCTGAAGCCAAAAAATTATCCTTAATTTTTATAATTTTGTCAACGCAGTGCAGCAGCATGCAGACCTAGGGCAGGCTTACTAGCGTGCCCATTGACTGCCCTGCGGCAACTGCAGCAGCCTATCGCTGAGCCTTAGACGTGACGTCACGTCCAATGAGCGCGCTTGGCACGCCTCATGCGTCACAGCCCGCGAAAGAGGGGGTGTGGCTTAGCGTATACAAGCGAGGCTCAGAGGCTGCTTCACTGGTTTCTGTCGCTGAAGCGAATGAACTCTTTCGCCTGCAAGGCAGGAACTTCCAGGTTGTAAAACCTAACAAATGTCGAGGGGGAGGCCCAGCCCGCCGCCGTACAAATGTCATGAATGGAAATTCCGCTGGACCAAGCCCACGAAGAGGCCATGCCTCTGGTGGAGTGAGCCCTGATGCCCAGAGGGCACTGCAGGTTTTTAGACGCATAAGTAGCTGCGATAGCGTCCACTATCCATCTGGACAGGCTGTGTTTCGAGGCGGCGAGACCTTGGTGCGCCCACCAAACGAAACGAAAAGCTGCTCCGAGCGCCTGATAGCGGCGGAGCGTGTGACGTAATTTCTCAGCGCTCTGACCGGGCAGAGGAGATAACCATCGACCTCGCTGCCGGAAGGCGGCAGGGCTGAGAGAGAAATGACCTGTGCTCTGAAGGGAGTGCCCAATATTTTGGGGACGTAATCATGCCTCGGTTTAAGAATGACTTTCGAGCCATTAGGTCCTAACTCGAGGCACACGGCGTTAACGGATAACGCGTGAAGGTCTCCCACACGTTTGACTGAAGACAGAGCTATCAGAAAAACGGTTTTGAGCGTGAGGTATTTCATATCCACAGTTTCTATGGGTTCAAAGGGATGCGCTTTCAGGGCCTCTAGGACCAGCGAAAGATCCCACATAGGAACCGAGGGGGGTCGCGGGGGTTCATCCTCCTGGCTCCCCTAAGGAAGCGGGTGACGAACTCGTTCCTTCCTAATGCGCGGCCCAGCGCCGAACCGGCAAAAGCTGAGATGGCCGCAACATAGACTTTGAGCGTGGAAGGGGACCTGCCCGTGTCCAGCAGCTCTTGAAGGAAAACCAATACCTGCGATACCCCACATGCTTGTGGATCCAGCCCCTTGGCAGTGCACCACTTTTAAACACAGACCATTTAGACGTGTAGAGCCGCCTCGTAGAGGGGGCTCTAGACTGGGTGATCGTGTTCACAACCCCTTCTGGCAGGTCAACGGGTATCCGTTGAGTCTCCATGCATGCAGAGACCAGCGTTCTGGATGGGGATGCCAGATCGAGCCGCGGGCTTGAGAGAGAAGGTCTCTTCTCGCCGGAATCGGCCAGGGGACTGTGTCTGCCAGCTGTATTAGCTCCGGGAACCAAGTCTGGTTCTCCCAGTACGGGGCTATGAGGAGCACCGTGTGGCGCGCTTCCCTGGTTCTCCTGATGACTTGTGGCAACAGAGAGACCGGCGGGAAGGCATATAGTGGGCCTCTGGGCCAGCGCGTCCTCGTTCTTCGTAAAGAACTTTGGGCAGTGAGCGTTGTCTTTTGACGCAAAGAGGTCGACTTTCACAGTGACTGGACTGTTTGGGGATGCAAGGACCACTCCCCAGGGGGAACATTGTCCCTGGACAGTCTGTCGGGACCCTCGTTCAGGTGCCCAGGCACATGCGCAGCTCTCAGCGAGCGCAGTGAGTGCTGAGCCCACACGAGGAGGCGTTCCGCCGGGGTGCAGAGCATTTTGGATCTGACGCCGCCCTGGCGGTTCACGTAGGCCACTACTGATGTATTGTCCGTGCTGACTAGAACATGGTGACCTTGGAGGACTGGGAGGAAGTGCCTGAGCGCTTTCTCGACCGCGAGCATCTCTAGACAGTTTATGTGAAGGAGATTCTCCTGGTCTGACCAGCGGCCATAGACCGGTCTGCCTTCGAAGAGCGCTCCCCAACCTTGGTTGGAAGCATCTGTCGAGACAACCTTCCGGTGCGAGATCGCTCCCATCGTCACTCCCGTGCGATACCATTCGGCTGCCAGCCAGGGCTGTAGGGCTGAAATGCAGCCTTGATTCACCCTGACTCGCGAGTCGCCGGCCGCCCAGGCTCGGTGAGGCACGCGTGCTTTCAGCCAGCGTTGAAGCGGGCGCATGCGCAGTAAGCCAAGCTGAAGCACTGCTGCAGCTGAGGCCATATGCCCCAGGATTCGCCGGAATGTCCTCAGCGGAGCCTGGCTGCCCACCTGGAAGGATACGGCGAGATGACGGATGCGGGGCGCGCGCTGCTCCGATAATCTGGCCGTCATAGCCACCGAGTCCAGTTCTATCCCAAGAAGGAGATTGACTGGCGGGGCGATAATGAGCTCTTGGTCCAGTTAACCGAGAGACCCAGGTTTTCCAAGTGGCTGAGAAGCACTGTTCTGTGAGACACAAGCTCTGTCTCTGACTGCGCCAGAATAAGCCAGTCGTCCAGATAGTTTAGTATACGCATTCCCCGTCTTCTGAGGGGAGCGAGAGCCGTGTCCATGCACTTCGTAAATGTACGGGGTGCCAAAGACAGGCTGAACGGCAGGACTGTGTATTGATATACCCGACCGTAGAAGGCAAATCTCAAGAATGGCCTGTGACGGGGTGTTATCTGGATCTGAAAGTACGCGTCCTTCAGATCGAGAGAGATAAACCAGTCTCCTGGGCGAATTTGCGCGAGGATTTGTCTGGTTGTGATCATTTTGAACGGCCGTCTCATGAGGGCTTTGTTCAAATGTCTCAGATCTAAAATAGGTCTTAGCGTTCCGTCCTTCTTGGGTACGAGGAAGCAACGGCTGTAAAAGCCAGACTCGCTCAGAGAAGGATGGACCTGTTCTATAGCCCCTTTGTGCAGCAGCTTTGCTATTTTCTGCATGAAGCAGATGCGCTGCTTCTGAATTCACTCTTGTCTCCGCCCGTGCTAAAAAGCGCGGGGGACGGCGAGCGAATTGAAACGAATAGCCGTGTTCTATAGTGTTCAGCACCCATTCTGACATGCCCTGGATAGCTTCCCATGCTTCCGCACACATAGCTAGGGGTCAAATGGTCTCTGGGTTCAGATCGCCGCACTGCGCGAGATGGGGAACCTGTATCACAGAAGATGGGGCGGCGCGCGCCGCCGGTGCTTGAACACGGGGGCTGGTAGACAGTAGTGACTGGCTGTACAGCGTATGACGGCTCGATCTTTATGGATGGGGCACATTTCGCTGTTAAAAACCCCTGTCGCGAGAGCGGCATGAGGGGTATCGTGTTTGTTAGTAAGTGCGCGCACTCGTGAGCGGGCGCAGGGCTTACATTTGTCACACGGCCAGTGTTTGAGCGCTTTAGAGGGTCTGCAACCCGGGGTAACTACAGTTGTGTTCAAAATTATTCAACCCCCCCAATGCTGTAAATGGTTTTAGGGAATTTAGTGTACATTTGTAATTGTATTCAGAATGAAATCCTACAAGGACTTCTTAAAGAACCATATGCAACTAAAATGACATCAATTGGTTTTGTAATACAGTAGTAAATGTTTCTTTTGTGAATTTTTCATTGACACAATTATTCAACCCCTTAAAGACTACCACTCTGAAGAACAGAGGTTCATTGAAGTGTTTTCAATCAGGTATTGAAAACACCTGTGGATGTCAGGGAGCAGCAATAAAGCCTAATAAGCACCAATTAGGCAGCTTTAAAATGACTGTGATACTCAGCTCCTTCTAGACATTTACTGGTGTGGTTACAAACATGGTGAAGTCAAGAGAATGGTCCAGGAAGACAAGAGAAGAGGTGATTACTCTTCACAGGAAGGGCAATGGCTATAAGAAGATTTCAAAGATGTTAAACATACCAAGAGACACCATAGGAAGCATCATTCGCAAATTCAAGGCAAAGGGCACTGTTGAAACGCTACCTGGTCGTGGCAGAAAGAAGATGCTGACTTCGACTGCTGTGCGCTACCTGAAGCGTAGAGTGGAGAAAAGTCCCCGTGTGACTGCTGAGGAACTGAGAAAAGATTTGTCAGATGTAGGTACTGAAGTTTCTGCTCAGACAATACGGCGCACCCTGCGTAATGAAGGCCTCCATGCCAGAACTCCCAGGCGCACCCCCTTGCTGTCTCCAAAGAATAAGAAGAGTCGACTGCTGCAGTATGCCAAAAGTCATGTGGACAAACCACAGAAGTTTTGGGATAGTGTTCTGTGGACTGATGAAACAAAATTAGAACTGTTTGGGCCCATGGATCAACGCTATGTTTGGAGGAGGAAGAACAAGGCCTATGAAGAAAAGAACACCTTGCCTACTGTGAAGCATGGCAGGGGGTCAATCATGCTTTGGGGCTGTTTTGCTTCTGCAGGTACTGGGAAGCTTCAGCGTGTGCAAGGTACCATGAATTCTCTTCAGTACCAGGAGATATTGGATGACAATGTGATGCAGTCCGTCACAAACCTGAGGCTTGGGAGACGTTGGACCTTTCAACAGGACAATGATCCCAAGCATACCTCCAAGTCCACTAGAGCATGGTTGCAGATTAAAGGCTGGAACATTTTGAAGTGGCCATCGCAGTCACCAGACTTAAATCCGATTGAGAACCTCTGGTGGGACTTAAAGAAAGCAGTTGCAGTGCGCAAGCCTAAGAATGTGACTGAACTGGAGGCTTTTGCCCATGATGAATGGGCGAAGATACCCGTAGATCGCTGCAAGACACTTGTGTCAAGCTATGCTTCACGTTTAAAAGCTGTTATAACTGTAAAAGGATGTTGTACTAAGTACTAAGATTGAATGTCACTTGGGGGTTGAATAAAACTGATAATAATGTGAGCACAGAAAAGACATTTGTGGTTATTTCATTATAAATGTTATGTTATATTTGTCTGACCTACACGTGCCTCTTTGATTTAATTGTAAGCAGGATGACTGAATGATCAAAATCAATGTCAAACCGGCCAAAACAATCAATTTCAGTGGGGGTTGAATAATTTTGAACACAACTGTATGTGGCAGAGCGGGCAGTGGGTAGGTGTGGGCACAGAGTCGTGGACACATTCTCTACGCTTATCAATCGAGCGGCGCGTGCCCGCTTTATGAGAGTGCACTCTGAGCGCGTTACCAGGGGAACCGTGTTTGTGTGTAGCAGTGAGCACGAGGGTGTGGTACATTTATTTATTTTTTTTATCTGCCGCCAGGGCCGGATTCGAACACGGGTCTCTGGCGCGAAAGCCTAATGTTCTGCCACTGAGCCACAGGGGCACACGTAAGCTTTCAGTTAGAGCGAGCATATGACAGAGCGTCGCTCGTGACGTCCGCTCTGATATCCCTTGAGAACGGCGCAGTTGCGCGGCTCGAACAAAGGGAGAGAGAGCGGGAAGATGTCATCATGTGCTGTGACATCGTTTGTTTGCAGGCGTGCGTGTATTAAAAACAGGCTCGTTTACTGCAATATTGATATTTCTAGTCGCCTGAGCTTAGGAGGGGACTGAGAAATGTGTAAGAAATGGAGGTGAGTGACGCGCGCGACCGAGACGTGGGGTAGCTTTCTTATAACGTAAAGGAAGCTAGCCCGTGACCGTCCACTTCTGACATCCCTTGTGAGCGGCGCCTGTTTGCGCGGCTCGAACAGAGAGGGAGAGCGCGGGAAGGAGCGAGCGTCATTATGTTTTGCATCAGCGTTTGTTTGCAGGCGTGCGTGTATAAAAAACAGGCTCGTTTACTGCAATATATGTATTTCCAGTCCAGCTTAGGAGGGGACTGAGAAATCTGTGAGAATGGAGGTTAGTCCGACCTGGGTGGGGCTAAACACTCTTCTCTCCTTTCGCCAGTGACGGGGTAGCTTTCTTGTAACGTAAAGGAAGCTATAGTCCGAGACCGTCCGTTTCTGACATCCCTTGTGAGCGGCGCCGTTTGCGCGGCTTGACAGAGGGGGGTATGTCTATGATAGCAGCGTTGTCTGCTTCATCCCCTGAGGCGACGGCAGTGCGGGCGAAAGCCGGCCGCTGCGCGTCGGGAGGTGGGGGGGAGAAGGAGATAGCGAGGCTCGCGGGAGGGGCTCCGGCGAGCGCTCAGCTACTGCATCCGGCTCCGGAGGCCTCTGAGCGCGGCGTTTCTTCTTTACGCGGCACGGCGGAGGCAGACGGAGAGGCAGGAGGAGGGTCCAACAAGGCGAGTCGAGCCCGCAGGGTCGACATCGGCATCTCCTCGGAGAGTTCGCAGCCGCCCGAAGTAAGGGCAAGGGCTGCGTGGTCGAGGCCCAGGCAGAGAGCGCAGATCACATGACGGTCGCTGTCGCTGAGCGGGGCTCTGCACGAGCCACAGGAGGAGCGAGGCATTTGCAACAACGCCTCGCGCTCTTTTAGATGCAGTGTGTCGCGGGGCGAACACACAAACACACACAACACAGAGCAAAGAAGGATATAATCCGCCGGATAGCGGAGCAGGCAGGGAAGGCTGAAGGCGGCGAAGATGGCCGGCTTCCTCAGGCTGATATCCTCGGCGTGCTGGTCGCTTGTTTCAACAGCGGCGGCTTCCTCAGAGTCCAGCGATGCGGAGAGCGTCGCTGAAGAGACAGAAATCAGTGAAGCAGCCTCTGAGCCTCGCTTGTATACGCTAAGCCACACCCCCTCTTTCGCGGGCTGTGACGCATGAGGCGCGCCAAGCGCGCTCATTGGACGTGACGTCACGTCTAAGGCTCAGCGATAGGCTGCTGCAGTTGCCGCAGGGCAGCCAATGGGCACGCTAGTAAGCCTGCCCTAGGTCTGCGTGCTGCTGCACTGCGTTGACAAAATTATAAAAATTAAGGATCATTTTTTGGCTTCAGATCTCGAGAAAAGATGACTTTCCCGTAGCGTAAGCTAACTTACTCAATACGAGAGAACCTCTCGTAAGAGAACGGAGAAGCGCGCGCGCCTTCACAGAGCGAACAGCGAACCGAAACCGTATTAACATTTTCATGGATTAATAACTTAAATTCTGCTCTGTAACGTTACCTCATACAAAACTATTATATACTGCCAGAGAGGACTGCGACACATCGTCATGTGAATGACTTTTGGTACCGGTTTTGACATTTTCTTAATAAATAAATTATTGTGATTATACGTGTCTGTCTGTTTTTCTTTATAATTGTAGCCTACGTAGTTTTAAGAAATTGTTAGGTTTAGGGGTAACGTTAGGGGTATGATTAGTGGGTCAAACTATTTTTGAATGCTATTGTTAATAAAACTCCCATTTCCCTACACATATCTGTCCATTACGTTTTATCCTTTTAATATTGTCAATAAAATGGGTATGTTAAGGGATCTTACATTTATAATCTATAAAATGGTAAAACCCCCCAAGCCAGATTCCCGGTGAAATGCTGTCAAACAGCAAGTGCAGTGAGTTTGCTTCCTTCTTCTCTGACAAAATCAATAATATCAGAAAGGTGATCAGCACATCATTGAGTTGCGCTGGGGTCAGACAGATCAGACCACCTGAAAAAGTAGTAACTTTGTCTGATTTCAATAAAATTGATGGCAAAATTTTGGTAGAAACCATACAGCACCTTAAAACATCAACATGCGCTCTTGACACACTTCCCACATCTTTTTTTAAAAGTGTGCTAAACAGTTTAGAAGCAGATCTTCTAGAAGTGGTAAATGCCTCACTTCTCTCTGGGAGTTTTCCAAACTCCCTGAAAACTGCAGTTGTTAAGCCCCTCCTGAAAAAGAACAATCTGGATAAGACCATATTAAGCAACTATAGACCGATCTCAAATCTTCCTTTCATAGGCAAGATCATAGAAAAAGTTGTCTTCAATCAGCTGAACAAATTCTTAAGCTCGAATGGATACTTTGACAATTTTCAATCTGGTTTCCGACCGCACCACAGCACAGAGACAGCACTCATAAAGATAATAAACGATATTCACTTAAATACTGATTCAGGCAAATTATCAGTGCTGGTACTACTCGACCTCAGTGCTGCATTTGACACTGTCGATCATAACATACTTCTTGACAGGCTGGAAAACTGGGTGGGGCTTTCTGGGATAGTCCTAAAATGGTTCAGGTCATACTTAGATGAGAGAGGTTATTATGTGAGTATAGGAGACCATAAGTCTGAGTGGACATCCATGACATGCGGAGTCCCTCAAGGCTCAATTCTTGCGCCACTCCTGTTCAACCTGTATATGCTCCCAATGAGCCAAATAATGAGAAAGAACCAAATTGCTTACCACAGCTATGCAGACGACACACAGCTGTACTTAGCCCTATCGCCTAACGATTACAGCCCAAATGACTCCCTGTGCCAATGCATTGATGAAGTCAACAGTTGGATGTGCCAAAACTTTCTTCAGTTAAACAAAGATAAAACTGAAGTCATTGCATTTGGAAACAAAGATGAAGTTCTCAAGGTGAACGCATACCTTCACTCCAGGGGTCAAACAACTAAAAATCAAGTCAGGAATCTTGGTGTGACACTAGAGTCAGACCTTAGTTTCAGTAGTCATGTCAAAGCAATAACTAAATCAGCATACTATCATCTAAAAAATATTGCAAGAATTAGATGCTTTGTTTCCAGACAAGACTTAGAGAAACTTGTTCATGCTTTCATCACCAGCAGGGTGGATTATTGTAATGGACTCCTCACTGGCTTTCCCAAAAAGACCATAAGACAGTTGCAGCTCATACAGAACGCTGCCGCTAGGATTCTGAGCAGAACCAGAAAATATGAACATATCACACCAGTCCTCAGGTCTTTACACTGGATCCCAGTTAGATTTAGGATTGATTTTAAAGTATTATTACTGGTATATAAATCATTCAATGGCCTAGGACCTCAATACATTGCAGATATGCTCACTGAATATAAACCCAACAGATCACTCAGATCATTAGGATCATATCAGCTAGAAATACCAAGGGTTCACTCTAAACATGGCGAGTCTGCTTTTAGCTATTATGCCAGCCGCAGCTGGAACCAGCTTCCAGAAGAGATCAGATGTGCTCCTACAGTGGTCACATTCAAATCCAGACTCAAAACACTTTTGTTTAGCTGTGCATTTACTGAATGAGCACTGTGCCGCTGTTCGTCCGACTGTACTGTACTGTATTTCATTTTATTTTTCTAAACTGTTTTAATTATTCTATTTCTTTTTATTATTTTAATTTCTTCTATGTAAAGCACTTTGAATTGCCATTGTGTATGAAATGTGCTATATAAATAAACTTGCCTTGGAAAAGGAAATTATACAGATATCTTTATGATATGAAATATTCCTAAATAGTTTACGTTTTTTAGCTGTAAAAACGTAATAATGTTACGTTTAAAGGAACACTCCACCGTTTTTTAAAATAGGGCTTATTCACCTTCTTTCCTACATTTAGATAGGTTGGCAAGTGCATTTTTGTCTCAGTGCATGCATTGTTTTAGTTTGACAGGTTCGGCGCTAGCTTAGCCTAGCATGGTCTGAGTAAAAGTGAAAAAAACACACAAAAAACACCTAATTACTTCTTGTGGCCTGCGTATTCACAACAAGTACAAATAGCAATGCAGATTAACACTAGGTGATTTCCTAGGCTGATATTGACTTGGGACTATATTAGGGGGAGCACAGGCGAAGCACAGCTACTTAGGCGAAGTACTGCTACTTGGGCGCAGAGATATCACGCAACACATGAAATCCCACGACTTCCGTCAACATACCGGCGTGAATAGTAGCTGGCTATTTTTCATACAGTACATGAATGGCAATGAACATGACTAATTTTGTGAGAGACGAAGAGGGTGACTTCTCAGACAGTCAAGAGCCAGAGCCAGAACCATACCTGAGTTTTCAGAAGATGAGCTGCGTGCTTTGGAAATAGAATGACAGGAGGAGGAGGCTGCGATCGCTCAACAGCCTGAGGACGTGAGGATGAGAGCCAACACGAACTGGTGGTGTGAATGTGGGGGAATATGCCAATCTATCCCGACTGAAATAGTGTCTATGCTGTGGAGAGTGGGACAAGTTACTGTCATCGATGACCAGGCTCAACACGTCAGATCAAGATGAGCGTGCCCGCAATTGTGTCACAGCTACCGAGGATTTCACGGTGTTGATTCATCCTGCAGTAACTTATACTCTATTTTTTTTTCCCGGTGTGATAAAGTGAACTGGAAAAGAAGCCCCACACCAAACAGACCAAATGGACAGCGGTCCACGGAGTAAGTGATTATTTTAAACATGACGCATGTATAGATCGACCCATATTATAGCTGTATTCACATTCACATATTATACCACATATTCACATTTCATGTGTTGTGTGATATCTCTGCACCCAAGTAGCAGTGCTTCGCCTAAGTAGCTGTGCTTCGCCTGTGCTTCCCCCTAATATAGTCCCAAGTCAATATCTGCCTAGGAAATCGCCTAGTGTTAATCTGCATCGCTATTTGTACTCGTTGTGAATACGCAGGCCACAAGAAGTAATTAGGTGGTTTTTTAAATTTTTTTATCACTTTTACTCACGACATGCTAGCTGGCAACAAAGGATTCCATTCATTGTGCTAAGCTAAGCTAGCGCCGACCCTGTCAAACTAAAACAACGCATGCACTGAGACAAAAATGCACTTGCCAACCTATCTAAATGTAGGAAAGAAGGGGAATAAGCCCTATTTCAAAAAACGGTGGAGTGTTTCTTTAAACGTTGCAGATACGTCCATATTATACGTTTCAGCATCTATCCAAACGTACAAAAAAGTATGTTTTCTATCTTTGAAAATTACGTAAAATTTATTTAAAAGAAGTGAAGAGATGTAAAAGGTGCAGACTTTTAAAAGAAATGGGAGTCACGCTCATGGCCTCTTCTTGGGAGAAGCTAAACAGATCCAAAGTGTTATATGGCATTACACATATATTTTTATGAGTATTATGATTGCTGATAGTGTACATTTGTAGTTTTGAGACAGCCTTGGCATGGCAAGTTCTGCAAATGTCCAAAACAATTTCAGAATTAAAGTCAAGAACACTGAGGTGGATGAACAACGAACAATTAGTGTATTTGTATGCCAATAGCTGAATGTTATATAAAAAAAGAACAATAGAGAACACATCTGTAGTTTTGAAGATAGTATTTACTTTTAATAAATGCATTACTAGAATAAACTGCAGTGCTTCATTATGCAGTGAATATTTAACTGTGTTAATTGTTTTGAGAATAATTAAATTCATTTGAAGAAATGTGTCAAATCAATTGAGAAAAATATTAACATATCAAATATGTTTTTCTCACTGTTCCCGGTTAACATCAATTTTACCACTTGATGGCGCAAAGGCCTTTACAAAAACAAGCAGGTTTGTGCTCCTCATCCAAATGCATGAAACTTGTGCATCATTTCGAAAATGCACAAGTATGAAACATGCTCTTTTAAACATCTTAGTTATGTATTCTATTTTAACAAGTATTTGTGTGTTTATTTTTTTTAAGTAACATTGAAAACACATTTCAATAAATCAAGTGCAAAATCATATTTCCCTGGCCTCTTTGTTCTTTATCTGGATGCTCTTTTTTTTAATTTCTCATGTTTTTATTATGTTTTTTTTAAGGCTTAAATTAACTTTGGGTCCTAATTATGAACTTAGTATTTTTTATTTATTTTTTTATTAGTTTTCTTTTTATATTTTCACACAATATGCAGTTAACATGTTTCTAAAAAGCTTCCATTTTCTTCTCACACAAGCTTACACAATACCAAAATCATGGATCTTTCTTGTCAAACACAGCATGCCAGAAATGAAGACATAATGTTCCAAACCTTAAATATAGTAAAGCCTCTACTTCTGCAACAACAGCAGCTCAAAAGTATTCAAAAAATATTGTTTTAAATGTTGAAACAGCTGATGAGCATTTTAAAGAAACAGATCACTGAAATATTGAGATTCCACTCTCAGTCAGAGCTGGAGACATAGTCAGGTGTTGAATTATTTCCATTACATGGACACACACAGTAATAACGGGACTCTTATAATTGGTTTTGTTCAATGTGGATTGAGAGGGGGAAAAAACATTTATTTAGTTATTTTTACAATCCCTTGGACACATTTCTCAAACCTTTCACATGAGCACAACATCAGTCTATGAGAGCTAATCTGGGGAACATTTGTCATTGCTTTGGCACAAAATGTGGGTATTCAATGACTACATCTTTCAAATTAAATCACTTCTTGTCTGACTTTGCACAAACATCACCAAAACTCTACAGGCCAATTTATAAGTGAATTATAAACATCAGAGACTGAGAGTGTCAAAGAAAACATAGTGTACTGCTGCCCATTGTATTTTCTTAGGTCATTGTTTTATGAGTGACGAAGTTTGTTTGTTCGTTGTCAACCTTTGTTAATGTTCTGGAAGAATGAGTTGATTTGAGACCTGAATGAATTGTTCTGTCAGCTTTAGTGCATTTTGAATGTGATATTAACTGCTGTGCCAAGCTGGTTATGAGAACTGTGTTAAGGATTTTGAAAAAGTGTATTGAAAACTGTGTCCTATAGCGATTGAACCAAAAACCAAACCTATGTTGGATCTTCTGTAACGGTCTGTGAAAGAGCACAAACTACCAAGGGCATCAACACCCCCACCCCTGCAAGGCAATTTCAACTGAAGTTCTGTGTAGGGGACCCATCTGACCCTGAGCAATTATGTTGCTTGATTTTTTTCCTACTGTGCATTCTATAGAGTAATGACTCATTCACTTTTAGAAAGTATATTACCAACAAAATGCATACATTCAACACTCAACCAAGAATGGTTGAAAGTATAAGGAAAGTGAATTATAAAAAAGTTGTTTAGTTAGTGTATGCAGAATTTTTTTATTATTATTATTATTTTGAAATGCAGAGTTGGTATTTAATGTAACAAAATGTGGTTTTGGACAGAAAATTAACTATTTTACTTTTTGTGTGATGCAAGTGTGTTGCTGTGTTAAGAATTTAGAAAAAAGTACTAAACACTTTGCTATTGTAAAAAAACAAAAACAAAAAACTATGCAATGTATATATAAAATATATATTTAATGTTTAATTGTTGCAGGCTTTGGTTTGAAATGTAAACATTTTACCATTTCCAAGAATTGTTAGTCATAAACATGAACGTTTCACTTCAGCAGGTGTGAGGGGAAAAAGAGGAAGAAAGACAGACCCTGAATACATAGACGCTCTCGAATAGATCTAATTCTGACTTGTAATTCAAGTAAATCTTAAGTATAAGTTGTAATGTAGACTACACATAAATCCATAATTGGATGTTGTTACAATTAAATACATTTATAAATGTATACATTTTACAGCATTGGAAATTGTTTTGAATTGTTTAGCTCATCAAGCTTAAGATATTGCGTGTAGATAAGTTTATTACAGTTTGGCTATTATTAAAACGTTTCCTTGAGCGCTCAGAAGTTTGCAGCTGCTCCGTCTGCTTTGGTGATTCTCAATCCCCAGAGACAAAATATTCAAATACAACTGAAACTGAGAGAAACACATCTACATTGCAATAGTTCCTTAAAGCTTTAGGAATATGTCATTGTGTGCAGTTTAATCTGTCTTAATTTCAGAACAACTGAAAGAACAGAAATACATTTTTAAAACACATCTTTTGGGGATGTGACACTCCTCAAAACCTTCCAATGATGTTAGAAAGCTTTACTTTATTAATCAGTTCTTCTGAAATTTATAGGGGTAAATTACATGACGTGCATATTTTTGTGTCCAAGTGCATTATTTCCTTTTGAAATAATATGATAAATGCATGGCATATATCACTTTATTCTATAAAACCCATTTAGTTTGAATTAATTCTTAGTACATTTAAATAATACATATTATTTTGTTTTGTTATCTTAAACCCCTAATGTGTCAAGTGCAACTGTCTAAACAAATGAACTGTTGGAGTCCACTGAAAGCAAGTTGTAGAACCCAAGTGCAGTTTTATTAA
The DNA here is from genome assembly GCF_965113295.1 of Leuciscus leuciscus. Classification (NCBI taxonomy): domain Eukaryota; kingdom Metazoa; phylum Chordata; class Actinopteri; order Cypriniformes; family Leuciscidae; genus Leuciscus; species Leuciscus leuciscus. The sequence goes on along the minus strand of NC_138725.1, from coordinate 50,773,812 downwards.
TATCCAAAAACAAGATCAAACATAAAACAAAGGCATGGCATGAAACTCAAAACAAAAACAGGAAAATAGACATGGTGCTTACCACCAGTGGTTACACGAAACAATACTTGACAAAGACACATGGCAAACATGAGGGCTTAAATGCACACATGGATCCATGTGGAAGAGTGAAAAGATTTGTAGATCTCTCTCAAATACTGGTAAAAACTGCTGATTTCAAGTATGAGTAGGTTGGTACACTTTCCATGTCAGGTGGTACAACTATATTTGGTTGTACCCCCTGACATAAAAAAAGAGCGAGAAAAAAAAATAAACACTTTGAAATGTTTTTTGAAATGTTTTTTTTAAAAACTGAAGCTTGTTTAAACACATTGTTCGTGACTCAAACATTTACATTGCATCAGTTTTTGAAAAGATATAAAAAAAAAAAAAACTTTTTTGTAACCATATTTGTCAAATGACCTGCATATATGTTTGCCCTCATGCTAAAGTAATAAAATGTTGTTGTTTTTTTTGACAGATTAAATAATTAAATTAAATGATTAAATTGATTTATGATTTAAACTTGATTAACTTGATTAAGATGAAATAATTTTTTACAGGAGTATGATTTTCAAGAAAATACAGTTTCAGTCTTTCTACTTCAACATTTCTGTGTGTGACTTGCCCTTTATTGTAATTACATAAATAAATTTAACATTTCGCCATTTTACAGTGTATATAAAAGTAATACTCACACATTTTATGTTCTGAAAGACCTATCTACTGAAACAGCAAGATAATGTCACTTGCCAAATAAAATATTTGAAGGAAAATAATCTAGATAACCTGAAAGAAGAGACAAAATAAGACTTTATTGGTGAGTGTGTGAAGGCTGAGTGCATATTTGTCAATATGTTCAAAAATGTGTGAATAGAGGCAAATTATGTAGATTCAACATCAGAATAAGAAACGTTGGAGTCTTCGGAAAAAATCATCAGTGCTTCATCTGGAAAAGTCAAGAAGATCAATAATAATAATTTAAAAAAAAAACATTTTAGTTACATAATGCAATCCAAAGTGAAGCCGTTATGTAATTGTAACAGTATCTTATTTATCATATTTAAAATGCTCTGTAGTCAATTTAGTAATGTTTGGGTTACCTTGAAGAGACTGTACAGCACGCTGTATGTCAGAGAAAAGAGGAAAAGGAAGATGAATGAAGTGGCAGTGAACTAGAGACTTCTGAACTCATCCTCCTCCAGAACATGGAATTACAGTTCAGAGCAAAGCCCTTCTCTGGCTCAGGCGGCTCCCCTGGAAAAGAAAAACACATGTACATGGGGCATATGAACAGGATAAGCACATTGTCCAGTACGTATATGCAAACATAAATCACACATCCTGAATTTAAAGCCCAATGTGTCTAAGGCTTCTAGTTAGTGTATAATTAAGAACATGGCGGCCACATGTAATGCCTGCGTGTACTCACACACATTCATTTGCACACTGCTAAATGTACACAGAAGTGACAAACATATAACATTGTCCTCTCTCTTACTCATTGTTTCTGCATTTTACCATACACTTTATAAAAATATGCTCAAACATATTCCTTTTTTCCCCCAAGTATCATCTCAGACATTAACTAATACTGACATATAAGTACACACTACATCCTTACAACAAAACATTTGCATGCCTTATTGATTGTAAATGTCAATATGGTGACTTTGGTGGTCACCAAGTGGCTTTACTGTGTGCAGAGTCACAATAATATTCTAATTTATCTAAATACTGATTAAACAGGACCAGAATGTAAAGTATGCAAAGTTTCTGATTGTAAGAACCATACGAGCTGGACTAAATCATGCAAAGTTGCAAACACAAAGATTTATTGCTTAAAATTGTAAAACAACATAAATGTCAAACCAAAATGAAATATTTTTGATTTGAAACATAGAACATTACAAACATAACTGTTATAGATGACATGAAAAGGCGATACAGTAAGCAGGACAAAACATAAATGCGCAATTTTAACAAAAGCATTACACCCAAACAGGTCAGAATACATTTTTGTTCTTGAAAACTATTGTTTTTTTTTCACACTATGATATTATGATGACTATGTTTCCGTTCATATTTATTTCATGCAATAACAAATTGAGCATAGTTTTGAGTGAAACTTGGCTTTGAAGTTTGACACATGCAGTTAGTAAAAAAAGCAAAACAATGACCAATGAACAAAAACATCAAAGACAGATAATCTGACAAGTGAGCAACAGGGAGCATAAGCACTGGAAAATGAACAAACGAACAGATACAAGTTAACATTGATAATCTTTGATACAAACTGGACATTCTGGCTGTTTACTTTTGCTTGTTGTCACTTGTAATGGAATACTTGTATTCTTCATGTTGGCGTGTTTGACTGCGCAGGTGATGGTGGTTTTGGGATCTTCATACTCTTTTTGTGACACTGTTAGGATGCTGAGAACAGTTTTGGTGTCCATTTTATAGTTGGGAGAACTGGTTATGGCCTCTATGTAAGGATTTCCGTTCACTTGCCACATGGGTATCTGTCCATCTGAGTTAAAGGAAGTGATAAAGGTTCATTAAACAAACAGAAGACTCAAACAATAATGAATAACAATAGTGTATCAAGACAGTCTAAGTCTATATTCCAATTTCATAAAATTATAATTGCACCTGTGGTTGTTACATACACCTTGTGATGCACTCTTGGACACATCATCAGTGATAGTACCTGGGGTCATAGGGGGTTTCGGGTCTTTCAACTTCAGACCCCCTACCCAGGCGACCCGACCGGGAGTGATCAGTTCCCGGCCTGCGTCCAAGAAGCGTTCGCCCACTGTTTGTCCCTCCTGATCCACAGCCATCGTGAGGCTTTTTCTGCAGCCTCTGGCGCTGCACTGATGGCTCTTCTCTTGCACACTCCTGTGATTCCCAGGCGGCTGTAGGCCCTGCAGAGTGACCTTCCTGCAAAGCCTCTTCCCCCAACCTCGATGGGCAAGCACTGTGCACGCCACCCCCGTCTCTGACATTCCTCTACCAGCTCCGCATATTTCTCCCTTTTCCTTTCACTCGCTTCCTCCATCCTCTCCTCCCAGGGCACTGTTAGCTCCAACAAGATAACCTGCTTCGATGTTACTGAGAGAAGAACCATGTCGGGTCTAAGGCTGGTCTCCACAATGTCTCGGGGGAACTTGAGCTGCTTTCCCAGATCCACCCTTAGCTGCCAGTCATTCGCTGTTCCCAGCAGGCCTGTCTGAACTGTTGGTCGGGAAGGCGGGGGTTCTCCTGCTCTTAAGAATGAAATTTTGCACCTTGGTGGTTGTAAATGCTTGCTCTGATTGATGGCAGTAGTGATGGACTCGGCAACCACCTTCAGCACTTGGTCATGGCGCCAGCGGTAGCGGCCTTCCCCAAGTGCTTTAGGACAGCTGCTGAGGATGTGTTCCAGCGATCCTCTTCCCTTGCACAAGGTACATGCCGGAGTCTCCACCTTGCCCCAACAAAAGAGATTGGATGGACTGGGAAGGGTGTCATAGACAGACTGAATGAGAAATTTTATGCGATAGGGCTCAGCCCTCCACAGCTCTGCCCATGAAATCTTTCTCTCCATGGCATCTTCCATCTGGTCCATGTGCCCTGTTGCCTCAGTCCCACCATCTGGCTTGCACGCTGTTCCTCGATCCCAGCCCTCACTTCTTTTTGGACCAGGTCCCGCCTTTCCTTACCCTTCAGTTTGTTATAATGGCTTATTGGGGTGCTTCCCAGTCCTGCACGGCCAATAGCCACGGGACCCACCAATTCCTTATGAGGCAGCAGTGATTCTGCCTGGTCCACCACCTCATGTGCCCTCCACTTTCTGCCAGTCCTGACCACAATGCCAGCTTGAGATACTCTTGGGTCCTTGGAATCCCTGTACTGAAGCACCTCCCTTGCTCTGGTAACCATGAACTCCTCGCTTAGGCTATTGATCGGTAGCGTTAGCTTTTTCTTCTTGCCGTAGAGGGCGATGCTGCTCAGACTTCTTGGCAAGCCCAACCACCGTTGAAGGTAATTGCTCACCCTCCTCTCAAATCCTTCCACGGTGGAAATTGGAAATTCGTACACCAACAACGGCCACAATATCCTAGGTAGGATTCCATGTTGGTAACCAAGCTTTGAATTTCCCCGGTAGGCCTGACTTGTCAACTGTCGTCAGCCAGCTCTCCAGTTGTTCATTTGTTGCCCTGATAGAAGCGGCATCCTTAAGAGAGCAGTCAAAGGTTTTCCCAAGGCTCTTCACCGGCTTCTCTGTGACTGATGGGATTTGGGTACTTCCTAGGGAGAAGTGGAACTGGTCTGTTACCTTCCCTTGTTAATGCACATACAGCCACAAAGTCAATTATTTGGAAGTAACATTGACTTACCTCCTTTATCAAAATGAATCTCCTGCTTGATTTCTCTGTTATTATTTGTGTCACGGATGGTGCAGGTGACTATTTCTCCATCAAACCATGTTGTTGTATTAATGGTGACATTGTGGATTATTTTAAACAGTGAAGTGTCAGTAACGTCCTTTCCTTGTCTGGTATCGTTAGATACAGGTACAGGTTCATCATTCACTGTGCATGACACTGAAGAGTCTTTCACTGTCTTTTGTACATCTCCAGAAACAACAGCTTCCAAGACAACTTTATCATGGCCAAATAGATCTCTCTCAATTGGTGGCTTCAGCGTCAGTGTGAATTTAGTAAGAAAGTATATAACTTCATGTGTAAATTTGGATTTAGGTGTATATCTGTGAATTGTAACAGGGAGCATAAGCACTGGAAAATGAACAAACGAACAGATACAAGTTAACATTGATAATATTTGATACAAACTGGACATTCTGGCTGTTTACTTTTGCTTGTTGTCACTTGTAATGGAACACTTGTATTCTTCATGTTGGCGTGTTTGACTGTGCAGCTGATGGTGGTTTTGGGATCTTCATACTCTTCTTTTGACATTGTTAAGGTGCTGAGAACAGACGTGGAGTTCTTTTCATGAATAGGAACACTGGTTATGGCGTCTTTGTATAAAGGCTCTTTGCTTAAGATGCTGAGAACAGATGTGGAGCTATTTTGATGAATAGGAACACTGGTTGTGTTCTCTAAAGGCTCTTTGCTTAATCTCCACATGCTTAATCCAAGGCTCTTTGCTTAATCTCCAACCTCCGACTTTCACGGCAGTCCATACAGTCCCTGATTGCTGCAGTGAAACCTGAATGCGACCATGGGTGGGAAAAGGACGTTGAGGTGCTGGTTTTCCTCTACTGGCTGGCCCATGCAGCATCATACCGGGTAGTATCACTCGCCTTTGACATCCCGAAGTCTACTGTGCACGACATTGTGCACAGAATGAGCAAGGCAGTCATCGGCATTTTGAGGCAGCTCATCGCTTTCCCCAGTGCAGATGACCTGGAGGTGGTGGGAGCAGGTTTTGCTCAACTGGCAGGGTCTCCAGCTTTCAGGGTAGTAGCTGGGGCAATAGATGGCTGTCACATCCGCATCAAACCACCAGCAAGTGACGTGCAGTGCTACTTCAACCGGAAGCTGTAATTCTGTACAGCTGCAGGCCATCACTGACCACCAGGGGAAGTTCCTCGACATTTTTGTTGGGTATCCTGGGTCGGTGCACGATGCCAGGGTGCTGAAGAACAGCCCTGTGTACACTGGCCGCCTGTTTCCACCTGCAGGAAAATGTATCCTTGCCTGAGTGCGCCCATCTGCCTCATGACGCCATACAGAGAGCCTGTACAGAATGCTGTACAGCAGGGCTATTCAATTAGTTTCATTCGAGCGAAAAGATGAGGTGGGCCGGTGGGTTGGTTTGGGGGTTTAGCTTATTTATTGAAACATAACAGGTTCAATAAATAAGTTAAAGTAACCCTAAAAAAGTATGGTATTTACTTGGAAATGTGATACCCAACAGTATGCAAATATATAAAACAATAATAAATAAAAACTTGATAATTTACAGCTGTGTACAACTATTTTCCTTGGAACAAATCAATTATTTATACAAACTTATAGCTGTTGGTGAGAAATAATAATAATTTTATTTATAATAGTTATGCTTAAATGAAAATATTCTGACAGCGAGACTTGATAACCACAGGCTACTCGCTCCCACGTATAAAAAATGCCTAAACACAAGTTAAAAACTATACGCACCTTTACAAAGAAACTGACATAATTTCATAACAAACATTAATTATAAATTCCTCTACCCACCTAATAAATCTAATGCAATATAAATCACTATATTTACTATTATATAATATTATAGTATATATATATTTACAATATTTATTTATTACTACATAGTATTCAATATAAATATTGCACATTTCTGCCCAACCCATGGTAAATTACTACAGTACATTCATGGTAAATGTCTGTAAGGGTGATTAGGGGATTTAAAGACTTCTAATTTCGTTCATGCCACAATGTTTCTCCTGCTTTCCTCATCAGTCTTGTTGGGAATGTTGAGACTGTTTCATCCGATTTAATACTAATTAAATCAATGAGTGATTTGTGGTTTGTAACAGAGAGGTTTCTGTCGAACTGAAACGCTTCCCACTGGTTGTCGCAACGCTGTTTAATATAGTGTCCGGGACCGGGAGTAAACGCAACTCCGTGCTGGGCCGTGTTGAAACAACTAGAAACAACTGAAAACATCGCTTTTTGTTGTTACTGTACTGAACGAGAACCCGCTTCAGATGATTCAGTGACGGAGCGGTCTGAATGAATCCGAATTTTAGACCGTTATGCAAGCGCGTTTAGAATCAAACCAAAAGAATGATTCATTCACGAATTGGTATCGCTGGTTCAGTCGACAAAAATTCGGGACACATAGAATAAACTGCTGAAATATTCGCACGTAAAGCGTTTCTCAGGTCAATTGGAGCGAGTATCAAACTGAATTAGCCGCATCGCCAGGAAAAGAGGAGGAGGGAGGTTGGTGCCGTCGGGCCGCATGGAGATGATTGGCGGGCCGCATTTGGCCCGCGGGCCGCCAATTGAATAGCCCTGCTGTACAGGCTCGCTACAACAGGAAGCATTCTCGTGCATGGAATATCGTGATGAGGGCCTTCGGGATGCTGAAAACGCTCTGGCGTTCCATTTTTTTCAAGGCACTGGAAGTCAGCCCTGCTTTTGTGCCAGATGTCGTTGCATGCTGCACGGTGCTCCACAACCTCTGTCTTATCAATGGGGACATAGTTGATCCAGAAGTTGCGGAGGATGACGATGGCCCACCTGAACCCCGCAACACAGAATCCAGCGCAGGAGAGCACGTGCGGGACAATTTAGCTGCAGCGGTGTCTGCACCAGGCAACTGTGTGCCTGCTCTTCATGAGCACGATTACCTGTAGGACAATTAACACAGGTTAAAATCAGTTCTTGTTCTTAGATTGACAGTGCTCCAGGTTGTCTGTTAGTTATGTTAGTTATTATGTAAATATGTAAAATATTATGTAGATATTATGTGCTGTGATGCGTACAGTGTAGTAGTAGTAGTTAGAGAGGTGCATGGCTATCTGTGTGCATCCCTCTGTCTTACAGCTCACTGCCGCTGGACAAAGCCTCTCCATCACCAAGACTCCTGTCGGGCCTCCTCGCGGCGCACATGGTAACTGGGGATATTGCAGACCCAGGCTAATCGACAGGGGATCTCGGAGCTACAGTGGCCCCTAGAGGTGACACCCACCAACCACTGGCACACTGCCTAAGGCTGAGTGTGAATTTGTATACCAAATCTTTAAAATGATAACTACATATCACATACTTGAGCTTAATTACAAATTATTTACTTCAAATCCAAATCCAAAATTACCCAAGGTTTTAAGTCCTCATCTTGTACACATGCTTTGAAAGAATCATATATTTAATTATTTTAAAGTGATGCCCTACAAATGAGATTGCTAGTATCAAAGTCCCTTTAGATCTTTTAGAAACCTGTGAAAATTACCTTACTGAAGCTGAAGTTAATTGTCTTTCCTCATCATGACACTATAATAAAAATGTTTTAATACTTTTCCTTTTGGTGGTGCTTTAAGCTATATTATACTACTTTATGCCAAAGTTGTGATTTTGTTTTAAGCTTTGTATTCTGTATCCATTTAAAAGTTATATACACAAAAATAAAACAAATACATTTTAACAGTGTCTGGAGTGTGTGGGTATTTATCTACAGTGCGGTACTTGCTTCAAAAACCATCTGGAATCTGCTACAAAATACACACACAAAACACTTAAAAAATATGAATTACTCAATGCCATTAAGCACTTTACCGACAATCTAGCTACTGTAAATCCCTGGGAATTAAGTGTTTTGTAATAAAACTAGCAAAAACAGCATGACATAGTGAACTTACTAACAAATAAATGAAAAGAGAGTGTGTACCATTAGATTCCTTTATAATTTTTTTGCAGTTATTTCTAACAGCTGAAGAAATCTTTCCTCTCTCTCTTTTGTCTCCCTTTCTCTCTCTCTCACTTCTCGGTCTCTTCTTTCTTCTCTTTCGCTGGCCTCGTGTTCTAGTCTCTTCTCATGCTCTCGTCGCTCTCTTTCTTTTCTGCCCTCCTTTTCCTCCATCTCTCTCCATCGCCTCTCCTCCCTTTCAATGGCATCTCTTTCTCTTTCAGCTTCCCTCTCCTCCATCTCTCGGATCAGCTCCTCAAAATCTTTCCTTTTCCTCCCTACTCACGCTCTGACCTCACTGAGGATGGAGAGGTAACAGCAACATCCGGGCCAGATGAGGCAATAAGGGTGGGTGGTGTGATGGAGGGTCTGCCCCCTATTGCCTCATCCATGGCAGAATACCATTTCCAGGATGCTGCTGTTACACCCCCCCCCCCCATCCTCAGTGCTCACCCCAGTCTGTGCACATTTCAGATCCTACAAATATTTGAAAACAGAATATCAAGACAGTCAATTACATTGTAAAACATATGTTCTCTTACCAGAGGTTCTCTCGTATTGCGTAAGTTAGCTTACGCTACGGGTAAAGTCATCTTTTCTCGAGATATGAAGCCAAAAAATTATCCTTAATTTTTAGTCATTGTCAACGCAGTGCAGCAGCTAGCAGACCTAACATCCGGTGGCGCATGCGCATGCGCGAGCGGCGACACGGTCCCTGCACGTCTCCAACCTGTGTTTGTTTGTTTTGTTTTAATGTATGTTTTTAGACGCCGTAACTTTGCGGATTAATTAAGCCATAAACCAATAACGTGTTGGCCCACACTATGAGGCCGAACCAAGTAATTTTTCTGCTGATCCTCACTTTGTTGGCCGACCTTATCCAACATGTCATCGGCCACAACATTAAGACGTACACCGACCAGACGGCTCGGATCACCTACACCCGGGACTTTCTGTTAAATATCGGACTCCCTTCAACCCGTCTTTGCTTCAAAGACACGTCGTTGTTACCACCCGAATGTGTCAGAGGCAACAACGGCAAAACAAGGAAACGCGGATTAAAAGGCAACCCTATTCGGTTGTTAAGTCGTGACGTAACCAATACTCTTTCCGGGTCCAAAGTCCAGGTCCTCTCTACCTACCTACCGCTTTCGCTGGTGTTTTGGTTATTATTGAGTGTTTTTACAATGCCGCAGTGCTGTGTCTCGTGTCCCGAGCTAACTCACTTCAACCTCGTAAATCTTCTTTTTCATTGAGGACTCTACTCTTAATTATGCCACCTGAGTGATGAGCTACACTAACCACTCTGTTGGTGTTAAAGGAATTTAAACCCTTTTTGACCGCCAAGGGTGCCTCACTAAGAAGGACGTGATCGTAAATAAATTTACAGGTTCCACCGTTGTTATTTCTGGACCGCTTGGGACCCAAAACGTCACGCGTGACGTCAGACTTAACAATCGGATAGACAATCTCTTCCAACTGTCATGCTCGGTAATGTCCAAAGCCTACGGAACAAAGTGGATGAGTTGCGGGCCTGCACTCAGTACCTCTCGGACTACCGGCATTCTTGCCTTATCTGCCTGACAGAGAGTTGGCTTACGGGGGCGGACCCTGATTCTGCAGCCGACCTGGAGGGTTTCACGCTGGTGAGGATGGACCGCAACCAAAATTCTGGAAAAAGCCGGGGTGGAGGTGTGTGTGTATATATTAATAGTAAGTACTGTTACCCTGCTCATATTACAATAAAACACGAAGTTTGCACAAAGGACATTGAACTACTAGCGCTCAGCTTAAGGCCCTATCACTTGCCTAGAGAGATACACCAAATCAGACTTTTTGTTGTGTATATCGCACCCTCTGCCGATACACAAGCTGCTGCTTCTACTATCCATGAACTTTTAGCTCTGTCGGAGTCAGAGGCTCCAGATTCTGCTAACTTTGTGATGGGAGATTTTAATTCTTGTAGCCTAAAGGAGCAATTACCCACATACCAGCAATATGTCACTTGTCCCACCCGCGGCACAGCCTGCCTCGATCAGTGCTATGGAAATATCCAGGACGCCTTTTACTCTAAAGCACTGCCCGGCTTAGGAAACTCAGATCACAACATGGTTAAACTGAGGCCCGCGTATGTGTCTAGGCTGCGGCGTGAGAAAGTCAGAAAGGTGGAGGTTAAGAGCTGGACTGCTGCCGCATCCGAGGCACTGCGAGATTGCTTAGAGCGCACGGATTGGAACATAGTGACCGACGGGACCGAAAACGTCAACGACGTGGCGCTTGCTATCTCGGGGTACATACCATTCTGCGAGGACGCAATCATTCCCAAAAAGACTGTTAAGATGTTTCCTAACAACAAGCCCTGGGTAACTCCAGAATTAAAACAACTTCTTAACCAAAAAAAGCGACTGTTCAAATTGGGAGGAAATAGAGAAGAGAAAAGGACTGTGCAGAAAAACATAAAAGGTATGATCAGGGACTGTAAAGCAGCATATAAACGAAAATTAGAGAACTTTTTTAGAAATGATACTAGGAGAGCTTGGCAGGGGGTACAGGCAATCACAGGATACAAGCCTAAGAGGCATCTCATGGCAGTGGAAAATGAACTTGAAATGGCAAATGATTTGAATGATTTTTATTGTAGATTTGATATTCATGATTTTACAGCTGAACAGGAACTGGTTTATAAAGAAATCAGTAGTATGAAGTGTGTGGATATAGATATTTCTATAGACAATGTTAAGTCTTACTTTAGACATGTGAATCCCCGTAAAGCTAGTGGGCCTGATAGTATTAGCAGCAGGACATTAAGGGTGTGTGCAGATCAGCTGGCACAGCCCTTTCAAAGGCTGTTCCAGCTGTCAATAGACACTGGTGTAGTTCCTTCTACAGGTCCTTCTCAATAAATTAGCATATTGTGATAAAGTTCATTATTTTCCATAATGTAATGATAAAAATTAAACTTTCATATATTTTAGATTCATTGCACACCAACTGAAATATTTCAGGTCTTTTATTGTTTTAATACTGATGATTTTGGCATACAGCTCATGAAAACCCAAAATTCCTGTCTCAATAAATTAGCATATCATGAAAAGGTTCACTAAACGAGCTATTAACCTAATCATCTGAAACAACTAATTACCTCTAAACACCTGCAAAAGATTCCTGAGGCTTTTAAAAACTCCCAGCCTGGTTCATATCTCAAAACCGCAATCATGGGTAAGACTGCTGACCAGAATGCCATCATTGACACCCTCAAGCAAGAGGGTAAGACACAGAAAGAAATTTCTGAACGAATAGGCTGTTCCCAGAATGCTGTATCAAGGCACCTCAGTGGGAAGTCTGTGGGAAGGAAAAAGTGTGGCAAAAAACGCTGCACAACGAGAAGAGGTGACAAGACCCTGAGGAAGATTGTGGAGAAGGACCGATTCCAGACCTTGGGGGACCTGCGGAAGCAGTGGACTGAGTCTGGAGTAGAAACATCCAGAGCCACCGTGCACAGGCGTGTGCAGGAAATGGGCTACAGGTGCCGCATTCCCCAGGTCAAGCCACTTTTGAACCAGAAACAGCGGCAGAAGCGCCTGACCTGGGCTACAGAGAAGCAGCACTGGACTGTTGCTCAGTGGTTGCTCAAATTTTGCATGTCATTCGGAAATCAAGGTGCCAGAGTCTGGAGGAAGACTGGGGAGAAGGAAATGCCAAAATGCCTGAAGTCCAGTGTCAAGTACCCACAGTCAGTGATGGTCTGGGGTGCCATGTCAGCTGCTGGTGTTGGTCCACTGTGTTTTATCAAGGGCAGGGTCAATGCAGCTAGCTATCAGGAGATTTTGGAGCACTCCATGCTTCCATCTGCTGAAAAGCTTTATGGAGATGAAGATTTCATTCTTCAGCATGACCTGGCACCTGCTCACAGTGCCAAAACCACTGGTAAATGGTTTACTGACCATGGTATTACTGTGCTCAATTGGCCTGCCAACTCTTCTGACCTGAACCCCATAGAGAATCTGTGGGATATTGTGAAGAGAAAGTTGAGAGACGCAAGACCCAACACTCTGGATGAGCTTAAGGCCGCTATCGAAGCATCCTGGGCCTCCATAACACCTCAGCAGTGCCACAGGCTGATTACGGCCATGCCACGCCGCATTGAAGCAGTCATTTCTGCAAAAAGGATTCCCGACCAAGTATTGAGTGCATAACTGAACATAATTATTTGAAGGTTGACTTTTTTTGTATTAAAAACACTTTTCTTTTATTGGTCGGATGAAATATGCTAATTTATTGAGACAGGAATTTTGGGTTTTCATGAGCTGTATGCCAAAATCATCAGTATTAAAACAATAAAAGACCTGAAATATTTCAGTTGGTGTGCAATGAATCTAAAATATATGAAAGTTTAATTTTTATCATTACATTAGGGAAAATAATGAACTTTATCACAATATGCTAATTTATTGAGAAGGACCTGTATATGGAAAAAATCTGTGATCGTGCCCTTACCCAAAAATAATAAACCTAGGGAACTTAATGACCTGCGCCCTGTTGCCTTAACATCTACGGCAATGAAATCTTTTGAAAAAATAATTTTGAAACAGCTTTTATGTGAGGTCACACCATCCTTAGACCAAAACCAATTTGCATATCGTGTGGAGAGATGGGTGGAAGATGCACTGCTGACTCTGACAAATAACATATATGAGCACCTTGAACAGTCAAAGAGTCTTGTCAAGATTGTGTTCATAGATTTCAGCAGTGCCTTCAACACAATCCAACCCCACCTGATGGTAAAAAAATTGGTTCACCTTGGGGTTAACCCAAGATTAGTTTTGTGGATTTTTGACTTTTTGACGAATCATAGTCAACAAGTCAAATTCAATTCATGTGTCTCATCGTTAAAAGCCATAAATACAGGGGCACCACAAGGGTGCGTTCTGTCCCCTATTCTGTACACCTTATACACCAACAGCTTTTTAAATATGCTGATGATACAGCATTAGTGGGTTTTGTACAGTCCAATACTGCATCCCTAGAGGGTTTTGAGAGGGAGGTGCAGGGTTTTATTAATTGGTGTACAGATAATTTCCTTGTGGTTAATGTGAAGAAAACAAAGGAGATGACTATAGATTTTAATAAAAAGGGAATTATAGTTCCACCCTCAAATATAAATGGTGTAGTGGTAGAGCGGGTCACAACATACATATATTTGGGTGTTGAAATAGACAATAAATTGACTTTTAATGAATGTGCACTAAATAAGTCCAAAAGGTTACAGAAGAGGATGTTTTTTCTAAGGAAACTTAACCATTTTAGAATAGACAGCTGTATTCTTCAGATGTTTTACAAAGCTCTCTTGCAGAGTGTCTTATCATTTGGCCTTATTTGTGCCTTTGGTAACATGTGTATCAAGGACCAGAATAAACTGCAACGAATAATCAAAACAGCCAGTAAGATCATTGGAGTTGATCAGGTATCTGTAGCCCAATTGTATAATGACCTTAGTCTTAAAAAGACAGAACAAATTCTAAATGATTCTACCCACCCTCTTCATCAGAATTTTTTAAGAAGCAACAGGTCAAGTGGCAGACTACTGCAAAGGAAAATTAGGACCACAAGGTACAGCAATTATTTTGTGCCTACAGCAATTAGACTGTACAATAAGCAGCTAGCACTCAGCTAGTTTATTTATCCACACATGCTTGTCATTGTTTTATTGTTTAAATGTTTTAAATGCTTTTGTATTTAATATTTTGTACTTATGTTTTTATTGGTATGTAGCAGGCTATTTAACAATGGAGCGTGTAATGGTGACCACATGAATTTCCTACTTGTGGATAATAAAGTTTACCTTGACCTTGACCTTGACCTAGAGCAGGCTATCTAGCGCGCTCATTGGCTGCTCCGCGGCAACTGCAGCAGCCTACCAGTGAGCCTGGCGTGACGTCGCGCCCTCACGCGTCACAGCCCGCCAGAATGGGAGTGGCTTAGCGTATAAAAGGAAGGCTCGGAGGCTGATACCCTGATTTTCGTCTCTTCAGCGAAGCTCTCCGCATCGCTGCACTCTGAGAGAAGCCGCCGCCGTCGAAACCAGCGCCTGCAAGCCGAGGAAAGCGTCTGAGGAAGCTGGCCGTCTTCGCTGCCTTCAGCCTTCCGTGCCTGCTTCGCTATCCGGCGACAAGTATCCTTTTTACTAGCGCTTCTGCTGTGTGTTCGCCGCCGCGACACACTTCTGCTAAAAGAGCCGAGGCGTTTGTTTCAAAATGCCTCGTATTTCATGCGGCTCGTGCCGAGCCCCTCTCAGCGACAGGGACCGCCACCTCATCTGCGCTCTCTGCCTGGGACGTGACCATGCAGCCGCCGCCTTGTCTTCGGGCGGCTGCGAGCTTTGCGATGAACTGCCGATGTCGACTCTGCGGGCTCGACTCGCCTTGTTCGACGCTGATGCTGCCACTCCGCCTGTCCCTGGGCCGCGCAAGAAGAAACGCCGCTCACAGAGACCACCGGAGTCTGATGTGCCAGCCTGGTTTTTGCCGGAGCTTCTCCCGCGAGCCTCGCTCTCTCCCTCTCCGCCCCCGCTTCCCGATGCGCAGCTGCCGGCTCCTGCCCGCACTGCCGTCGCCTCAGGGGATGAAGCGGATGAGGACGCCATCATCGACAGCTACTCTATCCTGGCTTCGAACAGCGAAGAGTGGTCCGGATCTCACTGCTCCACCTCCTCTTCGACCCAGGAATCTGGCCGGGCTCGCGCTAGTGTGGACGACGAGCTTCTCTGCCTCCTCACTAGGCTGTCGAGCACTTAGGCCTCGAATGGTCACCACCGAAGGCGCCCGCGCCTAACAGGCTCGACGGGTGTTTTCTGCCTAGCCGCCGACAAGCGCCTGCGTCTAGGTCAGCACCCTTCCTGCCCGAGCTCCACGCTGAGCTTTCCAAATCCTGGAACGCTCCTTTCTCCGCGAGACTCCGCTCCTCAGTCTCCTCGACTCTCTCTCACGTGGACGGAGCCGCGGAGAAGGGGTATACCCAGATTCCCCCGGTGGAACAGGCGGTCGCAGCGCACCTTTGCCCCCCATCCGCAAGATGGCGCTCAAAGTCTGCCCTCCCGTCAAAAGCCTGCAGGACTACGTCAGCACTCGTCAGCCGCGCCTTCTCTGCTGCTGGACAGGCTGCTTCCGCCCTGCACACAATGGCGGTTCTCCAGATCCTCCAGGCCGATCTCCTCTGCGAAATGGACGAGAAAGGCCCGAGTCACACCGCCTTCACGGACTTGCGCAGCGCGACGGACCTCTCCCTTCGCGCTACCAAGACCGCGGCCCAAGCCATCGGGAGATCCATGGCCTCCCTTACAGTCACCGAGCGCCATCTGTGGCTAACGCTCGCCAACATGGGTGAGTCTGAGCGGTCCGTCTTCCTCAACGCCCCGCTCTCCCCCACCGGCCTCTTCGGCCCTGCTGTAAGCGGCATCGTGGATCGTTTTTCGGAGGTACAGAAAGCGTCGCAGGCCATGAATCTCTTCCTGCCTCGCCGCTCGAGTTCAGCTGCAGGCCGCTCTCAAGCACAGCCTCCTGCACGCAGCTCTACACAGCGCTCGTCTCGACCTCCGCCTTCGCAGCAACGACAGGGCGGCCGCCCTTGGTCGCGCTCATCCAGCCAGCACAGACCGCCTCCCCCTCGGGGACCCCGGCCTAAGATCTCGCTGAACCCCGAGCCTGCGAAGTCCTCCTAGCATGCGCAGGGAGGAAAAGACGGTTGGGTCCCGCCGCGGCCGGACCGCCGTCAAAACTCACAACTTTACCTCTGCCAGTCCCCTTAGAAAAGGCTACTGCAGTAGTGTTCACCGCAGCCAACGAGTCAGTTACACAACTCGCTTGCCTGCACATGAACGCCGTTCTCACGGCGACCCAGAGAAATCTCAAAAAGAGTATAAAGTCTGGTTATCCGGCTCACGCCGACGGTGTTATAAGTGTAGTCAATGTGCCCACATCCCAGTGTTCACCCCTACACACAAGCACGATCTCCCCTGTGTACCCCACAGAGCACACTCTCATAAAGCGGGCACGCGCCGCTCGAGTGTCAAATGTAGGAAATGTGCCCACGATCCAGTGCCCACAACTACACTTTGCCCGCTCTGTCTCGCAACTGTCTTGGGGGTTAGATCACATAAAGCTCCCCACTACTGGCCGTGTTACGAATGTAAGCCCTGTGCCCGCCTACGAGCGCTCACGCTTACTGATAAACACATTAACGCCCACGCCGCTCTCGCGCCACGGGTTTCTCACTGCAAAATGTTCTCCGTCCCATTGAGTGTTGTCCAGCCAGTTATCGCTATCAGCGAGCTCCCGTTCCCCAGAATCGACAGCGCGCGCACCGCGCAAATTCCTCTGTTACGAGTCCCCTATCCCGCGCAGTGCAGCGGCCGGGACCCAGAGGCCATTCGACCCCTAGCTATGCATGCGGAAGCGTGGGAAGCTATCCCGGGCGTGTCAGAATGGGTGCTGAACATTGTGAAACGGGGCTATTCGCTGCAGTTCGCTCGCCGTCCCCCGCGCTTTCGAGCACGGACCGAGACGAGAGTGAATACAGAAGCAGCCCATCTGCTTCATACAGAAATAGCGAAACTATTGTGCAAGGGGGCGATAGAACGAGTACATCCTTCTCTGACCGAGACGGGCTTTTACAGCCGCTATTTCCTCGTTCCCAAGAAGGACGGAGCTCTCAGACCCATATTAGATCTGAGATATTTGAACAAAGCTCTCATGAGACGGCCGTTCAAAATGCTCACAACCAGACAAATCCTCGCGCAAATCCGCCCGAGGGACTGGTTTATTTCTCTCGATCTGAAAGACGCATACTTTCAGATTCAGATTATACCCCGTCACAGGCCATTCTTGAGATTCACCTTCGACGGTCAGGTACTGTATATCAATACACCGTCCTCCCGTTCGGCCTGTCTTTAGCACCCCGTACGTTCACGAAATGCATGGACTCGGCCCTCGCTCCCCTGAGAACACAGGGCATGCGAATTCTGAACTATTTGGACGACTGGTTGATTCTAGCGCAGTCAGAGGAAGAACTCATATCCCACAGACTAGCGCTACTCAGCCATCTGAAAAGCTTGGGTCTCTCGGTCAACTGGACCAAGAGCTCATTAATACCCAGTCAGTCGATCTCTTTTTTGGGAATAGAGCTGGACTCGGTGGCTATGACGGCCAGACTGTCGACACAGCGCGCGCGCCGTATTCGACATCTCGCCGCGTCTTTTCAGAAAGGCAGGTGTTTCCCCCTGAAAGCATTTCAGAGGATGTTGGGCCACATGGCTTCAGCTGCAGCGGTGCTTCAGCTGGGCCTACTGCGCATGCGCCCGCTTCAGCGCTGACTGAAAGCGAGAGCGCCCCGCAGAGCGTGGATTGCCGGCGGCTCGCGAGTCAGTGTGAATCAGGGCTGCGTCTCAGCCCTGCAGCCCTGGCTGGCGGCCGAATGGTACCAACGGGGAGTTACAATGGGAGTTATCTCGCACCGGAAAACGATCTCGACAGACGCCTCCAACCTAGGTTGGGGAGCGCTTCTCGAGGGCAGACCTGTCTATGCCTTCACATAAACTGTCGGGAGATGCTAGCGGTCGAGAATGCACTGAAACATTTTCTCCCATACCTGCGAGGACACCATGTACTAGTTCGCACAGACAACATGTCAGTGGTGTCCTACGTGAACCGTCAGGGCGGGATCAGATCCAAAATCCTCTGCGCACTGGCGGAACGCCTCCTCGTTTGGGCTCAGGGCTCACTGCGCTCGCTGAGAGCCGCGCATGTGCCCGGTCACCTGAACGTCGGCCCAGACAGACTGTCCAGAGACAACGTTCCCCCCGGGGAATGGTCTCTGCACCACCAGACAGTCCAGCTTCTATGGCGCCTGTTCGGCAGAGCGAAAGTCGACCTCTTTGCGTCAGACGACAACGCCCACTGCCCGATATTCTTCTCGAAGAGCGAGGACGCGCTGGCCCGAGCCTGGCCCAGCCTCCCTCTGTATGCTTTTCCCCCGATCTCGCTGTTACCCCAGGTGATCGGGAGGATCAGGGAAACGCGCCACTCAGTGCTCCTCATAGCCCCGCACTGGGAGAACCAGACATGGTTCCCGGAATTAATGCGGCTGGCAGACTCAGCCCCATGGCCGATCCCGGTGAGGAGAGACCTTCTCTCTCAAGCCCGCGGTTCGATCTGGCATCCCCATCCAGAGCGCTGGTCTCTGCATGCGTGGAGAATCAACGGATACTCGTTGATTTGCCAAAAGGGGTCGTGAACACGATCACGCAGTCTAGAGCCCCCTCTACGAGACGGCTCTACGCGTCAAAATGGTCTGTATTTAACAAGTGGTGCACGGGGAAAAATTTAAACCCACAAGCGTGCGGGATTTCGTGGGTTTGTGCTTCCTTCAGGCGCTGCTGGATGCGGGCAGGTCCCCCTCCACGCTCAAAGTCTATGTTGCGGCTATTGCAGCGTTTGCCGACTCGGCGCGCGGCCGCGCATTAGGAAGGAATGAATTCATCATCCGCTTCCTTAAGGGAGCCAGGAGGATGAATCCCCCGCGGCCCCCCTCGGTTCCGATCTGGGATTTGTCTTTGGTCCTAGAGGCCCTGAAAGCTTATCCCTTCGAACCTTTGGACACTGTGGATCTGAAATACCTCACGTTCAAAACCGTTTTTCTGATAGCTCTGTCTTCAGTTAAACGCGTGGGTGACTTACACGCGTTATCAGTTAACGCGGCGTGTCTTGAGTTCGGACCTAATGACTCAATAGTCATTCTCAAACCGAGACATGGTTACGTCCCCAAGGTGATGGGTACTCCTTTCAGAGCGCAGGTCATTTCCCTCTCAGCCCTACCGGCATCCTGCAGCGAGGTTGATAGTAACCTCCTCTGCCCTGTTAGGGCTCTGAGGAATTACGTCACGCGCTCCGCCGCTTTCAGGCGCTCGGAGCAGCTTTTCGTTTCGTTTGGAGGGCACACCAAGGGTCTCGCCACCTCGAAACACAGTCTGTCCAGATGGATAGTGGACGCTATTGCGGCAGCTTATGCGTCCCTCAGCAACTTCGTACTACTGATCACCGTTTTACAAAAGGATTAATAGTTTGGAGTGAAGCATACGCACAATTGGTAAGTCACAAGGTTTTATGGAGTTATAGTATGCAACATAAGTTGATTGAGTTATAGGCTAATGTTACCGCTACAGCTGCCGCGATGTCTTGGAGATTCAACCAGATAACAAAATATGTCTTGAAACGACACCTCCGGCCATTTGGTTGGGTCATTGACCCAGTTTTTAATTAAATATGGGCAATCATAACCTATTGCAGTTAATTTTACAATGTACCGTTGCCGGTCGGCAGGTGTCAATGACTCGCAATACCACATTTGTGTCATTCAAATAAACACGATGTTCGCAGTGTTTTCCCCCACGCCGACTCCACCCTCGCCACGCCCCCAACTATGACTAGTTGCCGACTGTATGTATCCATGCTGCCTAGCAGGAGCAGACGAGAGAGTTCTTGCCCAGAACAGACCCATACAGCCTGTATGCTAATTGTCAATCATATTTGACTAGTGGTCATGACAGAAATGCATGTATGGCCATTACAGTGAAGTTGTTTTTCTTTTTTTCTTTCTTTTTAAAAAAAAAAAAATAGATGTTCTAGATGAATGTTAGATCTACAATAGATTTTCTTCTCTAAGATCAGATCCCTGCTTTCAAAACAATTAACACTCAATTTCACATGGAATGATTTCAGTAGGCCCCAAACTGGTATCTGCAGGGTTGATAATACACACATCACAAATGTACACAGCAATCACAATTGTATATATTTTTTTCAAAAGTAACAAACATTGTTATACAAATAATAAGAAAGCATGAGAAGGGGAAAAGAAAGAGGCGTCAGAGTGGTGGAGAGAGTTGAGGAAGGGGTGTAACGAGAGGAAGAGTGGAACAGGTAGAAAAAGATGAGGGGAGAGGAGGAGAGAGTTTAAGAAAAGGAGAGGGTATAAAGTGGAGAATGGGAAAAAGGTAAAAGGAAAAGGGCTTTGGTGTAGTGGAACGAATAAGAGGAGAAATTGCAAGAAGACATGAACAGAAAGAAAGGGGACAGCAGGATGTAAAAGATGTAAAAGGTACAGACTTTTAAAAGAAATGTGAGTCACGCTCATGGCCTCTTCTTGGGAGAAGCTAAACAGATCCAAAGTGTTATATGGCATTACACATCTATTTTTATGAGTATTATGATTGCTGACAGTGTACATTTGTAGTTTTGAGACAGCCTGTTCTGTAAATGTCCAAACATTTTTCAGAATTAAAGTCTAGAACACTGAGATGGATGAACAAGTTTGTTTTCAATGCAATAAGAGCATGCCACTTTTAAAAAATGCCACCAAACACAATGGAAGTGGCCTGTATGTTGAGACAGTAGAACTTCTATAACAAAAACCCTCATTGAAGAACTATATGATAAACATGTATTTTCATTAGTGTATTTGTATGCCAATAGCTGAATATGTTATTAAAAAAAACAATAGAGAACACACCTGTAGTTTTGAAGATAGTATTTACTTTTAATAAATACATTAATAGAATAAACTGCAGTGCTTCATTATGCAGTGAATATTAAACCATTTTAATTGTTTTGAGATCAACTACATTCATTAGAAGAAATGTGTCAAATCAATTGAGAAAAATAGTAACATCAAATATGTTTTTCTCACTGTTCCCAGTTAAAGGAGAACTCCGGTCAATTTTAACATTGAGCTAATTTTTTTGTAAATTTGGAGTGCTGTCAGTACAGAGAACAACGACAAAAATCGGTGTTGCCTACACCATGTTATCCTCTTTTTTTAAATTTGCACCCTGTTGACTTCAATGGGGCAAGTTTTAAACCTGCTTTTAGCCTCTTAACATCCTTGATGTTACAAGTGCACAGCCAATGTGAGTGATTCCTTCAGAGTGAACACGGGTGAATCTGACTGCAGTAGATGTGAAAGATATGAATACAAGTGATGTCATTTCAGCCAGCGCACATACCTGTATTTACATCCTGTTTCGGTCGAAGTCCATAGTAGTCGATTGTCGAGTTCTCGCGTGTGATCATAGGTAACTAAACCTATGCGCGTGAACTCGACAATCGACTACTGCGGACTTCGACCGAAAACAGGATGTAAATACAGGTTTATGTATTATGATTTTTTGGTAAGTGTTCCAAACCCTAAATATAGTATAAAGCCTCTACTTCTGCAACAACAGCAGCTCAGCTCAATTATTTCCATTACATGGACATACACAGTAATAACAGGTTTTGTTCAATGTGGATTGAGAGAGGAGAAAACTTTTTTTGTGTGTTATTTTTACAATCCCATGGACACATTTCTCAAACCTTTCACAATGCAAAGCATCAGTCTATGTGAGCTAAACTGTGGATCATTTGTCATTGCTTTGGCACAAAATGTAGGTATTCAATGACTACATCTTTCAAATTACATCACTTTTCTCACTTAGACACAAACATCTCAAAAACTCTACAGGCCAATTTATAAGTGAATTATAAACAGAGACTGAGAGTGTCATTCTTGCTTCGTAAAGAGACTTTACAAAAGAAAACAGTGTACGTTGTCAACCTTTGTTAATTTTCTGGAAGAATGAGTTGATTTGAGACCTAAATGAATTGTTTCGTCAGCTTTAGTGCATTTTGAATGTGATATTGACTGCTGTGCCAAGCTGGTTATGAAAACTGTATTAAGGATTTTGAAAAAGTGTATTGAAAACTGTGTCCTATAGCGATTGTAAAAAAAACTGTAATATCTGGACAAGGGAGAGGAATATTGAGGGTGGATAGGAGTAGTTCAGGACAAGGGAGGAGAAGAGGAAGGGGAGAGGAGTAAGAATGTGTGATATTCTGCATCTTTATGTTTTTTTTTTTTTTACAAACGCAGAACAAAAAAACACGTATGTTGGATCTTCTGTTATGGTGTGTGAAAGGGCATAAACTACCAAGGGGGCACCATCGACACCCCCACCCCTGCAAGGCAATTTCAACTGAAGTTCTGCGTAGGGGACCCATTTGACCAGTTGTCACGAACTGCTCCGAGACACAAAGGTTGAGATCCAATTGCAGCTTTATTTGAAGTGTAATCCAGAATCATAATCAGCACAAGCAGGGATCAAACACAGGAAGGCAGTCCAAACAAACAAACAAACAAACAAGGCAGGGGTCAGAGGCAGAAGAGTAATCCAGGGAACAGGCCAGAAATCCAAAAACCAAGAGACACGAAACCAGGGAAAACGCTCGGAAATGCAGTGCAACAACATACAAAACTTTGCAATGATTGATATGAACAAGGAATAAATAGGCTGAAACTAACAAGGTGATGAGATACAGGTGAATGAGATACAGGTGAATACAATCAGTGATGATGAGTCCGGGCAGTGAGTTATGGGAAATGTAGTCTGAGTGAACAAGATAGTCTGGTGTGGAGTGCCCTCTGGCGGCTCTGATGGGCACTCCAGCTTGTGACCGTTACACCAGTGCCCTGAGCAATTATGTAACTTGTGTAGCTATTTTTTTGTACTTTACATTACTTTCTATAAAGTAATGACTCATTCACTTCTATAAAGTATATTGCCAACAAAATGCACACATTCAACACTCAACCAAGAACAGATGAAAGTATAAGGAAAAGTATAAGAAAAGTGAATTATAAAAAACAGTGGATTATATATTGTCTGTATGCTGAGAGAACTGAAACATGACAAGTAATGCAGTTTTTGTATTGCCATCAAATGTTAGTAATTTGATATCTTAGTGCTATTATTAACTATATCCCAGGTGGATAGAAAATGGTGTTTAAACAGAATTATTAGATACTGAATCAAGTTTGCCTTGTTTTGATAGAGTTAGTGTATAGAAAGGTTTTTTTTTTTATTTTTATGCAGAGTTGGTATTTAATGTGTATTTAATGTAACAAAATGTGGTTTTGGACAGAAAATTTACTATTTGACTGTTTGTGTGATGCAGGTGTGTTACTATGTTAAGAATTTAGAAAAAAGTACTAAACACTTGTTTAGCAATTGTAAAAAAAAAAAAACAACCAAAATTAAGCAATGTAAGTAAAATAAACCACGGTATAGGATTGATAAAATATATATTTAATGTTTAATTGTTGTAGGCTTTGGTTTGAAATGTAAACATTTTAACATTTCCAAGAATTGTTAGTCATAAACATGAACGTTTCTCTT